>NC_090922.1:84420869-84723899 GCF_040938575.1 Ambystoma mexicanum
AGGTAAAAAAGGGTGAGCAAGAATTGAGATACAATTGGTAAGTGGTAGGTAAAACTGTTATGTATTATCATGGGGGACACTCCCATTATTCATTTGTGTAAAGCATTACCTTGTTATAAGGACACAATAGTCAAGTGCCTCACCCAATGGGTGAAGGACACCACGGGCAAAATGTTTATGCCCTGTCTGCAGGAAAGCACACACTCCAAGTCAGTACTGCAAAACATGTGGACATATTTACATACTGTGTATAAGGGGAAGCAGTTCCAGAATCGGCTAGCCTTTCTGGAACTCTGGAAAATGCATGGGGAAGAGGCAGACGAGCCATCCGGAAAGAATGGATGCTTAATCATCATGCTGAAGGAGTCCTAGCACCCAGAGCTTCTCGGCTTCTGCCCCTCCTCCCCAAATTAGCAATCCACTCCTAGAAGAGCAGGGATTATACCCATTACGAGCATTAAAAGCATTAAGAGCATTAAAAGCAGTGGCAGGATACATTAATCGCAAATATGCGCCACACACATACAGTAGTGAAAACATTATAAATGGTGAAAAGATAAATAAAAAAGACCAATGTCCACACTGGTGGAATATGACGAGCAGCATGATTTACAGACAAAGTTGACAGAAGGTGAGGAGGTGAGGAGGAGGTCCGGAGAACAAGAAATAAGCAGATGAGACATCGATTATGCTGAATGAACGGGTAACGGGACAGATAATGCTCAAGCTAGATAGAAAGAGAATGGACGATTTTAACAAAATAGAAAGGAAAGTCATAGAAAGGCAAGAGAAAGAAGAGGAGGAGAGAAAACGAGATTGGGAAAGAGAGTAGGAATGAAGAAGAATGAGAAAGAGAGAAGGAGTGAGAGGTAGACTGGGAAAGTGAGAAGAGACAAGAAGAAGACAGAGAAAGGGTAAGACAAAGAGATACAGAAAGGGAGAAGATAAAGGAGGAAGAGAGGGACAAAGAAAGACAACGAGAAATAGAAAGAAGCAGAGAAAGACGGAGAAAAGAAGTTAATGATATTATCAGGGGACGCACACTCCCAAGAAAAGAGAGAAACAGGAGACAAGAGCATAAAAAGAGAGAGAGAGAGAAGCTTAAAAAATCGCCTCAAGGACGTAGACGAAATTCTTGAGAAACATACTCTTCCAGATGAAGGAGAAGAAGGGGCCATACAAAGGAGGGTTGGTAACCTGTACAGGAGTAGAAGGGATGGTACCAGCAGCATTATGGGGAGTAGAAAAGGGCCTCCGCAAGGTGCCTGAAGGAACATATTGGCGGAAGTCATCCGTGGAACGTATAGGTCAAGTACCCTTGGGGGTTCCATGTGTTAAAATTGCACCAAAAATGGCAGTGTACACAAAATATCACTGCAAAAAGGCTGTGGTTTTGCCACCGCAATCCATGTAAAGGATGCGGGGGACACCCCTGCAGCCCTCAAACGCATTATACCATTTAAGGGGAGCAGGGGACACCCCTGCAACCTCTGCTCCACTTAAATGGTGTAATGGGGCACACCTTTAATGGGTCGAACCACAGCATTTTTGCTGCAATATTTTGTACAGGTGACATTTTTGCCCCAATTTTATCACTGCATACCCCCTTGGTAGACTAGAATTTGAAGACAAGTAAGAGTATGAAAGTGATAATACTATACTTGAAGACGAAGAGAGAGAGGAAAGTGGAGAGGAAGAGTATGCATGAGCCCCGTCTACAAGCATGGGACTAGGGAAAGAGATGTGGTTAGACTTGAGAGAACCAGAAAGGAGGCCAGAGCCCAATCAATACCCTAAGCACCCAAAAATGTGATTAAGCAGCTTAGAGGACAAAACACTTTATGTAGATAGGTTGATAAATTTACCAGGGCGGAGCACAGTGACAAAGGTGAAGGGCATGGCTGGGCTCGGACAAGGTGCTGGGTTTAAACAATTCCCTTTATTATAAAAAGGGGAAGGACTGCTGCAGTATATAAAGTGCCCACAATAGGACACAAATAATTTGGTTTGTAAGCTACCAACACTGACATCAGGGATGGTTAAATGGATTTTACGAATTGGAGAGGATGACAGCTGGGATGATTTAGCAGTTAAATTACATTTGGACGTGGTCTGGCTATCTTGGAGTGATGGCACAAGATACTGACCATGACAGAGTATCCTTTAAAAATTGCAGAGCTAACATATGGAGAGCACGTAGGGTTCAATACCCAGATTTGTCAGACATGAGTGCTATTGTGACTCATAAAATAAGAGTGGACGAAAATCTGGCAATGTGTATTCAGGAAATTCAAGAAAAATTGAGCTAGAAATGAGAGAACCGCAGGATGGGGAATGTTTTACACATGGGGCACAGCAGTTACAGCCAGCAGTGAATGCAAACTTTACAAGAAGGGGAGAGAATACTTCCCACAAGGGCTATGGTTTACACCCAGGGGCAGAAGGTTTGGATTCCAAGCTCCACAAGGAGGCAGAGGAAGATACAATGGGGACAACCCAGATTTGAGGGACATCCATAGCATTGTTGGACATGCATGACAATTGGGCACATTTCACGACAACCTAGAAGCAGGGGAGGGATACAACATAATTGTCAAGAAGCTGGTCCAAGAGGGGTGACTGCTTACCCCCAACTATATAGTACAGAGCCACCTGTATATTATGTCCAAGATTACACGCAGTATCAGAGACAAGCGCCAGTGATACAGCAGACACAGCAAGGGATGCCACACCAAATACAGGATGCACCAATGTATACAAAGCAAACCCTGATGCAGATACAGCAAGTATCCATACAGACAGGCCCCAGTCCACCAGAATGCAGTGACACCATGGAACACAAACATATTGGCACAAGCACCCACACCTAGAGTAGGGGGGTGACAGTGGTGGGGGGAAATACTTTTACCGGCACAGGGCTGGACATAAACTCACAATAGTACACCAGGCCCACAAGAGGAACTGAGAGTCGGGGTAACCATAGGTGACAAAACATTTTCCTTTTTAGTAGATATGGGGCCATTAGATCCTGTGTTAGAGAAGGAAGAGTTCCATTGTCAGGCATCGCCATGAACACACAAGGATTTTCTGAGGCGACAACTATAGTTCCTCTTACAGATGCTTTACCTATCACTATTGGAGAACATGACATGGCCGTGCCATTATTGTATTCCCACAAGACACCAGTTAACATATTGGGGGAGACTTGATAAGCAAATTAAACATGACAATATAATGTACTGACCATGGAATAATATGTTCTACCCAAAGGATTCATTATGCAAATGCACATGAATTTATAACAGCATTTTATGGCCAAGAAGCACAAAGGGGCATGCTATTAGACCAGGAAGTATTCCTTTATGTGTACACATATTGTTAGCATGGTGTTATAATTGGATCTGTTGGTTTGGTGGGTGATGTCATTTGGAATGCGGACTGATGTCATTGTAGGTGGAGTGTTATGGTATGTGCTGTGAGTGGGATTCCACAGATGACAGTTGGGGCCTGATGAGCTAAGCTGGGTGGATGTCCCAGTGCATTTCTCCTGTACATCTCAACTGAAAAATAAACTTACATGTAAACATATCTTCTGGTTCCTGGCATTTGTAGAAGGTGACATAGTTTACATCACTGGCAACGAGGATAGGATCCTGCTGGGAAGGAGCAGCGCAGAGGAACACTGCCTTCCTGAGGTGATGTCCATCCTGCTGGTCCAGCTCCCAACAGCTTGAGGTTGTGGCTGTGGTGATCCTGCAGACCGGGCGGTGCAGGAGTGGAGGAGGTCCATTTGTAGGGCTGATGAAGAGGGGCCCTGCATGAGTAGAAGAGTCACATTGTGCTGTGCTCTTTTCCAGAGGACTAGCGGCTGTCCGTATTGGCACCTGGGCTGCAGTGTGGGTGTGAGGTCTACTGCGGGCTGAGGTGGCCCGGGGGTGTCCTCTCGGGGCACAGAAGCTGTGAGGTGCAGCTTTGTGTTTAGCGTTTTTTGGCGCTGCTTTGAGTGGAGGTTCCCGCAGTGAAGTCGGAGCAGGTGCTGCAAGTGCCGCGTAGTCAGGAGTGGGTCGGCACAGCCCGCTGAGGTAATCCTGCATCATTGTGCTGTTTGGAGCCCATTGGCTTGGTGTAGCAGCATTGGGGTATGGCCAAGGCAGTTGGTGCTATGACTGATGGCTGTGTTGTCCGCTTGGTGTCAGCAAGCAGAGTGATGACATCACAGGGAGGAGGGCCGGCATTCCAGCGTGTCCTGCTGGAATGCAACACTCCGTTGGAACGTGACATGACATGAATGCAGAGGGCTGCCGCAAATCTGCAGTCGTTGTGAATATTGATGTGGATTTGTTGTGGAGAGGCAGAGGGGCCGAAGTAAAGCAGCATGGAACGGCTGTTTCTATAAATGTTTGGGGGCCATGCAAGGAGGAACATTCATGGCAGCAGCAGGTGTACAGTTTTGTTGCCACAGCGGGGGCTATGCCTACAGGATGGAAAGACTATGGGCCTCATTACGACCCTGGTGCTAGGGGGTTAATGGGGAAAGTAGAGCTGCTGGCCCCGTTAACCCCCTACTGCCTCATTACGAGGTCTCCTCACTGGACCCGCTAAGGATGCGGGTCCTGCAAGCAGACCAGGATGCAAACAACGGCCCGTCATTAACGGGCCCATTGTTTGCATCCTTCCCATTCCCATTGAGCCCTATGGGGGCTCAAATGGGAATGGGGATGTACCGGGTCCAGTTCCCTGAATGGGGAAATACTGAGCCCTCCAAGGTCAGAATGGCCTGGTATTTCCCCATTCAGGGAACCTGGACCCGGTACCCAGTATGGGGGTAGCCATGCCACAAATAGCAGTATGGCTACCTCCATAGTCGTAATGAGGCCCCATGTCTAGGGGCTCGGGGGGAGACTGGAAGTGTTTGGAGCCACATTGGGATTGCCGTCGGGTGTTCAACTTAAGGTGGATGCGGCGCTGGAGTTCATCAAGCGTCTTCGCAGCAGGAGAGTGAGATTATGTGACTGGCGCTGTGGTAAGACAGTGTGCTGGAGGGAACTGGATCCCGACCTGTGGGGCTCGCACGTTATGGAGGATCTGTCAAGGCCTGAGGTCTTGATGCGATAGGTGGGTTGCATTGGACATGTGTGTGCGGGGATGGTGCAGGGACTTTAGCGACATGTCATTTTTACTTGCTTTGCATTTCATGGACATGTGGGTGTGGGGTCGGTGCAGGGACTTCATGTCATGTTCAATTTCTTTTGAAATTGTTGGTTATGGGGTTGTTGGTTACTGTTGGGGTTTTATGTGTTGTTCTGTGGTGTTTTGTGTTCATTTGTAGGGGTGTGTCCTATGGTGATATCCTGAGTGGCGGGGTGGGCTTAGGGTTTTGGGCTAGAATTTTGCGGGGGGCAGTAGATTCAGGGTGCAGTAAGATGTAGATGCTGCTGTTGGTTGGGGTAGGATGCTTCTGCTGTAGATGTATGTTCGGGGCAATGTGTTTGTTTTCTAGTGGATTTTGGAACAGTGAGGTGCTGTTGAGGATTTTGGGACGGTTAGGTGCCGTCAGTCATTTTTAGGACAGTGAGGTGCTGTTGAGCATTGTGGGGACAGTGAGGTACCGTCAGTTTTTTTAGGGGCAGTGAGGTGCTGTCTAGTTATTTAAGTGGCAAAGAGGTGCTGTCTATTTTGTGGTTAAGGGGCAGTGAGGTGCTGTTTATTTTGTAGATAAGGGGCAGTGAGGTGCTGTCTAGGTTAAGGGGGCAGTTAGGTGCTGTTTAGGTTAAGGGGCAGTGAGGTGCTGTCTAGGTTAAGGGGCAGTTAGGTGCTGTCTAGGTAGGTTGTGGTGATAGTGTGTTGATGTCTGGTGGTAGGCAGGCAGACTGTGTTTTTTTGAGTTTGTGGGTCATTGGTTTGGAGTTCTTTAGTTGGACACGGACATGGTGGCCACCTGTCTGTGTGGGGTTGAAGACTGAATGGATTAGTTTAGTGGTTGTGTTGTGTGGAGTCTCCACCGGGGAAGTATCTGTTTATATTGTTTCCTTCATTTATGTTGTGGTTGTTCATCAGCAGGTTCTCTAGCTGGTGTGGGCGTTTAGGCCTTGGCGATGGTCTGTGGTTTTATTCTAGTTTGTATTGTGATTTCCGTATCAGAGCTTTGTGAGATTTTGGTGGTGTGGCATTTCATTTTTCTTATGATGATTGGGTGTTCTTCCATCTTTGTGTGTTGATGCGCAGTATTGCTATCAGGGTGTTGTGCTCTAGCTTATGCTGTGTTAGCTGGGGTAAAGTGGGCCATGTGTGTCGTAATCTTGTTTGCAGCTTGCAGCTTGGTTATGAGGCTTACCGTGCTGAGAGGGTTGCTTGTGGCTTGTTTATGAGATCCTGGGTTCCAATGATGGTGACAGTGGTAAGGATGGAGATGTGTCATAGTCTGGGTTTTGGCCTGATTATGGGCTGTATGGTTGTGACAGTGGTAAAGAGGGAGATGTGTCATAATCTATGCTTGGGCCTGATTATGGGCTATGCGTTGTTATGCGTTGTTATGAGTGTAGTGATGTCACTGCCAGAGAATGTGGAGTGTTGGTGGATGTTTGTAGTGCTGGGTTCCACAGGAGTCAGTTGGACCTAATGAACTAAGCTGGGTGGATGTTCCAGTGTTTTCTCTACTGTATAACTACAGAGAATAAACTTACATGTAAACTTACCTTCTCGTTCCTGGCTCATCACTAGAAGGTGACCTAGTTTACATCACTGGCGACAAGGATGGGATCCTGCTGGGAAGGAGCAGCAGAGAGTGCATTGCCTTCCTGAGGTGACGTTCTCCCAGCTATTCCGGTTTCCAGGTGGCCTGAGGTTGTGGCCCTTGGGGATCCTGCAGGCCGGGTGGCACAGGAACAGCGAAGGTCAGGTTCAGGGTCCAGGACGGGGACGACCCTGAGAAATAGTGGTTTGGAGCGGAGGAACAGTCAGTGAGGTTGGTCAAGGTCCATTTGGCCAAGAGGACGAGGACTTTTCTGGTGGGCTGAGGTGACCTGTGGAAGGGGTCTGGATTTGTCCTGGCCACAGGGTGCGGTCTGTGTGCGGGCGGCCTGATGGCTCCAGCATGCGAGGTGCCGTTTGTTCAGGGTCCGGATGACAACAATGGCAGCTCCATAAGGGGTCAGAAGCGGAGTGCTGCGAGGTACGGTGGTTTTTCAGAGGAAGTCTGGCCATCGTTGGGTAACAGTGTAATGGCAGGAGAGGAGTTGGGTGCTGTTGTTCCGGTGTTTAGTGGCACTGTAGGCACCGTGGATAGTGGCGTTGTTGGGATAGTCGGCGATGTTTCTCTCATGGTGCCTGGAGCCAATATGGTGACGTCGATGGCTGCAGAGTGGGCGTTCCAGCATACTCAGCTGGAACGCAACATTCCTGTGGAACGCTGCATTACCGTTGTGAGCTTCCGGAAATCTGCGGCCATGGAGGGGTTCAGAACAGTGTCGGAGACTGTTGTTTTTAGTGGATCTGGGACGGGTCACAACGAGGAATCTTACGGGCAAGCATTCTGCGCTGGTGGTGTATTGGAATGGTGCAAGAGGAGCAGCCAAGTTCCCAACGTGTTCATAAAGGATGTCACATGTTTGATGTGTACCAAGGGATGTGTACACTTGCAGGATTTTTGCGACCTGTGCCGTAGTGTGCTGGAGACCTGGAGGGAGCTGGACCCGGACATGTGGTGTCGTTCCTGTGTATGGAGGTTTTTAATTGCGATTGAAGACTGAGTACAGTAGGTGTCGGGGTGTCGGTCTAGAAAAATTGACACCTCTCACGATTGACGGCAAACATATTTTGGTGGCCGAAGACCAACCGTCTCATGTATATAACGATAGAAATACAGGTTTCCGAGTTTGACCAATGAACAGCCATTTTGATGTAACAAGGATCGCCATTTTGTTCTCTAACGATTGCTCATTGCTTTCTGTTCAAACTGCTTCGCAGCACATTTTTGCTTACTCTGCTCGACTGTTAACATTGTTGTCTGAACGTGAAAGGACAAGGCCGCGAGGCTATTAGCGAGGCTAATAAGGAGTTTGTTGAAACACAACGTAGGCAGCCCCGGAGAGGAATGCCCGGCTCCCTCCCGAATGTAGCCTTGAAGGAGAGCCGCAGGGCATTTAATCATTTCACAGCTGCCAGCCAGTCTCGTTATATGGTAGAAAATGTTAGAATAAAGCAGCTAAAGGCTTGAATTATTCTCTTCTTACGGCCCCCCTTTCCTGAGCCCTGTAGAGAGTGTCGGCTCCCAGGACACGAATAGCACCTCAAAGATAGCAAGGTCTGGAATGTGACTCTTCCCCCGTATGTAGCTCGCTTACAAGAACAGAAGCACTGTGTTCTGTTCAACAAAGAAAAGATGTCTCTACACTTGCAAGGTTGCATATTGTTAATAGAATAGCCATTTGAAGGCGTCATATTCGTCGAAATTGTCCATCATCAAACCGAGTTCAAAGAAACCCAATAAAGGGCAGTGTTAAACATGTCACAGCTGATTGTATGATATGCATTTTGTATATATGTAACTGATGTACGTAATTCGCTCTCTTGCGTCCCTTGAGGTCTAGAGATACACGTCGTTGGCCAACTGAGACTATTTGCTTTGCAATAAACCCTAGCTTTGGGAATACAACCTCGTGTCTGGCGTATCTATTGTGTGTGGTGATTTGCCTTGTTTCCACAACGCGAGGGACCCCTAGGGGCCCCTTTCAGGGGGAGGCCTGTAATGTTGTTGTTTTTGTGTTGTGGCCTCAGGGGATAGTGTATATGTTGTGGGTTGGGCCCTTTGGGGTTGATGTTAGTCGTTATGGCCTGTTTTTACAGTGCATGAGGTTTTGTCATGATCATGGTGTGGCCAACTTTGTTTAGGGTTTTTATTGTCATTTTGGTTCTTGGGGTTCTCTTTCCTTGGACATGTGGATGTGGGGCTGGTGCAGGGACTTTAGCGCCATGTCATTTCTCTTTACTTTGGACATGTGGGTGCTGGGTTGGTGCAAGGACCTTAGCGCCATGTAATCTCTTCTTACATATTTTGGACATGTGGGTGCGAGGTTAGCGCAGGGACTTTAGCACCATGTCGTAAGAGCAGTATTGGACTCCTAGATGTTGTCTTGTTTTTGTTCGTAGGGGCAATTCCCCTAATTTTCTCCTGAGTGGCCGGTTGGACTCTGGAGTGTTTGTGTGTTTTGGGGTAGTACTTTGGTGGTTGTCATTTTGGGGGTAGTATGCGACTGTTAGTTGTTTTGGGGGCAGTTAAGTGCTATCTAGTATGGGGGCAGTGAGGTGTTGTTCAGTTGTTTGCGGCAGTGAGGTGCTGTTTGGTTGAATTGGGAAGTGAGGTGCTGTCTGTATTTTTGCGGTTAAGGTGGCAGTTAGGTCTGTCTAGGTTAAGGGGCAGTGAGGTGGTGCTGTCTATTTTTGGCGGTTAAGGGCAGTGTGGTGCTGTCTAGGTTAAGGGACAGTGAGGTGGTGCTGTCTATTTTTGTGGGTAAGGGCAGTGTGGTGCTGTCTAGGTTAAGGGGGCTTGGAGGTGCTCTCTAGGCTAAGGGGCAGTGAGGTGCTGTCTAGGTTAAGGAGGCTTGGAGGTGCTCTCTAGGTTAAGGGGCAGTTAGGTGCTGTCTATATTTTGTGGTTAAGGTGGCAGTGAGGTGCTGTCGAGTTAATTTTGGGACAGTGAGGTGCTTTTCTGGTTCCCTTAGTGGGAGAGGAGGTGGTAGTTACTCTCCTGTTTTGGTTGGTTATTTATAGTGTAGCTCTGGGGTATATCTGTGGCATGTTGGTTCATTTTCTCATTCTCTCTTGAGCTGATGTGCTGTGGGTTTATTTTGTGGGTGGCTAAGGTTTTACGTTTGGAGGTGTTGCTGTAGTTAGATATCGAAGGCAGGGAGGTGTGTGTGTTGTAATTGGTTTTTAGGGTGTGTCCATTTTGTAGAGTTTAAGGTCTCTTCCTTTTTAGGTTGCTGTTGTTAAGCTATTGAAGGGAGGGAGGTGTGTTATAATTAGATCTACGGGTTTGTGGGTGATGTCATTTGGAATGCGGACTGATGTCACTGTAGGTGGAGTGTTATTGTATGTGCTGTGAGTGGGATTCCACAGATGACAGTTGGGGCCTGATGAGCTGGGCTGGGTGGATGTCCCAGTGCATTTCTCCTGTACATCTCAACTGGAGAATAAACTTACATGTACAAATACCTTCTGGCTCCTGGCATTTGTAGAAGGTGACATAGTTTACATCACATGGCTTCCAAGAATACAGAACAAACTATTGTGATTACCTACAGAATCTTTTTTTCAACCAGAAGGACACATGGGCATGGATGTAGGGCAGATAATTACAATTGAGCTAGAAGCAGCAATAGTGAGGGAGGACAAAGTAATTTTGCATGGAGTTGATGAGGAAGGGATAAACTGGAGGACAGTGATAGCTGTTGATGAAGGGCATAGACAACAGATGAAGACCTTTTTACAGATGATGACTCAGATGTTGAAGTGTTGTTTAGCATAAGCCTTACCTATCAGTTTAAAGTTGAAAACAGGGAGATACCTCAGAGAATGGCACTGGTGAAAAATGTTCTGTCTTTTCTACAGAAAGATTTGGTACAAGAATGAAGCACATTGTGGACCAGCAGCCCATATGACGTTGGTGTATTACTATGAGTAGGGTTAGACAAATTGAAATTGAAGCAGGGAGCTATTTTACTATGTTGAAAAAAGCTAATGAAAGTATTTATGACAGTTTGGGTCTATTTGACCTAAAACATTTGACCTAATCACATTTGATCGAATTTATTTGACCTTTTTTTTTAGGCTAAATTTCAGAGGGAGACCCCACGCAACACCCTCCCTGCACTTCCCCTCAATTTAATCTATACCCTTAACCACCCCATATATATATTTAATTAAATAACCTAAAAAAGGTCAAAATAATTCGAACAAATGTTTTAGGTCAAATGTTTTTAGGTCAATTATGCCATTCATGACACCATTGCTGCCTTAATGCAACAGGGAATATTAGTACCATCAGAGTCCCCATGCAACATGGCTGTGTAACTAGTAAAAAAAGGCAACAGGGTGGTCATGGAGATTTATCCAGGTCTTACGGCCCCTGAAAAATATTGTTGAGGTCGAGTTCCAATCTGTCCCAAACCCAGCACAATATTGTGTAAAATTCCACCTGAAGCTAAGTGTTTATCAGTGATTGATTTAAAGATTGCTTTCTTTTCCATCCCATTACATGAAGCGATTCAGTATTTGACCTTGTTTACCTACCGCAGGGTCAAGTTAAAACATATTAATTTACCCGAGGGGTACTGTAAGTCAACTTCTGTCTTCAATCGGCTGATACAGATGGACTTGGGTAACATACAGACTGTCAGCATAGTCATACAATATGTAGATGGCATTTTAGTGTGCATCAAAAGAGTGGAAGAGTACAGGAAGGACTTGATAAACCTGACACCAGTAATGGCAGAAAAGGGATACAAAGTTAACAAGGAGAAAATGCAATATTGCCAGAAAGAGGTGTTAGATGTAGGTCAGCTAATATCAAAAGAAGGAAATAAAGTCTCTCCTGAAGAGAGGGAACAATAATGAAATTATCCAGACCAGAGATAGTGAAAGGATTACAGCAATTTCTAGGCCTTTACGAGTATTGCAAAGCATGAGTCTTTGACTACAGCACATATATCAGACCACTTTTAAAAGGACTCAAAGAGGCACAACAAGAAAACAGTTTTATGGCCTGGTTAGGCGAGATGATAGATGCCTTTGATGAACTGAAGATAGCAATCAGCACAGCACCCGTTTTAGGGATCCCCGATTACAATCCAGAATTCTTTCTATTTTCCCATTCAAACAGAGTAGTGATGACACCTGCCCTCACACAAAAGACTATGATTGGACACAAATCATTAGCATTTTAAATTTAGATCCTAGACCGTGTAATGAGAGGCCATTACCAGTGCAAACAAACATTGGCAGCAGTAGCCTTCACGGTTGTGAGATCTGCCAGCATCACCATTATGTTATTTGCAAAGCCTAAAAAAACACACCAAACAGAGGTCCTCCGGGTACAAAGTTATTATATCCAACACATCGATCAAAATTGTTAGGAGTCGCGTGGTCATTCCAGCTAGATTTATAGCAGAACCAGTGAAGTAAGGAGATAATGTGCATGATTGCACAAAGTAGACTGAATTTTATGATGAGATACCACATGCCCTAGGAGGGAGGACAACTCTCTTCATTGATGGGTTCTCGTCAATATACTAGAGCATGGGCAAACAGCACTGTGGGACAGCAGTAATAAAAGCAGCATTGACTGAGAGTTTTGAGACAGCGATAAGTGCGAGACTGCCAGCGCATTTCTCCAAACAAGCAGCAGAATTGGTAGTGCTCATTTTGGCACTCAAAGCGCATGAAGACAAGGCAGTAACAGTGTATTCCAACTCTGCCTATGTGATGTCAACAGTACATGCAGGACTGTCACGTTGGAAGAGGCGCAGCTTTGTACGTGCCGATGGCACACCAGTGCAGCATGTGCTACTATTGGACAGGCTCATAGATACACTCCAACTCACATCGGCTATCACCATGGTGAAGTGCGCAGCACACAACAGAGGTGCAAATTTGATTTCTCATTGTAAAGAGGCTGCCGATTGTGAAGCAAAAAGAGCAGCATATTTTCTCAAAATATCAGAATTTGTGATTGCGCCGAATAAATACAGACGTGCACACAACACAGGGACGAAAGAGGGTTTTAATACACTACCCATAGCCTATATTATAGAATTACTGGCAAGAGCACCACCAGAAGAGCAAGATTTATCGAAATGAAGGGGGTACTCTTTGTCCCCCACAGATGCAATGTGGTGGCAGGATACCACAGGAACACCAGTCATGCATTTAGGGATGCTTAAAGTCAAATGAGATCAATTGCAAAGTTCCTCGTACGTGAGGTCTTCCTAAGGTGGGGAGTGTGCAAAGTACTCCAATCTGACAATGGACCACATTTTGTAAATTAAGTATTTGAGCACATCATTATGTTGTTGGGTATTAAGCATACATTCTCATCCACTTACAACCCACAAGAAAATTGCATATGCAAATGCCTCATGGGCCTCCCAAAGGAGCTCATTGCCAATCTAAACGTGAAACTGAAAAATTGTTGGCTCCATTGCCTTCCTTTGGCCCAATTTGCATTACAAAATCATCCCGGCTATGACCATCACCTGACTCCACATGAGCTGGTGGCAGGACGCCGAATGCACACACCCCTTGCTCCTCCCACTCAAGCTTTAACTGATGCAGAAAATGCAGCTATTGTGTTCAGAAGTGAAATCCGTGATTATTTGATGGCTGTGATGGAGAGTGTTACATTTATGTCCGGAAAGCTTCGAGCGTGGCAGGGGGAGTTGAAAGAAGACTGATGAAGCAAACTTTTTGATCCCACAGTATTACTTAAGCCAGCAGTTTTGTTCCCCAGCTACAGAATACTTTGTAGGAATTTTTCTAGACAGTGGCACAAGCCTCATTTTAAGGGGCCTTTTGTAGTAGAAGCAGTTTTACAGACAGCAGTGAAGATCAAGGAACGCTTGCTAGGTTGCACTTTGGTAATGTCAAAATCACAAAAGAGAACCCCCCAGCCTGCCAACCCAGAGCGGGAAAGTGAAGAGGAAACAAGAGGCGTTAAGACGAGGTCCATGATGAGAAACAATCAGCAGCAAGAAGAGTAAAGAGACATTCATTCCTCTATAGATACCCATACAATTAAGTAAAAGTTATTGCAACTAAATTTGCACGAAACAGAGCGTGACACTTAAACGGCATAAAGAAGAGCAGCACATGCTTCCCATAACATTTATATTTTAAATTTTTCTTATCATATCTGTTGAACACGTATCCTTTTTTAGGAGTGTGGAAGATTGGTCTTGGTGTGTTATTGTTCAACATAAAAGCCTATTTTATTTTTTGAAAGAAGTTTTCTCACGATACTAAAACGATTTTTCTGTGAACATTTACTCTTTGTCTTTAAAGAAACTGAAAAATATTCTCTTTTGAAGGACAGAATAGGATTTTTCATTCATATTAGATGTTCGCGTTTAGCTCTTAGAGGGAATAACACTCCTAGTTATTTGCAAAAGGTAGACACGTTAGCAATAATGCTTATGGCAAAACATTTTGACTTTTTGTAGCCTTTATTTTATTATTGTTATGGCACTGAGAGAATTGGTCCTTTACAATGTAGCTAGACCAATGTACAGAAATATAACTACTATTACACCTACAAGTGATATGGCAAAAAATGTATCCCCTATAGTCGCTACACAAATGAAGAGACTAAAAAGTGCTAGATGATATTGGGGGCGTGGCCCAGTATATTCCCAATTCTGCTTGTGCCACTAATAATGTGTGGTATCAGCACATGAGCAGAGGCGGGAAAGAGACATCTGAAGAGAGCTGCCATGCATGTTCCCTTGTCTCCTACGCCATGAACGCTTGCAGAGTGTTTATAGTGACAGAAGTACCTGCAGACACAGCACACTGCCTGGCACATCTTGCAACAAGCATGACAAGAGGTCCATTTTAGGGTACAAGAGCCTCTATGTAATAGGTAACAAAAGAAGATTCCTCACAAGTAGATCATTTTAGAAAGGTGTCAATGATTAACACACAACACAAGGTGATACGCTATATGTTATCAGGCCAGAGAAGAGGGGAAATTATAAGAGAAGATCACAAATTCTTGTATTGCATTGGCAAACGACAAAGAGAAATAGCTGGATGTTGGGAAAGGGGCCAGTTACAAATGGAAGGACAGATATTTGTCCCAGAAGGTTAGACCAACAGACTGATCGTTGTAAAGCAGAGGTACTTATAGAGCAACCATCAGTGTTGTCAACAAGGTAAACAAAGAGAGCCTCCAAGCATGGACTAAATACACTAGAATGCTAGCGTTGGTTGGGAATGAAGCTGGTTCACTGCACATACACCCCTTGAGTAATCCCTCTCTATGCATAAGAAATACAGGCTCAGTAAAAGCAGTGGAAAATACATGGTGCAAAGGACTCATGATTTACCCGGGAAGAAGGTAGGTACAGAGATATTAATGGACCACTATTGGGCCTGTGGTTCGAGAGCCTATATGAACATGTATCATCTGAAAAAAGAGCTGTATTGAGGAGGTTGGAGGGTGAATGTTGCCATCTGGAGAGATTTGCACTGAGGAGGTTGAAGGGAGAAATGCACAAGCTGGAGAGAGTTGTATTGAGGAGGTAAAAAGGTACCATCTGGTGGAGGAGGATTTAGTAAAATTTGAGGAAGAGAGCTGGTGGGGATAAAGTTTCAAGACCTGGGGTGGTGGTTGGGGAAGAGCCGCACCTACTTGCCAATAAAGATAGGAAGGTTCTGATGTACCAGGTTAGTCCAATGCAGAAATTAGAGGATGCATAAGCGATGGATTTTGGGCAATCTTACTGATGGCCAAGAAGGCCATTCCAGCTGTAGTCAGGAGGGGGAAACACTGGGGAATTGGACCCTACAACAGGGAGGTCTTCAGAGAATGGTAAAACCCCCTATTCTCATGCCAAAGACATGGGAAAGTTCCAGCTGTGTCCACTACTACTCGAGGAGAACCAGAGACTGCCTGTTATCCCTAAAGGGTCTCTGCCCCAGATGTGGCAGAACCGGAACCTCAAAAGTCCACAGCCCAAAGACAGATGCCTGGGTAATCCATCAGACATTGGAGTGTTGGCCAGGACGAGTCCCAAACCAAAGACTGCAAGAGACCTATTCCTTGCTCCAGATTCATTATTTGGATCTCACTTTTTGTTTTTTTTCTTTTGTAGCCACTTTGAGAAACCCCTTTTGTTTGCCACATCTTGGTGTCTCACCATCCGACAAATGACAACATGGACTCCTCTGCCACCTTAATTACAGTTCCTCTCTTCACCCTTCTCTGCCTGCATCACTTTATAGTGTTATCACCAAAACCCCCCAAAACAACTTCTCTTGTATTGTGTTCCTACTCTGCAGACTTCATGACAATCCATTTTTGTTTAGCTGAGCAAACTTTCGAATCATGTAATAATGCCAACCATATATAAAGTATTTTTTCACAAAAGCTTCACGATTCACAAATTTCAGGCCTACAACAATGGGCCTCATTATACGTTTGCCGGTACGGAAACAAGGGTGCCGGTAAGCTCACCGGCACCATTGTTTCCAGACCAGCAAACTACGTGTCTGCCTTCCATGGGCACTGTGCCCAACAGGTCTGACCCAGCTGGGCACAGCTGCCACGGTATGCAGATCATTCACGGAAGCGTTGGCACCGTTAACAATGGTTCCAGCGCTTCCGAGTCCCCACTCCCATAGAGTCCTATGGGACTCTATTCGTATGGGGACTTACATTTTACCGGTGCCTCACTTCCTGTGATGCCAAAACTTGGAATCTCCTGGTGGCACCAGGAAGTCAGGCGCTGGTAAAATTCTGGGAGTCCGGCGGCAACGGCAGGGTTACCCCCGGACTCGTAATGAGGCCCAATGTCCTGAAATATGAAATGGCACATTTTGTGGATCATGTAGCACATGCAATGAGTTTGTGTGCCCTCCCTTCACTGTACAATGTCACAGGAATTGTGTGTTCTTTTCACTGTGGTGCTGATTACTTCTTGTACTTTACTACCTCTTCTTCATCATGAAATATATGTGTTTTTGACATGTCTACGTTTGTGTGTGTGCCTGTGTATAGGCCATATCACCTAGATATTTGCTTTACACAAAATTAGGGAGCAGGTTGTATTAATATTTCACAATATGGTTAATCATCTCTGTTTGCTAATACTTTTTTAAAATGTTGTTTTGACCAAGTGTTAACCAGTAGGACAGCCACTATCACGCATCGTAGGTCTAACAGGTTTGCGTATGCTGAAATCATGCAATCAGTGGTGCTGCCGCTGACTCCCATGGGCAATCACAGGCTGGCCCAGTGACAATGGACAGTAGAGTTCACCATACCATACTAACGCAGACCCACAGGAGAGAGGTGTTACCCAAGGAAGCCTGTTGAAAAACAACAACAGTGCGCGTCATCCGTACTCTCATTCTGGGAGTGAGGACCATGAGGAACCCTTGAATCTGAGTCTGACACAAAAAATACCATTCTTTGCAGTACACTGCCACTGGCCGAGAGGCAACAGAAAGCCTTAATGGCACTCTGAGCTATGGTCTATTTTGGCAAGGACATATCCCAACCACAACTGCAAACGTGTACTGCACTACCAAAGCATCAACAGCATGCCCCTCCCCCACCGAAACAGAATGCAACCTATGCATCACGGCATACTGCACAAAGTCAGCAGTGTGGGCTACCTAACTGTCGAGGACACATGGGGCAGCATTTCAGTGTGTTCCTGGTGCAAGAGAGAGGTGACCAGGGGCAAGTTAGGTTGACATCTGGTTACATCTGCCAGATGGCCCGCACGAAAACCCACCAAAACTGGGTAACTAAGAAATGGCTTGCAGCCCCATGTTGGTGCTATTGGGGATTCCGCATCCCAGAAGAGCAGAGACCACAGGGACCAGACAAACAGGTGTCAACAGCATCCTGGTCACCATCACCCTAGGTTGCAGGCTCCATTCTGATGCATCCTGGCTACAGTGGTTACAGATCATGCTACCTTTTGCCTTCATGGCAACTCTCCAAGTGGCTCCACATCCACAAAGATGATTTGGTGGCTGCAGGTCCAGTGGTGGCAGCTGCTGGTCATGCTAAAGGTGCTGTGGTGCTGGCTGATGAACTGGCAAGAGTGGCTTCTGATCCGTCTGCTGGACGGAAATGATGGCTTCCGGTCCAATGCTGGCCAATACTGGTCTGACTGCTGATCTTCGGTGGCTGCTGCTGGGCAGGTGGTGATGGCTTCTGGTCCAGCTGCTACTCTGGTGGAGGTGTCTTCTGACCTGATAATGGTGGCTGCTGGTCCGGCAATGGCAGCTGCTGGTCTGGCTGCAGGTCCGGTGGTGGTGGCTGCTGCTCTGGCAGTGGTGGCTTCTGGTCTGGCAGTGGTGACTGCTGGTCTGGTTACTGGTCCAGTGGTGGTGGCTCTGGCAGTGGTGGCTCCTGGTCCTGCTTTACAACTATGGTTCTGTGCTGATCAGGGGTATGTTTCTCCCTTGTCCTCCGGCTCCTGTACCTATAATGTACAATCTGGTGACTCCATGTCTGTGTGTCTCCTCCCTCATTTGTTTGGCAATGAAAGTTTGAGGTCTTCAAAGTGGGAACTTGAGGGGATGGTGAGTCAGTCTTATATGCTTCCTCCTGCACCTCCTGCCCCTCCTACATCCCCACTTCTTCCTGCTCCGCATCCCACTCTTCCTCCTTGACGATCATTGATTTTTCCAGGACCAACTCAGCTGAGTCAGGCCATGCTTCGGGTGCTGATGGACTGGTTAACCTGGTCCCATTGAAGTCAACGGCTGCCTGTTTGAATCCCAGTCTTTCAGCTGCTGTTGCTTCACTTCCCGGAGGTGGCATCAAGCCATGTCCTGCCTCAGGTGGTGGTGGTGTGCTGCTTCCACTGCTTGCTGCAGACAGGGAATCATCTGCACAATATATAGTAATCCGAGAATTGCTCATTATACAGCAACATACGACAAGCTACTAAAACATCTCTTATAAACACACTTCTACCGATAGTCATACATAAAACATATAAAACACTCTAATCAATCAAGCCCCAATTTTAAAATATTTCGATCTAATAAACCAAGCACGCACCCAAAGAGTACGAGACTGGCAATACTACAATGGGTGAAAGGCTGAGTTGGCTTTTAGAGAATACATGCTTCTCATTTTCTTCACTGAGGGGGCAATTCAAGTACTTATTTGATGTTTTTATTGCTCGAGCATCTTAATGTATTAGCTGCCAGATGTTCAATCTAAACTTTAGAAAGAGGGACCTCTTCCTACGGTCAGGAAACCAAATTAAATATTTCCTGCACCCCCAATTTGTTTTAATCAGTAGATAATGATAGGATACAGTGCACCCTGCTTTCCCCAAAGAAAAGTGCAACATTGCCCATTGCTCTCCTCACATTTGTCTTGGACTATATTCCACTGGAATTCTGAAACCGATAAGGGCAGGCCCCACAAATATTCCAGACACAAGGTGTGAGGCAAGTTTACATGTATTCTAACCACTTCCAACAATAGCCAACGGAAGGCTCAGCGAGTTCCCACAACCCCTTTTTGTGACATTTCAGGGAATCTGTTATGCTCAAGCACAGCCAATACAAAATCAGGCAACCGTGTACATGATAATCTAAAAGGAGTGTGCCCCATTCAAGGTAGAGTTGGATTGCGGGTGCGCTTTTGGGTAGGCACAACAATTTCTCCAAAAAGCTCCTCTCTTCAATATCCAATTGTGTGGAAGAACTAATGCCCCAAAGCTTTGCCCCATAAAGGAGCGCTCTACGCGCCTGTGCGCGGTTAAACTCTATTGTTGGCAAAATAGCCTGGGCCCAAAATCTAGTCGAAAATGATGAAGTCGGCACCACTTGCTCTCTATATATAACTTTAGAAGAGGAGGAGTATTATTTCTAAGCAGAATGATTAAAAGGGAAGACCTGTTGCATGCTGGTAGAATCAAACACACGACGATTCAACTCTGCTAGGCTCAATGGGGACCTTTTTGCACGGATCCATTGGGCTCCTCATTTTGCATCAGGACATCATTTTGAGATCCTCAAAAAGGCGTTTCTGAGGAAATTATGTTACTGGGACTGGATTAAAAATATGGACCATTTGGCCTCGCTACAAAAGTATGCAGCAGTGTGTGTCTACGGTGGTCCATGCTTTCTTGAAACCCCAAAATTATTGTATACAGTCCTCTAATCTTGCTGTCCACAGATCGCCTCTGCTGATGAGAATGAACCACCTTGCCTTAGGCTCATTTCGGGGATCCAGATGGAAGCTATCGCCAACAGCCTTTGTTTATTTAATGTTGTTTTATATGAAAACATGTGTTTTATTATTATAAATGTACTTGTATAACTAATGGATATGTGTTGAATGTTGTGGAAAGTTTAATATAAACTATAGCACAATAAAAGTTCTTATTATTATTATTATTATTGTTATTATTATCATCATCATTATTATTATTATAAAACAGGAGGAGTTTTATTTCTAAGCACAATAATTAAAAGAGGAGACCTGCCTTATTACCAGTTCATTATAATTAAGAAATACCATTGCTGGTTTGATCAAATGACACGGCATAACAACTGTTGTGTCCAAATTAACAATAAGAACAGTAAGAATATCTGCACAAAACAGTTGAAGGCCCTTTGCCTTTTTCTTAAGTCCCCCTAATGATTTGGATATTAACATAATGTGATCAGCGTAGAAGAGTTTCCCTGTTTTAGACCTCCCCTAACATTGGTGCGTCGGATGGCGTTGCTTCAACGGCTGCGGCAAAATCATTAATATGTAGTAGAAAAAGGAGAGAGGTGAGTACACAACCATGGCACACTCCAGCTGTTACCTTCAAGGATTCAGAACATACAGGCTCCTTGTAATCCATAACGGACACAAGCTTGAAGTTATTAAACAGTAACTGTATCATTCTTAAAAGGGATTGGGGGAAATCCATGTTCATTTGGACCTCCCACAGTCTCTGCCTTGATGTTTTATCAAAAGCTGGGTTTAAATTGACAAACAGTACAAATCTGCACCATACATTTCCGGATGAGTGCGCACAATATAAAGCATTGATAATTCGAGCTCCGGTTCGTCCTAAGCAGCAGCCTCGAGTGATGTAATTGTGTTATTATTTTCCACCCGGTTCTCAAATAAAACAACCAGAACTTTCCCAAAAACATTGGCTAAACAATCGATTCGTGAAAATGCCTTGTAGTTGCTGGGGACACTCTGTTTCCCTTTTTAAAAATTGGCATAACTACAGCAGAGTTCCAGATTTTCGGGACTGTCGTCAAAAGATGAATATCATTAAACAAAGTTGTCAAAAAATGTACCCATATTGTGGGTACACTTTTGAAGAGATCAATTGGTCATCTGTCTGGGGAAGGATCCTTCCCAGATTTCTGTGAAGACAACCGCAACTTCTTGTTCTGAAAAAGACAGGGGCCATCTCCTAATGAGCGAATCGAGATAGAGTCATCCATTCCTCCATGCATATAATTGAAGTGATTAAATCAGCTATCTGGGGGGGGGGGGTCGGGCGTGGCTATATCAAATTCGATTTTAGACTTGATTTCCCAGATGATACTATGGACCAAAAACTCTTTTGGTCCATGTCCTTCCGATGCCATCACACCTTTCCACAAATGATCTTGTGCCTCCTTTTTTCAATTTTTATCCCATCACACTTTGCTTATGTGCATATAGTCTTAAAAAAGTAAATTGAGGTGTGGCTGAAAGGCAGAGGGCAAGTGAGAGAGGGAGGGGAGGAAGAAAATAGATGGGGAAGGGACAGAGGAAAAAGAGGAAAGGGAGGGCATAGGGAGGTAAAAGGGAGGGAAGGGGGAAGGGTAAATGGGTAAAAGTAAAAGGATGTCACGGTGCTGCTGCTCCAGCGGTAAGAGCAATGATACTGCTGCTGCTATTGCTGAGGCTTCAGGCTCGTCTCTAACTGGAAGAGGTGTGGTAGGGACTGAGAGGTATGCAGGGCCTCACACGCCAGCCAATTACCTCACTTCAACTCACTGGAATGGATTAGGTGAAGCGAAGCATGACGTAAGGTGCAAGCAAATCACACACTTTACTTTACCTAAGCAAAGCAGAATGTAAACCGCATTTACAAAAAGTGCTCCTCCCCAAGTGAAGCATTACGCAAAGTGAGCATGCTCAAGAAACAAAGCACACGCTTCATTTTGCATGAAGCGATTGCCTGAAATGTAGCATGATGCACAAGCTCATACTTTGCTTCTTACGTGACTGGACTATGCCAATTCCTTATACCTGGGAGCACCGGTATACCAAATCAACAAACTCCAAAGAGCCCAAAACGCTGCTGCAAAACTGCTCCTCACCCTGGGACTCAGAGACCACATCTCACCCACTCTCTGAACCCTCCATTGGCTCCTAGTCAGACGAAGGGCCACCTTCAAGACCCTATGCAGCACTCACCGAGCAGCACATAATGACCGACCCACCATACCTACAAGAGAAGATAAAACCCTACTTCCTACCTTGCACAAGAGAAGATAAAACCCTACCTCCTACCTCGCACCCTAAGATCAAGCAATGCCCTTTTTTCTAGTGATTCCAACCTCTAACTGTGTCAGGATCGGAGGATCCGCCTTCTCAACATTGGTCCAAACTCTGTGGAACTCACTCTTCCCACATATTCGACACACCCAAGACTATATGACCTTTCGTAAAGCTCCAAAAACGTGTCTCCTTCCATAATGACGACTATGATCATCTGAGGCGATTAAGACCTGCAACCCGATGTTAAATGCTCAATGAGATCCCAAGAACTGACGACACTGAATACGCTTACTAAGTCACTATTAAGCAAACGCGTGCTTGAAATCCAGAATAGCGAGCTCCTTAGATTATAACTTCATCCAAACTCTGTCCTCTCATATCACTATGCTTACTCTCTGCTCTACACCAACACACAATTAGAGTGCAGCTGCACCCCTCGATCAATTTCGACACTGCTGCTCACATACGAATATTACTCCACAAACACTTCATCATTCTAATAAAACACAGCTACATCGCATGAAAACCAGCCTAGCTGCACACTTAAGAGTCCTACACAGGCCTAACAAATCCAAAGCCCAGCCTTGATGTCCACCTTCCAGACTGCACACATTCAACTGATATCAAATACTACCACACCTAATGCTACACTGCAGCTACCATTAGGCAATTGCATTGGCTGGCCACATAAATGGTGCACCCTTTGACACCTTACTATCTCAACTGACTTGGACTACGGTCCTCGAGGGCGTTCAACCTACCAGTGCTTTGAGGTCATACCAATGATATATAGAGCGCTATATAAATGCCAAATAACATAACATAACTTTGGGAGAAGCAAGCTATTTCGCCATTGCACATGAGGAGTGACTTTCTTTTTTTAAACTTCTTTATTTAACCACAGCACAAGAAAAAATAATACAGCAGTTTGCACTCCATTACAGATGCCAGACATGTATATTCAGATTACCATTAGAGTGCCATTATACCAGCATCTCTTTGTCTATCAAGGGGAGTGCGCTGGGGGGTATGTGTTTCCTCCCGGGGTGATTTGGGTGCTGCACCCCAGGCAGAGAGCGGGTACCAGGATAGAGGGCCCCCTCTAGTATAAACTAGGGGCAGGAAAGGTTCAGGAGCGAGTTACCGTTGGGCATTGGTGTCATGATGGTTGCATGCTCACGAGCTTCCTTGTCCCAATGGTTGTGTGTGGGCCTAGGCTGGTCGGCACATGCCGGTGGGGGATGAAGTGAGTAGGGAGGCAGAGGGGACATATATATAAAAAAAGACATTGGCGGAAATAATTTAGAATTGTTTGGAGCCTTGCAGGCAGGAACGGCAGAGGCCGGGTTGAGCAGTGTCACCGGGGTGGATTGTGGCAGGGATTTATTTTTAGTATTGCGCTGGGGGTGTGAGGAGGACAGAGGGGGGATAGCGGGTGCGGCTGTGCTGGTTTCGGCCTCTGGCTGGCATTTGTGGGTGTAGTTTAGCTGCAGCAGGTGGGCAGGCTGCCGGGCCGACTCTTGTCGGGTCATCGCAGATTGCACGTGTGGAAAGGCAGCAGGGGAGAAGTGCCTGACGGTCTGCTTGGTGGACGGTTTACTTTCCCTCTAAAGGGGTCCCGGGTCAGTTTGCTGGGGTTTTTTGGCTTGCTGCATGGCAATAGGGGGCCAGCAGCTGAGGGTCTCACACACGGGAGGCTGCTGTGAGGCAGAAAGGCCGGCAGGGAATAGTGCTACATCGCAGCTCTTGAGAGAGAATGGGTTTGTGCCCAACAGGGCTGCAGGGAAGCGTGAGGAATCCTCTGGCAGGAGGGCAAGAGCGGACCACGTGATTTTCCCCTGTCATTGGCTGGGGAGCTGATCCTCTGCTGGGAGGAGGAGGGGGGGAGCAAGGCTTAGCCAGGGGGTGGGGGGTGGTCTGTTGGTTACTGTGGGCATGCTTGGGTCCCTGACTGAGAAGAACGTGGCGATAGTAAAGATCGCCAGGGAAAGAAGTTTCTGCAGAAGAGCGCAGGTGGGAGGAGGCAGATGCCCTCACCGGAAGGCTGCGGAAATTGGGAAGGGACCAGGACGGTCTCTCCGGGTGGCAGAGAGGCCCAGTGGAGAGGGCTCATTACAGCACATAGCACAGCAGAGGAGGGGCAGAGGATGGGATGGCTCTGCTAGAAAGAGCGGCTGAGAAAGGGGCTGGGGTGACCCCTACAAGAAAACAACAAAGAGAATTGGGATGGACGACCCTTGCTGGCAAGAAGATGAGCCACCTGGCCCAAGTGGGCTTATGGAACAAGGATGGTATACGGCGGTGGAGAAGGAGGGGGGAGGAAGACTGGATCGTCTGGGAGGAAAGGTGGCAAGGGTATTGGGGAAAGAGGAGAGCGTTAAGCGGGTGATCAGGTGTGGTGAGAGGATGGGACGGGAGAGAACAGAGCTATGGCAGCAGTGAGGGAGAGGTGGTTGAGGAGCAGGCCTAGTGTGATGGCTAACAGGCAAAGCAGATCTGCCAAAGTTTTTTGTCCCTGCAGTATTAGTCCGATCAGGAAAGAAGGAAGGTTTGGTGGGGCCCAGGAAGGATGGGAGGTTGGACAGCGTGACAGACTGCTACAAGGGAAGCAAGTTAGAGAATGGTCTGCTGTGTGGGTCAGGTTGGGGGTGAGGTGTGGTCGCAAAAGTGTGTCAGGAGCAGGGTTTGGGGAAGGAGGTTGGTGGGGTGGGCTGCCGGGGCATTGGTGAGGAGTACAAGCACAGTGGAAGTACAAATATACCAGGAGCCTGACAAGGAGGTCCAGGTGGTGCAGGGAGCAAGTTGGTCGGGGGTCAGTAAAGGCGAGTAAAAGTTCAAAAAGTTAACATATATGTTAGGGACGCATTTGATGACAGCCACAAAGGAGAGAATTTTGGCTGGGGAATTTGTGGATGTCTTTAAGCTTTTGCATAGGGAAATGAGGGAGAAAGAAGGATCAAAGGAGGAGAAGGAGCTGGCAGTGAGGCCCAAAGTCCAGGTAACGATTGACAATTGGACATCAGCCTTTTTGATATATGCCAGAGGGTACTGTGAGAAATACTCAGAGAGGAGTGTGGGGTTGTACAAGTATATGGACGTCATTAGCAAGGCGTTTGTAAGCTTTGGTGGTTTTGCACGTGTGAGGTATGATGAGCAATTTAGGGCAAGAATGAGAGAGGCTCACGTGGTGGTGTGGGGCGAGATTGACATGGACTTGTGGTTACTGTGGATGGCGCTGATGCAGCCGGCGCCCACTATGCCCAGAGCATGTGGCTTGCCTGCGCCTTACCGGCCCTTTCAAGGTCACTTTGCCTTGGACGGGCTGGGTGAGTTGGCAAAGGGCAGCCATCTGCAGCATGATGGGAGAGGCTGGACATTGTATGACAGAACCTGCCAAAGGAAGTGGCAGAGGGGAGGGTAGTAGGACCTTTTTGGAGTTGCTGGGGGATTTGGTGATGTCCCCATTGGGGTTTGTACCTAAGAAGGCGAAGGGTCCGTTCGGCTGATCCACCATTTCCCATGGCCAGTGGGTATGTCAGTGAATGATTTCATTGCTGCGGAGAATTATGTGGTGTCTTACGCAAGCATGGATCAGACAGTGGAGCTCATAAGGGATAACGGGAAATGGGCATTTATGGGCAAGTGTGACATGAAGTCGGCGTTCATTTATTTGATTTTATTTATTTTTATTTTTATTTTTTACATTTATATAGCGCACAGGCAGCCCAGGGGCATCGTGGCGCTGTTACTTGCAGCAAACTTAGTTACAATATGCATAAGTTACAACATTTGAGCGCAGAGATGTAGTACATGTTATACATAAGAGGAACATAGTCAACATATCCATGGACGTCATGACAGGTTGTGGTGATCAGGCGAATAAGGTGGTTTTCAAGGTTTTGCGGAACGCGGTTAGTGAGGGTTCCGCTCGCAGGGCAGTGGGGAGGGCATTCCAGTGCAGGGCAGCTAGGTAGGGGAAGCTGGCACCACCTGCTCTTGCTCTTGTTGCCATGGTTACGGTGAGAAGGTTGGCATAAGGGGTCCTAGTTGGTCTTGAGGATGAGGTAAGGTGGGTCCTTTGTGATAGGTAAGCTGGTGCGGTGAGGTGAATGCATTTGTGGGTGAGGGTCAGGGCTTTGAAGATAATCCTCTGTTTTATGGGGAGCCAGTGGGAGGCTCTTCTGGCAGTGGAGATGTGATCTCTTTTTGAATAACTTGCAGTTTCTCAAGATTTTTTGTGGAGGTACCTAGGAAGAGAACGTTGCAGTAGTCCAACAGTGATCCAGTGATAGCTCTGGCTATATTAGTGCAGGTGTCGGTGGAGAGGTAGGGTCTGACTGCGTTGAAGAGTTTGGCATGTTAGGCAGCTGAGGAGGCAATGGCATTCACTTGTCTGGTCATGGACAGACCTGAATCCAGGTAGACGCCTAGGGTTTTTACTGACTTGGACACTGGGATTTTGATGGAGTCAATGATGAAGTGACTAAACTGGTCGTCATGTTCATGTTGCTGCCGGTGTATCCAGAGTATTTTTAGTTCCATGGGATGCAATTTGAGGATCAGATCTTTGTTGATAATGGCTGCCCATGGGGTGTGCAGTGTCCTGCCCGCTGTTTGAGTGATTTGGTATTTTATGTGCAGATCAGGTTTCAGCGGAGTGTTGTATTGCCTTGATGATTTCTTATTTATCAGCAGGGCGAGGAGCGAGGAGGAGTGTCAGGAGATGCTGGAGGTCTGTCAGGTGTTGATGGAAGATTTGGGGGTTCCTTTTGTGAAAGACAAGACAGAGGGGTCGCCAGTGGTTCTGACTTTTCTGGGGATAGAATTGGACCCAGTCAGTGGCGATAACTTCATGTCTGCCAGAGGACAAAGTGGGCAAGTTGGTTCAGTTGTTGGAGAAGGTGGTGGGGGCATGCAAGATGGTGCTGTCAGAGATGCAGAAGTTGTTGGGGCACTTGAATTTTGGTTGCCAGGTAGTGGACCAGGACACACATTTTGCAGAAATATGGCATGGCCGATGGCTGGGGCGAAGCAACGGCACCACAGAATAAGGGTTCCAGGGGCTCTCAGGTGGGACTGCAGGGTATGGTTGTGTTTTTGGAAGAGTTCAGTGGGTTGTCTGTATGGTTGCTGGGGGACCCGCTGTCCTTGGAGGTACAGGTTTTCTCTGATGCATCAAGGGCTGGTTTTGTGGTTTACATACGGGGAGATGGTGTGCTGATAGATGGCCACCACAGTGGAGAAAGGGAGGGAGGAGCATTGTTCTTTCTGTTGCTGATGACACTAGCATTGTGGGGCAAGGAGCTGGAGAACAACAAGGTTAACTTTAATGTGGGTAACACAGCAGTAGTCAACGTGGTGAATATGTAGTAATCCAAGGATTAGAGGGTGTCAAGGCTTTTGAAGGACTTTGTGCTGCAGTGGCTGAGGTGAAATATTGTGGTTACGGCAACACACGTGCCGGGAAAGTATTAACGGCATCACTGATGCTTTATCTCATTTTAAGTGGCAGAGATTGCATGAGTTGGCACCGGAAGCAGAGCTGGAAGGGCACCAGATCTTGGATGAGCCTTTACAGCCAGGAGAGTGATTGTTTTTTGGGGTGTTCTGAGTATCGTAACTGAAGTCCGAGGCGGGGGTAGGAGGGCCTGGGAATGCCCAACAAAGCTGACACACATGTCTGGGGTTGCTGATGGTACTCTTGCTCAAAGGAGACTGTGAGTGGGACCAGACTGATATGCAAATTAATATTTCTCCTCTGGGAAGGGTGCAATGAGCTAAAACGTGGTTGCAGACTCTCCTGAGTGGAAGAAAGTTCATAGGACAGGGTATTTGACCCATGTTCGTTCCCAGTAGAGGGGCTCCTGCACTCCTCTTTAGTTTTGTAAAACTTGGGGTTGCACACTAAGTTACTAACGGTGATCCTGACGTGGATCCCTTGCTCACTGTGCCTTAGAGAGACTCGCCTTCACCTCACTGAGGAGGCCCAGTGAGGAGGCCCAACAAGGCTGAAAAACATGTCTGGGGTTGTTGATGGTATTCTTGTTCAGAGGAGACTTGCAGAGCATTTCAGTGCTGAAATGCCTTCGTGGGTGTAACCAGAATGATATGGAAATAGATATTTCTCCTCTGTGAGGGGCGCACCCACACTCCTCTTTAGGTTTATATAGTAATTTGATTTTCCTATCTGCTGTAGCCCGAAAGCAGTCTAGTTTAGCATGATCTTGGTCCCTTGCCTTTCACAATATACTTGGATTTGCCTGGCTTTGATACTGTTATTCAACTCCCTAACATGCCTGCTAAGCATAAAGATTTCCCCCCTGGAAACACTGTCAATTTCTACTTTTGACCCCATCCCAGTAACAGCTAACAGAAGTGACCTCAACAATGGAAGCAAATTTGGCATTTGTAACATCTTTGCCGTTGATCATTCTTCTTATATAACAAGTAACCAGTATCCCTAAATTGCCACATACCTCCACCACCCTCACAATCAGCAGTGGAACACTCCCAATTGTCCCCAACAATGAAAACTGAAACCATGAATAACATGCCATATAATCAAACTGTGGGCCACAGACCAGGGGCGTCAAAGCAATCGACAAGAGTCACGAGAGACTACGGCTACGGTTCACAACATCATCATAAGACAACTTTCATATACGACCTGAACTGTTACATACATATTGATATTCACGTGCTACCTGTGGACAAACTGCAAGAATATTCCTTGTGACTCTTAACACAGTACCCTCATGGATGCGGAGGGCAGTGTGAGAAACCTGTAGGTGTCTCTCTGACTAGTCTCCAGGGATCTGTCATCCAGATGGCCAGGACACGGTCATCGCTATTGGATCCTGTTCGTGGGGTTGGACCAGTGCGGGAGGATCACCTGGATGAGAAGTCCTTGGGGAGTGGAGGTGGGACACAGACGGTGAGACGTGGTATCACCCTTCTTATAACATCTTTTCCCCATCCTACCACGTAGGATACTCAACACTCTACCCCTCCCTTTTCCGACACAAACACTTTCTTGCACCACGAAAGACAAACAGACTAGTACTAGAGCCGTTTACCTGACGTGTCCCAAAACAAGGGTCAGGCAAAGGCATGCAAATGAAAAGAACCACACACACCTGATGGCCCTTTGCATTCCCCACAGGGATAAAAGGTGGAGCACAAGAGCACACTACGAGCAAGGAAAACCGCACGACGAGACAGCTATTCCAGGGTGGCAATTGAAGAGGAGGAGAACAGCGGCGAGAACTGAAGGAGCGACAAGGAGAGAAGCGACCTTGCCCTTTTCGACCCAGACCCAGACCCACGCAGCCTCCGTGAAAAGAATCCTAAGCCGCAAACAATAGCCTGCGTGTGTTGTAGCAGATGTCAATGGTACACAGAGCCCTCCTACACTTATAATCAGGGCAGGGAGAGACGCTTGCTACCATGGCCTTGACTCCAGAAACAAGAAAAGCCCATCGGTTCATCAAAGCCGGTGAGTCAAAGGGAGGAGTGATAAGAAACCGAACTGTGTTGAACGAAAGTTGCAAAGGGCAAATTAAGGGGAAAACCAGCTTCAGAGGGGCCTGGCACCACGTGGGTGCTCACTCGATAGACTCTGGGTGATTCCCCTATTGTTGAAACTACTGATACCAGAAGGCCCTAGGAGAGCTGCATGGAAAAGTTCAAAGTGGTCTAGCAAAAACCCCTGTAGAGTCAAAAGTCTTTGACCGACACATAATTGGGAAGCTAAGAGAGATGAATCCTGAATAGTGAGAAAGGAGAAGCAACTTTGTGGTTGGCAAGAGTGAACCCGACAGAATGATGCCGACAGAACGGGGCAAAGCATGATGCCCCAATGAACATTGTGTTGACAAGAGTGAATCCGACGGAGGGATGTCCAGAGTGGATTGTTTAAAAAGACATTAAGATTTGTGAACGCAAAAGGAGAAATCTTGTAAATAAAAGTAGTAGTGAACATGACAGAGGGAGGCTGCTATTTGAGAGGAATGCGAGTCCGGAAGAGGGGGATCCAGGGGTTAAAAGCCATCACCCACAGTACATTCAGAAAGGAACTTTTTGTTTTGTTATTTTGAACCCATCAGATCCTCGGAGGCAAGAGACTTTTTTGTAGAAAAGAGACTTAACCATCGAAGATCCTTATACCTGAGAACAGAACTGTAGTCTTGCGCTGGGAAAGCTCGAGAGTGTGCTACACTCAGGAGTCCCACCTTGTCCTGTGCTCAAAACGTGGGGAAGAGAGTCCCCAGGCTAAAATATCCTGACTTATAATTTGTGAACACTTCTTTCTTTCTAGTGAACACTATCCAACACTCTTTTTGTATTTAGTTGTAAGGATTGGCAATCGTTTTTTTGTTTTGTTAGTACAGGCCGTTTTATTTGACAAGACTCCCATATTAGTATTTGATGGTCGTAGCTTGCTCCATTTTAGATTTAGGTTTAGATTAGGTGTTTTTCAAACCTACCTATACAGTTTATAAACACCCTTGAACTGTGATCACTTGTGTCTGTCTTTACTTTTGCCACCATGAGTTCCTTACAGCAGGGCATCTAGAATAGAACCTTATGGGCTTCATTCGGGTTGAAATAAAGTACGTCTTTTTGCCAGGGATTACCCGATGTCTTGAGGGGAAAAGCATAGCATATTTAATGCAATTGTCACTCATTCTTTGCTTAGCTGCCAAGAAAGACTGTTGGGCCTTTTGGGGGCACAATGTAAAGTCTGGGTCAAAGGAAATCCTTGCATATTGATCGTGAAGTTCTCCAAGTTCTTGTGCTCTTTGGAGAATTGTATCCCTCTCTCTGTAGTTAAGTAAGCGAACAATGATTGGTCTTGGGTCCTGCCCCATTGTAGGGACAGGCACCAGGGACAAGTGCGCCCTTTCAAACCGGAATTTAGCTGAGACTGGGGGGTCTTACAAAACGGTTTTAATGAATGGTTCTATAAAGGATTCTGTATTAGCTGTCGTCGAGTATTCTGAAAGGACCACAATCTGCACATTGTTCTGCTGGGATGTTTCATCTAAGTCCTCATTTTTAGCTTGTTCCGCCCTCCTATCAGCTTTCAATGATTGGAAAGCATAACAGTGATGTCATCTTCCAAGGTACTTATGCAGTGTTCAGTTTGTGTTATGCAGCCTCTCTCCTTTTCGCTCCTCTGTTGCATTGTATCTACCTTGAAAATCAAGTTGTCCAGTTTCCGATTCACTGAGTGAAGACCTGTTTTCATTTGCGCCAAATAAGGGATAATTCTGGAGTGAGGGCTTCCATCGTACAACTTTCTTCCACTTCCCCTAAGGTAAGCAACATAGGAGATGGGTCCCAGGTTCACTCCGTACCGTTTCCATATCTACTGCAGTAGTCTTGGAAGCCATGGAGGCCATACAAGCTTTTTGGGAGAAGGGCAGATATGATTAGCGCTTATTGCCTCTAGAGTGCCAGGTTGGGAGAACATGATGGTAGCTGTTAAGCTCCCCTGGATGAAATCGCTATTTTGTTGCCTGTGTTTGAACACCCATTCCTAGGGCTTCTTAGGCTATATGGTGTTCGATCTGCCATGTCTTCCCATTGCTGCGCTCTGTTTTAGGCTTCCACCGATATATGTTGCTCTTTTAAAGAGGAAGAGGACCCCTCTGTGCCTTTCTTCTTGGCGCCGCACTCTTGCTCACGTTGCGCTGAGCCTGGTCATGGACTGCGCTAGACTCCACACGGTACAGCACCCGAGAGGTACACTCCATGCGGCAGTAGTATATCTGCTTCCAATGGGTGAACGTGCAAATGTTGCCCTGTGGTGTGTGACCGGTTTCCAATCTCTCATACTTCGGGGTATTGGTTTAGGTGTCTCGACCCTCCACGCATCACCACCATATTGGCTGATCGAGGTCTAGGCCTCAGCCTGCACTTGCTTTCTCTCCTCCAACTTAGCGCAGATTCAGAGCGGCCTGGCTATCTCCTGGGGTTGCTCGATCCATGCCTGACAGGACGTTTGCGTATTGGGGGAACAGCCTCCTCCGCCAGAGACGTGTTTAGGGTACAGCCCCTCTGCCTCTATGTCTCCTGCCGTGCCTGACATTCTGTGCTACTCCACCACATAGAAGCAGGTCTTTGATGCCGGGATCTGGGCCTAGGGCTTATCACTTATTCCTCTGGATTCTGCACTGCCCCTGAGCTTCACCTTGGAGTTCTGGAGTTGTACATCCCTTGCCTTCACAGTCTGCCGCAGGCTACTGCACTTGCCAGTGTTTTTGGTCCCGACATCGTTCCCAGGTGTGGAGCCTCTTGATCAAGCCGCCGTCTTTGTTAGTGGCTCTCTCTCACCCCGCGCATCAATGACTTTCAGTGCATCTGCCATCAGGAGACGGTTTCCATTTATCTTTCACCATGGCTTTGCTCCTCCATTTGGCTTTACGCCACCCATGCTACCATTTTGCATGACGTGAAGCGAAATGGAGGAACCCGATGAAATTCTCCAAATTTAGGGTGGCATTTTCACAGGGTGAGAATTGGCCATTCTGCCCAGTTTTAGTATTGACTCTGAATGATTGGTCCACCACAGCTGATTTTTCCCAATACCAGCTCATCCAGCTCACCATCACTTTAAGAAGTTGTCTTTATGCAATCTGATCATTTCAACACGGTTCTGAAAGCTCTGGTTTTTCAAGCTTGTAAATTTTTCAGATACCTCCTAATGGGATGCAGGGCATTACAAGGCAACATTTATTTACAAGTATACCTATATTGCTTGCCCAGGGGCATTTCAGTGGGAGAGAGAAACTGAAAGCATGTGGGCATGTAATGGCTCGTGCCTGAGCTGTTCCCAGCTATAAGGTGGACATGTTATTCTTCAAATTACTAGTAGCTGTCTGCAGATTTTGAACTCGCAATAAAAGCTCCTTTAGGGAGGGCAGAACTATAGTAAATGAATCATAAACCTTTCATGAATAGTTGATTATTATTTTTTGTAATGCTTTCATCCCATATTTTATTTAAGTTTATCTTGCAGCGTTTGCCTCCAGGAATGCCTCTGGAACGTTGTTTAGATTTGCTCAACAAAATATTGCATGAAGGTCAGATGAAAACTTTTTGGCCCCTCTGGGCTCTCTTTGCAAAGGTGCGCCCGTACAATTCCGAAATCGTTATAGGCTTCAAAGCACCTGTGTTCTCAGCGTCCATTGAGTCTTTGCCAGAGTGCAGTTTTTACGGAATTCGAAAGTTTACAATGCTTCAGGAAGTAAACAGCTTCCATGCAGAAGTGACACATCTACCGGAGTTCATGACTTAGTGCTGACATCTTTGGACAGCAACCACGCCGCAGGTTCATATCCTGTCTGAGGCTGGACCATGGGTGTTGCTGGGCAGCATCCATACCTTTTAGAGAACTATATATTGGAAAATGTACGACTTAAATAATAACTTGCTATTAATGTTTTCATCCAGTTTAAGTATTCAAATGAGTCATAACTATCTTGTGGTTAGCATTGTGAAATGGATTCCACCACAAGCAAGATGGCCGCACTTACAGGCCATTGACCATCCACCATTTCAGAGGAACTGGATGTTTGGGCAGGGGATGCAACCCCAGTGGAGAAGAAAAACAGCTCTTCTTCATATCCCTAGTGCTCAACTAAGCTCAGCTAATTCGGAACACATTGGGCCTCATTACGACCCAGGCGGTAAGTTAAGACCACCAGACCACCACTTGTAATCCTGTTGTAAATCCGTGGGACCAAGTGCTGGTAATGATAACCGAGTTTGGCAGTAATTCTGCATATTTACAGCTGCATTACCACCAATCTTGTTAGAAAGTCCATAATCCTTAACATTGTTCAGGGTGTGTCTGTGTGTGCATAACTCGCACTACAACACTGCTTTAGAACACTCCCCTCAGTCACTGTAATATTTATGTTGAAAACTATGGAGTTCCTTATGAGTTTGGCTGCAAAACTGGCACTAATTCCGCTGGACAGAATGACCATTACCATCATGAGGTCAACTTAAATTAGTGCTAAATTAAAAGGCCATGTGTGTGTGCACCAACCATTGACGGCAATGGTAATTCCGTCTGGTGGAAATAGCACCAAAAAGCATTATCAATCAGTAAATCTGCCACTTTTTGGGCAGAATTAGCGTTACCACCGGAAACGTGCCAGAAATACCAAATGGTAATTTCACCAGGCGGAAATAGAGTCAGAAAGCAAACGAGAAGCAGCATGGTCGCCATATTTAAATATACAATCCCCTAAAAATCACCATTTTGGAAGTGCCATCCGAACCTGAAACCCTGATAAAAGATGTCAGGAGGCTAAGCCAAAGCTGGTGCCTGAAACGCGGCTTCGAAAGCCAAAATTCACTCAGGCAGAACTCGCTGTGCTTGCTGAGCAGGTGGTGGCCCGTGCAGATGAGCTACATGGGCACAACACTGGAATACCGATGTAGGGAGACAGAAGCTGTCCGAAGAGGGTCAGTGGAACCACTGCAACTGACACCCTGGGAGGAGACTGTGAGCAGCGTACTCCACATGTCTGGCCCACAGGGAATATGAGCGGCAGTGGACGCAGCTGGCAGCCAGGAAATCTCTTGAGTATATGATTGGCCCCTGAGCCAATTTCCCACCAGCCCCAATTGAATGTCATCCTACGCACTTGCAGTCAGCCTGCAGAGCAGGGGACAGGCAATGCACAAATCCAGTTAACAGGTCCAACACCGTTAAACTGTATATCAGGAGGCATGGCAGGTGATTACCCCAAAAAGGCCCTACCATAGAGAAGAAGGAGGTAATGTAGGACATTAACCACAAAAGGTCAACAGCAAGTATCTTGGAGTGACAGTGAATCATGAAGTACATGACCAACCACAGCTCGCCATAGGCAGCACACCCATCTATCCACAACACATGTCAGCTAAAGAGCCCCTAACCCATAAAACTCCTACCGCAAATCTAACAGATGCTGGTGGCCTGCTCCCACTGTAAACATGTGCAGCAGAGCATTAGCAGTGAAGTTTCTGCATGTACAGTGCAATCCCCCAAATGTTGCTTCCACACTATGATGGGTATAAGTGCACCTCTCTGGTATACAGTGTTTATATTGAATCCTTTATATTGAATGCCCATATATCGAACATTTTATATTGAAAACCTTTATAGTGAATGTATTTAGGGTGGGGTAAAGGATTAAATATTTTTTGGAAACAGTCAGGATGTGGTTTTAGGGGTGAGAAACGGGTGTTTGGGAGGGAACCCCGCCAAAATAAATGCATTCACTATAAAGGTTTTCAAGATAAAAGATTTGATATATGGGCATTCGTTATAAATTACTTCGATATAAAGACATGTAACCTGAAAAACAACATGGGTCCAGGTGTACATGGGCATCGTGAGCTTGCACAACCTTAAGGTCCATGAGTCCATGAGTCCACAGACCAGCCAAGATGCACATCCCCAATCCTTCCAAAAGAGCAACACTCATCAGCCCAGTCACCCGTGACACTGCCTGCCATTCCAACCAGCCCCATTTGGGACTTTTGGGCTTTGCCAACAATCCTTTTCTTGTAGCGGATGGCTAAACTGCACCAGAGCACACCCGACAATATTACTAACTAGGTAATCCTGCCATGTTCTATGTCTCCCAATACGCACACAAGACAGACTAGAGGCCATGGGAGGGCATAGCACTTTTGGCACTTCTGCTCCTGCAAGTGCCACTATGGCACTAGAACATTCTGCATTTTATAGTGATGTAGCACTTTAGCAGGAAGCCAAGTAGTTGTGGCTACAAGGAAACCTCAAAGATCTCGCTTTCGGAGAGGACCACCGCAGCCACCTCTGGGGTCACCGTCACAACTCAGACAGTTGTGGCAACCACTGTGGCCATAGGGCAGCGTGCCGAATCACCTCCCTCACATTTGCATCCCACTACAGTTGTCACACAAAGAGTCTGGGGTGCAAACCACCAACACCACCTCTGACACAAGTGAGAGTCTATGCGTGCCCAAAGTAGAGCACACCAATGCCCCACTCAGAAAAGCGTTGAAAGATGCCAGATATTGGAGAGTAACGTGGTACGTGTGGTCAAAGGGATTAACAGAAGAGACCATGTGACCGAAGGAAGGAGAGCACTACATTGGCTCAGGATTGCGGATAGGATCCTCTTTAAAGCTAAGACACTGTGCATAGATGCCTACATGGCGTGACACATGTGTACCTCAGAAATAAGTTCAAAAGATACACACCCAACAGGTCTCTGAGGTCCGAAGTGCATGGCAGGCTACGGGTGCCGCTGGCCAATCTAGCGACTGGTGCTGGGAAATAATTTCTTGTGCTGGCTGCACAGCAGTGGAACAAGCTTCCACTGGCCATTCGCCTAGAACCAAACTATAGAATTTTTAGGAAACTCCTTAAGACACAACTGTTTAAGTAATTTGCTCTAATGATAGCGAGGCAGGACCTTTATGTCTATGTCCGTCTTTGTCCCTGTTTCTATGTTACTGTGCCCTGATGCCTGCGGGCTTTTGATGCATTACAAATGCATAAATGAATAAAAATAAATAAATAAGACTGTGTCACGACACATCTCCCTCACTGCAGTGGTCTACCCGATACTGCTGTCCAATTAGAGTGGAACGGGAGCCATCACAGGGATGTTATTTGAGGGTTGCCAGGGGTAGAAGAGCAGATATCTGTGTTGCACTTGAAAATGGAGGTTGTAACTGCAGCTAAATGTGCCACAACTTTTTTCACCTGGAATCTAGATCCTGTTAGCTGAAAAAATAACAGTGATGCAGGAAAAAATATCCCTAACAGGTTGGCAGTCCATTAGTGAAGAATGCCTGAATGGTTGGGTTCAGAGGCAGGGTTGTCTGTGCAGCTCATACGCAGTACTGAAGCAACAGAAAAGTTAAGGGGGCTAGGTCTAGCTAGCTGGGATTGGGTAAGCGCAGCCTGCAGTACTCAGTGACAGCACGATATGAACGCAACCCTCTTCAGTGTTTCTCGTAGTGTGCCTCTGGGCCTGTGAGGAGAGGTGTGTGCCCCAGTGGCTTCTGCCAACAATACTGCCTGGGCACTGTGTGACCTGATCCAGATCTGCCAGAACCTGCCTCCCTGGCACACTGTAGATAGATCCAAGGTGAGATCATTAATTTACATGAAGTTGCCCTCCGACTTTGAAGTAAACCATCTGTTGCTTCCCCAAGCAAAAAATATGTATATATGATTGATTGATTGATTGATTGATATTTTATTTCTATCGCGCTCGTACACGAGTGTTTCAGAGCGCGACAAGGCAAGCGAGGGGAACAGGGGAGAACAAAACAGCGATCTTCCTAGGCCCAGTGACATTGAGAACGCGCAAGTGCATGGGAGAGGGAGGAGGGGAAAAGTGCATGGAAGGGGGGGAGAGGTGGAAAGTGCGAAGCACAGGAGAAACAGATAAATAACAATAAATAAATAATAAAGGCAACAAACAGTGGTAATGCAGCCAGCAATTTGCAAGTGCTAGGTCTGAGGCAGCAGACAGGGGAGGTCCGATAAGTGCAGGAAGAAAAAGGGCAGGGCTGTATGGGTACAGATACAGACCCCCGTGCAAGGGGTGGCCTGGAGGCAGTGGCCAGGTGCACGGTGCCAAGAGAGAACAGATCAGCAGGGGAGAGGGGGAGCGAAGGCAGAAGAAAAGAGGAAGGTCTTGAGGTGCTTCTGGAACCGGAGATGGTTCTCCTCAAGTTTTAGAGTGGCAGGGAGGCTGTTCCAGAGGGAGGTCCCAGCCGAGGACAGAGATCTACCCCCAGCTCGTTTCTTAGGAAAACGACTGACCCTATATGGAAGGATAGCTCAGGGGCAACGCGCTTGCTTTGGGAACAAGAGGATGCATTACATCATGTGTTTGGCTGCTGATCCAGTGCGTAGAAGCTGTAGGAACAGCATTCAGCAACATATAAAGGACCAAAGAAAATAATAAAATGGGCCTTTTCTAGGGGTGAAGTCATGGAACTGCTGCTACTGTTTACATTTTAAAATAAAAAAAACCTGCAATCACTGCGACCTGCAACACAACCTTCTCCTCTATTGTCCATTTAGAAACAAAACCTGTGGGTCACTTGCCAAATAAGCAAAACGGAAAGGTGATGGCTGGTCGGTTTTAAATCATTCATAACCACTAGCACAATCTGGGCTTGAGGTGTGCGCTTGAAGCTCAACTTAATAGAGGCTTTGACTGGAGACTTAAGACGTTGTACTAGTGAATTACGAATGTTGATAGAGAGTTTTTGAGGCTAATCTGTTGTAAGAGAGTTCAAATGCATTGAATGCACACATAGGATGTTTGAGTAGGGTCATTGAGACTCACACTGTTGGGATGTTGATAGAGGGTACTGGGGACTTAATTTGCTAGTTTGCTTAAGGTTGATGGTGTTGGAGAATGCTGGAGACTTAAGTTCCTGGAGGGTGGCATTGGTTAAACATGAAGGTGTTGGAGAAAGGCATCAGAGGTGTAAGATGTTGGATGGTGGGAGTGGGTGCCAGGCAATTAAAGCTGTTGACAGAGGGCCATTAGGGACTCGCAGTGGGTGGTGGGGTGCCCGTGGTTTAAATGGTTGGGGGATATTCAGGCTCTGGGTGACTGGCTGAAGAGTGGTGCTGTGCAATGGTTCAAAGTGCACTATTGAGAAGAAAATCCCTGCACGTATTGTCCAAGTGTAAAAGCATGAAGTGGTACATCCTCTGATTGTCTTCTGGTTGTACTCGTGTTGTTCAGTTGTTGTTTCCAGTATGTGACCAGACACTTGGCACTGGATGTCTGCACTTTAGGATTTAGGCCTCTTTGAGATTCTCTGTCTGTTTACAGTTTAGCCCGAGGGATGTACAATAGTCCAGGTTGTTTTGTTGGACGTCTGCTTACATTCTCAATAATTGGGCAATATGGGCCTGTACACACTGATATTGATGCTACATATGGCGATCCATTGTTGTATGAAATGTATATCATATTACAGTGATATCGTAACCATATTTTTCTTAGTGTTCTGAGGAACAATTATATGATATGATATGATGTGGCATTTATAACGTGCCTTTACACAAGTGTTTTGAGGTGCAACAATGCTATGTGATGCCCCTTCCTGTTTTGTCAAAGGGTGAAAGATTGTGTGCCATCACTTCCTGTGATGTCATTTGGTGGCGGGGTCAAATAACACAACTTCCTGTGATGTCATCAGAGGCCAAGGGCCATGTGATGTCACTTCTGCTACCGCTGGCATTTTGGTCAAATGACATCCCTGAGCCATCTCCCTCATCAGAGTAGTAAATGGAGGCCAGAAAGGGCAGTGGGGGTCATGACGAGGTTGGCGGTAGCCTTGCCGGTATATACCAGCATGGCTGCTGCCGGAGTCATGAATTTTCTGGCACCCGACAGTGGGGACTTACCGGGGCATTACAGCCCTGGCGGTCCCAGTAATTCCCCATTTCCAGGTGCTGGAAAATATTACTCCTCATTCCCATTTGAGTCCCATTGGACTCAATGGGAATGGGGAGGACGGATGCATGATGGGAGTAGTCTTGACCATCAAACGATAAACAAAACAGTCCTAGTGGAGTCTGTCAAATCAAAATGGCCTATGCTCACAAAACCTAATGCGTGTCCTACCTCTTTTACAAAAAGAGTATAAAGGAGAAATGTATGTAAAGGAAAAATCAGTGTTAAAAAAAATAAATGTGGTTGAATCTGCTCCCCTCCCCACGTTAGACCACACAGAGTAAGGCGGTCCCTGTAGAAAGGATGACACACTCTGGCTCAGGTTTTCAACACAATATAGAATTCCAAAACGTGGATCAAGGCCTGCCTGGCCTTCCACGTTGAAATCCCTCTTTCCAGACTTCCAAGTAATGTTCAAACAAAATATTCACATAGGTCCCCTCTGTCAAGCTCAGACCTCTTCAGAACAAAGTTAAAAAAAACTTGCATCAGGGCTCCCTTCCCCAAGATTATTACACTTCAGGACTCCCTCAGTCAGGTTCAGACCGCTTTCGGATATCGAAGACTTGGGAATGTGCATGGCTTTCTTTACAGACCTCCGCAGGACCACTTTGACTCAAAGTTCAAGGTTCAACTTTCACTCGACCCTTCTCTAGGAATTAATTCTGCTTACTTCGCTTTTTCATTTCATTCACTTTATCGTTACAAATAATGCACCTTTCACTTGAGCTACTTCCTTTCGCCAGACCACTCCGTTACGCAGTATCACTAATTTCACAGCTGTCCTTACTTCAAAGTTCATTCACAGGTCTGCCTTTCTTTACTTCTCATCCACACACATGCAGCCTTCTCTTGCGATATAATGTTGCTACTTCAAACTTTCTTTAAAACACACCGGTCTCTCAGGTCACTTGCCAACTCACCAGCTGTGTGCATTTCTTTCTTGGTTTTACGATTTCCAATTCACGAGTCAAGGTTAGTACCACAGGCTTGGCCTCACCTCCCCAACTCTTCTGTTCACCCGGGAGGGTCGCTGGATTCCTTGAAACACAATGCAGCCTTTTGACGTGGGATCTGGCCTTTTCCACGTGTCTTTCGTGGCCTGTTGGAGGCAACAACCTCCAGTAGGGAACTCTTGGGGTTTTCGAACCGCCACTCTCATCCCTTGGTCCCTCGCTCTGCTCCAGTAGGTTTGCCTTTGCCCCAGAAGCTCTGCTTATACTCGTGTTCCGCCTTGATGAGAGTGTGTCTCTGGGTTCAGCCTTTTATCTGTGTGAGAAGAGCTAATTGGTATCAGGTTTATGCACTATAATCAAGTGTCTGACTTTGCCTGATCCAATTAGCGGGACATGTTCAGTACGATTTATGAGAGTTAGTATTGTTACCTCCAGTCACCCTCTTCCTCGGCCCAGTGTTTGTGTAAAAAGGAAAGGAGTTGGGACCTCGGAGAATCCTAAAAAATAGGATAGGTTAGATGAACAAAAAAGGGGGAGTACCAAGTCTCACCATCAGCTGCCTCACTTCCACTCCCCAAAGAACCCTCGCTCAGGTGTTCTTCCCACAATGGTCCACCTCCAGGAACTGGATCCAAAAGCAATGGCCATGCCTGGCCACCTGGATGACAAGTTCCTGAAGACTAGTGGGTGAAACACCCTTTGGAAGACACACTAAGTTGGAAGTTCCCACTGAAGTACTTTTCTGTTCCTGAAGTTGAAGATGTAGACAGGGCAGGGGATTAAACCCGAAGTGGTCTTTAAGTGCTCTTGCAAAAAACCTGGATTAGTCTTTTTTACTCCTTCCAGGAAGTAGAGAAAAACGAATTGGGCCTCATTACAAGTTTGCCGGTCTGAAAACAACGGGACCGTAAGCTTGCTGGTACCGTTGTTTCCGGATCGGCAAACTACGAGTTCTGTGAGCGGGTGCCTTTCAGCCAACCAGGTCTGACCTGGCAAGCAGAACGGCACCTGTTTGCAGACCTCAACAGATGCACCAGCACCATTCATGAATTTTTTTAACTTTGTTTTGAAGAGGTCTGAGCTATGTTTGAACATTACTTGGAAGTCTGGAAAGAGTCTGGTGGAAAGAGGGACTTCAAAGTGGAAGGCCAGGCAGGCCTTGATCCACATTTTGGAATTGTTTGTTGTGTTGAAAACCTGAGCCAGAGTGTGTCATCCTTTCTACAGGGACCGCCTTACTCTGTGTGGTCTGACGTGGGGAGGGGAGCAGATTCAACCACATTTATTTTTTTTAACACTGATTTTTCCTTTACATACATTTCTCCTTTATACTCTTTTTGTAAAAGAGGTAGGACACACATTAGGTTTTGTTAGCATAGGCCATTTTGATTTGACGGACTCCACTAGGACTGTTTTGTTTATCGTTTGATGGTCAAGACTACTCCCATCTTAGTTATAGGGCAAAGAAGGAGTTTTTCCAACCCAGAAACTTCAATAAAGGTTTTACAAATTGTACCTATTGTGTCAGTGTAATACTTCTAATACCCTGCCTCCTCTATGGTAACAACAACTTCATTATACTTCTTCAGCATCAAACTTTGAACATATTGTGGGGGAAGCAAGAAACCACATTAGTGCTCTTTAAGACTTCCTGGCAGGTATGCTCCTCTCCCTCTGGATAATCTACTCCAGAAGGGTATCCTGTTTGCCACCTTTCTTTCCCCTCTGTACCAACAACCAAATTCTGATCACAAGATAGTCTTTCTTCTCTTCTACCTTGGATTTGGCAATGTAGGTTGTTATTACTTGCAGATTTGTATTTTGTAGCACATAAGCAGTAAACTGTATAGTCATACAGACTCTCAATATTCCCCTCTTGCCTTGAAAACTGTTCGTTACACTGGTTTTGCTGGTTTGTTATAAACTCATGGCTTGGGTATTGTTTGTAAGCTTTTGGAACAATTTCAACATTCCTGTGGGGTTTTTGGGCTTTCCACACTCTCATGCACTTATTTATACAGTCACTTGTTTGAAACAGTCATAACATTTGTTGATTTCATATAGTTTGGTATTCAAACTCACTTCTATTGCCGCTTTCACTCACTTGCGAGTGAAGCGGCCTGCTGTGAACAGGCAGGCAGCTTTGGAGTGCTCCAGATGTAACTTGCAAGCTGTGAACTCACAGAGTTAGTCACTCGTGTACCTTCTGCTTGGTGTTCGCAGGTCTTCAGGGCTTGTGGCTTCTTGCGGTCAGATGGACAGCCTCGTCTGGGCCTCCTCTGCTTACGCCTCCAATGGTTGGAGCCTTCTATGCTTGAGAGAGGGTCAGGTGCAATCCAGCCACCTTGATCCTCACAAGAGGGAACACTTCTCTCGCTGTTACTGGTTCCTGCTGCGCAAACTCTGCACAACAACATATTATTGGGCAAGCGTCTCGTCTTCACACTTCCTGCTGCGTGACCTCTGTAATAGGGGATCACGGCCAAAGAGACTTTCAGTACCTGCTACGGCTTCTGGCAATTCAGTGGTCCTGGCACCTTCTCTCGCCTCAGGCTATGCTCTCAGCTGCAACTATGGCTCGTGGTGTTTCTTTCTCACTCCCTCTTTTCTTTGCCTTCACCTACGGGGACTTTTTAAGCCTCCCAGTACCCTTAAGGTGTAGGTCATTTACACCAATTAAGAGATCCCTCCCACAGTAGTGTTCCTCTGTATCCCTCTTCCTTGTCCCAGTACTGAGGAAATTATGGGACTTGAAGTCCCGGGCAACAAACATAGCTTTTCCTAACTCTTTATGCTTGGCAATAAGCCATTAAAAGACTAGGGGCCTCATTACGACCCTGGCGGTACGGGGCAAACAGCGCAGTAAAAGGTGCCGGCGCCATTTACCCCGTACCGCCTCATTACGAGGTCCCCTCGTGGGACCCAGGAAGCAATGCCTGATCAAACCAGGCGTGCTTACCGGGTCCCGCGAGGGGAAGAGGGAGCAAACAACGGGCCAACTCGTAATGGCCCGTTGTTTGCTCCCTCTCCCATTCAGCCCTATGGGGGCTGAAATGGGAATGGGGAAGGACCGGGTCCGGGTCCTTGGAGAGAGGAATTACCGGGCCTTCCGAACTCGGAATGGCCCGGTTATTCCTCATTCTGAGGACCCGGACGCGATTTCGGCGTCAGCCATGCCGCCAATAGCAGCATGGCTACCGCCAAACTCGTAATGAGGGCCTAGGGCTTTGGAGACATTTGAACAGGGCAATCTCCTTGTCTGTTTGACCTGTTTCCTCCCACATGTGATCCTCCCACAGACCACCACCCCCAGACGTGGGATCAGGAAGCGTCTGCCTTCCCCATGCCACATGAGGAAGGTCCCAGGTCGAGGTTTTGGGGGAATCATTACTGATTCATCACAGCAAGCCCCTTTGAAGTAGGGGAAAATAGGTGTCTTTATTGATTTTAATCAAAGTGTGTAGCCCACAAGAGGACCCCCCTTGTCAGTCTCCTTCCTCTTCACCCACACACTGTCTGTTTATTGGAAGCGTGTTTGAGGATGGGGTGGGCATTAAATACCCTTTAGGTACCAATTATTGGCACCTGTGAATTAATTGTAATCACCTGGATAGTTTTACTTCCACTTGTTAGGTGATGGGTTTTGCACTGTGTTTTTGGAGGAATTAACACCTGTTTTGACAATATTTCAGCGGTGTTTCAACTTGTTATATATTGGATTTACCACTGACGTTTTTAGGGCTAATTCTGCTGGCGGAATTAGCACTGCAGGAATTACCACTGGTTTGATGGTGCTATTTCTTCTGGTGCTAATTCCGCCGAGCACCAGCGGAATTAGCGCTGGTTTCTGTGACCTGTAATTTAGCAGAATGGTAAAAGTGCCAGTAATTTTGTCACTGCTACTTTTTCCCCTTACTGCTGATTTCGTAATGAGGCTCTTTGAGTTGGTGCTATTGGTCTGCATTTTAGAATAAGTACTGAACGACTTCCACGCTGGATGCCTGCATGAGGCACTCTTCCAGATATCCCAGCTTTAATTGTGGAGCACTTACATTGCCTGAAACTCAACATCTCACCACCAGACATGCAGTGGAACTTGGTCAAATGTGCCCTTTGCTTAGGCACTGCGGGCTGGGAGCAATGATCACTTACTCTGGGTTTGTGAACAAGGCAGTCCATGCTGTCCTGGTGGAGCCCTGACTCAGAAGCTTGGAGTCCTGATATGGTGAGGAACAGGGATCCTGCCGCCCATCCAACCAGGTGGCTGAGCATGCTGCAGAGTCTAGCCCAATGTCCTGATGCCTGCCACACCGTACCACGTGCCCCCAGCTTCTTGGTGTGTCTGACCAGACAGCTCAGGGTCCTATCACCAGGAGTAGGCTGTCATCTTGTTTCAATGCCCTACTGAATTTTATGGCACCTGTTGGGGGCCATTCAAATGGTTCTTAGACTACCTAGAATGTAAAAACAGCACTCCTAGCTGGCAGTGCACCCTATATTGCATGCAGGAAGTGAGCCCTTCCCATGCACAACCCTGCAATGAGATAGCTACCTCTGAGCCACTACTGGGCTTTAAGTGGTGGAAACCTTTGACTACTCACCCCTACTCCACTGGTGGTGACAGAGGGACGCTATTGCACACATGAATTAAAGGAAAGCCCAGGTAATGACTTTAGGTAATCATTTAAAGGTTGCCCTTCTGTCCATTACTGCCCACACCAGTCTCGAGATGAGCAGCTCTACGCCCGGGCTCCGAAACTGTGTATCCCAGACCCAATGAAGCTTCACAATTCTGAAGTGTTATTATTGTATAGGGTGGATTCTGACTTCAAGGTGATCATTCATGATCCCACAGATGGTTCCCTCATCGCATTTGTTTCTCAGCCAAGCACATGGACCAAATGTTGATCCTGTGGTTCCTCTCATGTTGAGCTAGATCACTGTTGCAACAATAGATTTACCTGGATCACAACAGTTAAACCATGCCTACTTCTCATTCTAGTTGGTGAATAATCTGATGCTTTGTGAATTCTGCGTTAGATATGTAGTAGGTGGACAGGTCAGTCACGCAGGAGCACTTGGCATAGCCTGCTCCATAATGAGAAGTGAATGGTGAGGGACTACCATGGGGTCATCCCCATTACGAATACTTGGGTCATGATGATCCCGGGTTGCTGGAAGCTCATTAGTTGAAACAATGGCCACCGCAGGTCACTAGGCTGCAGGACACTTCCAGTAGGCCAAGTCTACTCAGGAATGTTGTGCCTTTCTGTTCCTTTTTGAGGGCACAGGGTTGATTGGTTAAAGGAAGTTGTTGAACCCAGGCGATTCACCCTATGATACCAGCATGGCTAGATCAGCACAAGCCTGCAGGAACAACATCTCATGCAGGGTGATTGGAAGACCTTGAAACTAGAATCCTCCATCCAACCTATGTTTGCCCGACCATCTCCAACTTCCATCAACACCAAGTGGACCAAGTATGAACATAGGACTCTAGTCAATGTAATCTGTGTGTATATGGAGTCAATGGTCATGGGCAATGACTGAAATACACCTGAAGCTTTCCTGGGGCTCTAAACAGGGCATGTCAGAGCAAAGCTCCCTGAAGAGAGCTATCTACCTTCCCCTGGCTCTTGGAGCCCTGACCTGAGACATACATCCAGTATAAGCGCCAGCCTGGAGGCATTGAGACTAGTGCCCCTGTGACATTGCCAATTCAGAGTTTGGATAAGTCAGAGCTTGAATTCCCAGATGGACTGCAGCTGCTCCTGCGTTTCACAGAACTCTGCCATCGGTGTGTGCAGTCACTTTGCACAGGTGGCTCGAGCCTCAGACCATTGGGTAATAACCCAAGGACATCAGTGGTCCATATGGAGCTCCAGCTCCATGAGTACAAGCTTGCCTTCAGAGAGCCTGCAAGGTGCACAGTGACCAGGGTATGCCTGTGGGCTTACTGGTGCTACATTAAAGTTAGAGCTTGCAGATCTGGAGGATGGCAATATGCTTGGGTCTCGCTGAACACTGTCCTAGATAGGAACATACACCTGTGGTAGTCAGATGGGGCAAAGTTAGCAGTCTTCAAGTGGCTTACTGAACCCAGCACTGGGAAGAGACAGCCTCCTGTGGTTGATTGCTAGAGCCCCAGACCATTGCCAGTTACACTAGTCAGTCTGTGGTGCCAGTGCATCCAGAGCTCTAGCGTGGACTAGGCAGAGCTTGCCTCCCCAAAAGAGGCTAATAGTCTGTTGTATTTGCAGGTTTGCTGCTTAATGGGTGCCACGGGAGGCCAGGCAGATGTAATCACAGATGAACTGGAGCAAATAAAGCCTTTGACCATATCTGCCTGGCCTCCTGCATCATCCATGAAGTAGCAGGCTTGCAAATATAACCCTAGCCAAGGGTTATCTGAAATATTCATGCGCGTTCTGCAGAGCCTGATGTACCATCACCTGAGGACCTGAGTAGGAGACACCCACCGGCCCACCTGTGCTCCCGAAAGGTGAGCGATGCTGCATTTGATATTGTCCCCACCTAGAAGCCTTGTGCAAGTTTGAAGCATCCCAAGGGACAAAGCAGTTTGAGCATTATGCAGAGTTTATACACCATGTGCCACACCATGATGTCGTTGCTAAAACCCGCTGGTAGGCAGCAGTCTACCACTGTCCCCGTAACACTGTTTCCACCGCCCGATATCCCTGTGCTACCCCGATATCATAAGCAGCGGGCGGAACAGTAAATCCCCATTCCTGTGGAGTCCCATAGAAATCCACAGGAATGGGGACAATGAAGCACCAGCACCATTGCTAATAGGGCCGGTGCTTCACTGAAAACACTGCCGGTAGTGGATTGAACTTCCGGGAGGGCAGGCCTGCCAGAAGTACCGTGCCCCTGCCGGCAGACTCCTAGTTTGGCAGTTCGGAAACTGTGCCGGTACGTTGCTACTGGAATCCTTATTTTCAGACCGCAAAAGTTCTAATGAAGCCTGTGTCCTTCATTGTGACATTTAAAAAAGACTGTCAACCTTGTCCCCAAGCACAGGGCTATCTATAACCAGATCTTCCCTTCTCCTGATTTCTCTTGTCTGCACCAGTTACTGGTATCAAATTTTTAACTATATGTAAACATACAAAATATAAGGTGCTGCACTTGTAGGGGAGTATAAGAATATGGGCACATTTATTCAACATCCCAAACTTGCATGAAAATATGAACTGTGAAAAAAGTCACAGTGACAAAAGAGCGCTGCAGCACAGGCAAGGAGCCTCATTTAAAAGGCTTAATGCTAAGGTGAACAGAACACCAGCAGTCATGCTTTAATTAGGCCACAACACACACACACACACACAGACATATATTATCAATACACATAACCATGTGCCTCTTAGCTAGGCCCAGCATCATTTTGCTTTAATTAGAAAAACCTATAGACAGAGTGTTTATATTGCTGAATACATGATCACCATTATTTTATATTAGCTGAATGTACTACACGTAAGCTTTGAGATTTAGATAGCCATTCTTGTAGCATGAAAATCTCCCCCATCACCCCACAGTAGAAAGCAGCAGTCAGACTTTTGCTGAAAGGCACACATTCCAAAGTTGCAATATTTACAGGGCCACAGGCCAGCTGCCACGCAGGAACTGATTAGAGCGAAAGGGAAGCAAAAAGCTTTGCCCAAGTTTAGGTTGCATAGTGAGATCATGAAAGCGCAACATAAAATGATACTGGACTCCAGAGGTTTAGAGACAAGACACTGTATTCTGATTGATCAGACCATGTAAGGTTTGCTGAGTTCCCACAGATATGTTCCAGAGAAAATATAACCACTTGGGTTTCCAGGCAGAACAATGCAACACAACTAAATGAAGGTCACACTTTGGGAGGAGTTCAGCAGCCATGCACGAAAAAGCATGCTTATAGAGATAGAATGATTGTATCATAACACTACCACCTGTAGGGTAATATCACTTGCAGTGCTTAGGCAAACAAACAGCTATGCAGAGAAACCATTATTCACAGATCAGCCCTAATGAGGAAGTGGTAAACAACACAGATATTTACATATAGCTCACATCACCTGAATGCAGCACTGATGCAGACAACTCATCTTCCATAAGCACCTTTGCCTATTTAATAGAATTACATAGGACCTAATGAATTGGTTTAGCTGCCCACACTCATGTTACACTGCCTGAATGTATTAGCAAAATAGAGCAACTTTTATGGCAATATGCACTGCACGTTCACATTCACATTTGTGCCATCATGAATTAGCAAAGTTTGTCATGCAGCAAGGTCCCAGCACATAAGGTCAGCATTCGAACAAGATGAACTCATGCAGGAAGGACATGCGAGTAACATTTCAGCCGAGCGTAGTTAAAACATGAACTGATAATACACAGTTCTTAATGACGAGAACAGTATTCTGGTGCCAATCCGCTTAGGTCACTTAGGACGGATCTTAAATGTTATCATTTTGTGTCACACTGTCAATTCTCAAAATAATGATTGTTCAAGAGCTTTGTTCTTACTCACTGCACGTTTCTCCTCCTGGAACAGCCAATAGAAGACCTAGTTGGACTGTTACATGCATTACCACTAACCATCCAATCATGGAGCGTGAGAATGAAGGTGACTTCATTAGAAATGAGCTAATCTGCATGGATGTCACGTCACTATTACCACATGCTTAGAATAGGCCAGTGAAAGTGTGTAATGTACGGAATCATGTATACTGTCAATAATGCCAACCAATCACTGTTAAAGAAATTTGAAACAAAGTGTTGCTTTTTGCTCTCTGTAGTTATGATATAGCCATGCACTCACTCTACTAGAATGTCAATGTCTGTAGGATGTTTTCCTGCCTCGGCAGTTATTGCAATACGTTTTGTTTTCCTGTATCTTGTGCATTGCATGTTTGGCTCTTTGGATTATTTCTATTGGCATCAGAAAGGACTTGCCATACACACTCGGTGTTATGCACAGAATTATTAAAATGTGAAATTGCGCAGGCCCATTATTGTTAGGGCCATGTACGAATTACAGATACAATATGCAGATTAAGCTACATGTTGCCCTTTAATGTTATGGTGGTTCTGCTTGTTTTTATTTTACATTATGCCTGTCAGAGTAGGGCTGCTAAGACCTTTCTTTGTTTGCAATGTATAATGCATGTCACGATATGGAAAAGGCCTTCTTGATCACATGCATCTTTCATGCTTTCACTGGAATGTGGCATGCTACAGAGTTATTCATAAGCATTTGCATTTTGAGGCTTGTTGTGGAGGCTGTGTACCTAAATCGGTGTGTGGGCGTGATTTGGGGTATGATAGCATAGTGTCAGCCGTCCACATGTGCTCGCCAGGACCCCGGAAGAACTATTGGTGCAAGGGATTTGTAGTATACAAAGTGGGAGCTGTGGTTCACACCAAGAAGATGGGTCACATGTACTGTTGCTGTGTGATATTGTGTGGTGCTTGTTTGGAAGTACTTGATTGGGTGGCCTGCTGTGGGTAGCCATGGGATTGGGCTGATATCTAGTTCTGATGATGTAGAATGTGTGTGTCTCCATGCTATGCTATGTTGGCTTGGTAGTCACACTGCAGACCCGTTGGTTGTCTTCCTGGGGCATCCGGGGTGGCAGTCAGGGTGCATGGTTTTCTGCCTGTTGGGGAGGGTCCGGTCCTGGCTAGTGCAAGGTGAGGGTGTGCCTGGTTGTGGCCAGCACACATGCGAGAGCAGCTGGCATGTCCCAAGCTGTGGCAGGCCTTCCATTGGTGTTGCTAAGGCTTGGTGGTCCCTGTTAGGTTGAAGGTGTTAATTGATGCCGCTCTTTTTCAATGGCATCAGTTGTTCCTACATGTGGAAGGAGCGTGGGCCAGATGTAGGTCCCAGCCCATGTTATATGTAGGGGGACCTTCCTACCCTTGTTGTGCCTTTCTGCAGTATGTGGGAGGAATTAAGGTGGCTGCACGTTTCCTTTAGTTCCCCTATCAGTCCTTAAGGAGTGATACGTCCATGTTTGTCTTGTTCATTGAATTTTACATGTCACATTCATGGCAGTGACTCCAGATTGTCCTCAGATTACAGAACAGTGTTTCCTGTGTTAAATTTACCTACACAACTAGAAGAGGAACGTAAGTAAATAAAGCCTTTCACCCCATTGGCCTGACACCCCTGCTATGTCTCGTGGTATTCTGTTCTGTCTGCACTGCTGACTACTCTGCGTGAGGCTTAGATTGTTTATGTGTGATGACGCATGTGCAGCTCAGAGAATGTTTGGTGAGTGTTGCATGAGTGCTCCATGCGTATGTCCTTGGGGGCTGAGCGGGTATGAATGAGGTGCGCAATGAGAGTCTCCGGTCTTAAATATACCTACAAGGCTACAAGATGAACTTGAGCAAATAAAGCCTATGACTGCATCTGCATGACCCCTCGCGTCATCCATGAAGGAGCATGCCTATGAATATAGCCCACTGCACCTGTGGCCTGCCTTGGATAGAAGCAGTAACCTGGGGCGGGTTTCTGGAGCCCAGACCATGGACAGTGAGAGACTGATCACTGGGGGCATCTAATGGGGAGAAGGGCTTGGGATGAAGAACAAAGAGCACAAGGGGAAGTGGGAAGGGATGAGAGATGCGAAGTAAGGCCACGAAGGCACTGATACATAACACAATAAACTGATACATAACACAATAATGTCAGAAACAGAGCATGGAGCGGGAAAGAAAGCCAATGGAAAGAAGCAAAGGCCGGTGGCAGATGTCAGCAAAGTTGTCGATGAAAGAGAATACTAGATTGATGGCGGGAGTGGAGATGAGAAGAACAAGACATATAAAAAGAACAGTAGTCAAGCTGAAAGAGCATTAATGTGAAAATAGTAGCTCTGGCAGCCTGGAAAGTAAGGATCAAACTGATTTTTCATATGATGTTGAGTTGAAATTGGCAGATGAAAGCAAGAGAAGAAAGCACACCACTCCTTACCCCCCCCTGCACATACCCAGTTATCTGACTAACTGGGCCCACTTGGATTCCCACCCACACCCCCCTCCTTCCCCTTGCAATTGTCCCACCCACACCCAGTATGTCATTTTCAGGCTCTGTTCCGCCACCTTTTCTCTTTCTCTCATCTCTGACTGTTTGTCCGCTATCCAGGAGCGGTGTGCTGCCAATGATCTCTGCCTTAATGCCAGTCAGACTGAGATTCTCCTCATCGGAACACCTGCTCCCTCGTTTCCTATCGCTCTCTGACCGGCCTCTCTTGGCCCTCTTCCTTCTCCCACCTGTGAGGCTAAAAACATCAGGGTCATCTTCGACTCCACACTCTCCTTCTCTCCTGACATCTCTGACTTCTTTAAGAAGTCACACTGCCAGCTGCACCTCCTCAGAGGTATTATTCCTTTCCTCTCCTTCCCCAGAAGCTCACTGTCTCCAGAGCTCTGGATCTTTCTATGCTGGACTACTGCAACACCTCTTTCTAAATCTGCCTGCTTCTACTCTCCGCCCTCTGCAACTCATCCAGAACAGGACTGCAAGACTTGTCCGTGGCCTCAAGCCCAGGGATCGTATCTCTGCAGGACTGAAATATCTGCACTGGCTCCCAGTGGCTGAAAGGCTTAAGTTCTAAACCTTCTGCATTGTCCACAAGGCCTTCTGGAGCCAGGGGTCTCAATACATTCAACTCTCTCTTCCTAAATATCTTCCTTCTCGAGCTCTTCACTCATCTGCCTCCAACTCCCTCAGGGTCAGTCGCTTCTCCAAGCAACGAGTTGGTGGTAGATCTCTTTCTTCGGCTGCGCCTTCCCTATGGAACAGCCTCTGTGCCTACCTGAAACTTGAGGAGAACCATCTCTGCTTCCGGAAGCACCTTAAGACCTTCTTCTTTGCTTCTGCTTTCTCTCCTCCTCTCCCCTGCTGAACTCCTGACTGAAACTGCACCGGTCATCTGTCTACCCTCTGATCTCGGGCCCAGGCCCTCTCCCCCACCAGCTGCACACCTGCACTACCTTCCGGGCAACCCCTGCACTTAGGGGCTATTTCTGTATCCCTACATTCCCCACCAGCTCTTGACACTTGATGTCTGCACTTACCCTTGCATTTGCCACAAGCTGACCACACTTTTTACCTATTGTTTTTATTTATTTCTTACTGTTGATCATACGTACTGCACTGCCCCCTCTCCCTACCCCTGCACGTTACCTCTGTCTCTGTCTTCCCTCTGTTCCACCTCCCATGCTGCGTCGCGCCTTGAAACACTTGTGTACAGGCGCGTTACAAATGCAATATCATATCATATCATATCATATCATATCATATCATATCATCAAAGGAGAACTAACAATCAATTGATGGATCATAAATGATTCCAAATTCGGCAAAAGAAGCAAAGAGAGATGGGAAGGTAAGGGGGCTGATAGAATAATACAGGAAGGTCAGGCATAGGGGGATAGAGGCAGGAAAGAAGAGAGTTTCAGTTGTGGAGGCAAAGGAGAGCCAGAAAGAATCCAGTGTTTGACCTGAGGTAGGCAGTTAGAAATAGGAATGTGAGGGTGGTCATATAGCAGTGGGAATTAAAGAACGTTTTGGATGTCATCAGCATAAAAGTGGCAACTCAGACCAAGGAAGAAATAATGGAAGAGAGGGTGATAGCGTAGAGAGGGCACATGAGTGGGCAGAGTATAAGAAAAGATGAACCTTTAGCATAGTAAGCAAGCATTGCGGAAATTGGTGACCTGAAAAAAAGCAATTTCCTTGGAGTGGGCGGGATGAAGAACAGATGGCACAGGGTGAACAAGAGAATGTATGTTCAAGTATGGGAGAGTAGTGAATAATCAGATAACTCCAGAAGATAGGCGTGAAAAGAAGAAGAAATGTAGGGACAGTTGTTTCCTGGAGGAGAGGGAATCGAGAGAGGTTCTTTCCAGGATAGGCAGGACTGTGGTACGCTTTAAAAATTGGGGGACGATTATAGAGTAAAACAAATGCTTCAAACTGGCATTACAATAAGTGAGTAGACAAGGGTAAACATGTGGTATTATTAAAGAATGGAGAGGGGGGTGCTGTGGGATTCACATCAACTGTTCCCAAAACTGTCCTGCAAAATCTCGTCAGTGACTACCGTGCTACTAGACAGTCTACATTTACAAGTTGAGTTGAATATGGTGGTATTAAGCTTCTCCACTCTTACCTATTCGTCAAGGTTTGCACAATCCATGGTTTCAATGTGAGGCACTTCAAGTTAATAAAATAAACGAGTCACTTTGCTTCTGCAGGGGCTACATTTTTTGTCTACTGGCCCTCAATGTAGTCTTTAAAAAGTTCACAGATCTTTTCAGTAGCCATAACAGTAGAGTCGGCATCATGAGCGATTCAGCTGACTGCGCAGCCGCACATCGATGTTACTCTGTTCCCTGTATGTCTGTTTCTAATTGAATACTCCACTCTCTGCCAACCCCTCAACCATGGATTTGATTTTGCTTTCTGCCAGGTGCATCCCAAGCATATCCCGTCTGGTGCCACATTGGGCATATCTATTCTAGGCCTTCTGTGGCTTTTGATCTAATGCAGTGATTTCCTCCAGGCCTTTCTTCTTGGCAAACAATGATCAACTAATTGCCCCTCCTATGAAAGTGATATTAATTGCATCCCACAATGTGTGCGACTTGGTCTTACCAATCTTTTCCCTAAATAACTCACCGGCTGTACCCATCACTGGGACCACATATGCCTTATCATGTAGTATACCCGCCCTCAGAAAACTCGGCAGCCGGGATCTCTTGTTACACTCCTGTAAATTCAATTTAAGTACGAAATTGTCATAATCCGAAATACCAATCGCTTGAATCTCAACCAGCCAAATGTCATTCACTAGATCATCAGAAGAAAGTGTTGTGTATTGCAAGAATATGTTTGCAGTTTTGTAAAGGTTGACTCCACCGTCTTTAGAGTCCAATATCAAGTTATTTAGTGTGGCAAGTGTGTAGATGTGGGGGAAAGAAATAGAATTAAAGTGAAGAAAAAATAGGGAGAGTGGAAGGCGACGTGTGATGTGGGTGTCTAGCCTGTGAACCTCTGCGCACCCTGTTGACGCAATGTTTTCTTTGAGAACCCTATCTGAAAATATACACAGAAACTTGTGCTTACACATGTGGGGGACACAAAAGTTAACATAATTTGTATATGTTGAAACATTGGGCCTCATTACAAGAACAGTGGTGCGGGTAAACATGGCAGTAATGCAGTGGTAATTCCGTTACCACCGCCTTACCGCCCATTTACTGTGCCGCCCTACTATGAGTTTGGTGGTGAAGTGGTGGATTTACTTTCAGCAAAATACTGGAGGTGAACCAGCCACTTTACTGCCCAAAATCGACAAAAAACTGCAGAAATACCATGCTGGAATTACCATGATGGAATTACCATGATGGAATTACCATGGCGGAATTACTGCGAGTTGTAATTCTACTGAAATCCTCATGGTGTCCTATGGACTCCAAAACCCTACCACCACCTGTAATCCTGCAGATTTACCGCTGCATTACTGACAAACTCATAATCTATTTTATTTAGTATATTATAGCCTGTAAGGATTTGTATACACCGTAAAAGAGACTTCAAATTACTCTATACAAAACAAGTAAGCAAATCATGAATACAACTACAAATTATTGAACCGATCATCTAAAACATCATTAAAAAGCACCTAGACTAAAAAATAAAAAGATCCTGAACAGATTTAAAATTTTGCTATGCAAGTTCAGTTTAAGAAGACAAGTCACCCATAACAAGTTCAAACAAACGGCAGAGTTCTGTCAAATAGTAGATCACGTTTAGATCATTACCTCCATAAGTCGGAAGAGGTAACCGACCCATCACTAAGCAATTTACCATATCTAAGGATACGCTGTCTACGGATCTTACACAGGCTGTCAAATGCCAATAGCAAGTGTTTAGCTGTTTTAATTTCTTCCCCTCCACACAATCTACATGTGCGTTGATGTCTATGTAGGCCCGCTTGTGCATCTAAAAGACACTTCCAAATATTCCATACAAAACAAGTAAGCTAATCATTAATGCATCTAGTGGAGAGCGCACACAAATACATTTGATAGAACTATCCAGTTGTAGGGATATTCCTTAAGGTACAAAGGTAGCTTTACTGCTTCCTGATGGCTTCATTACAACCCTGTCGGTCCGGTAACAATGGTGCGAAAGGCTCACCTGCACCATTGTTACCGGACCGGCAGAGTACAAGTCTGCGAGCCAAATGCCTTTCTGCCCACCAGGTCTGACCTTTGCGGGCGGAACGGCACCCGCTCACAGACTTTGATTGAAGCACTGGCACTGTTGCACACGGTGCCGGTTCTACTGTCCTCACCATATCCATTGCGTCCTATGGGACTCGAATGGGAATGGGGAGTTACTTTTTCCGGCGCCTGCCTTCCGGGACCATGCCGTTTTTACCGGCACGGCTACCTCTGGGGTCGTAATGAGGCACTGTGTCATGTCCATTGCTGAGTGAGAGGCTAGCAAGTTTGGTGGTAAATTGCTCCCGTTCTAGGTCATATACCGATGACTTAGCAATGGATTTAAATCTTGTCAGGCGCGCGTCAAGGAAGTTGGCCATGCAGGCACGCAGCAGTTATAAGCGTTCATTCATTTATGACACTGACTTAGAACACAAAGCCTGTAGAAAAACTGAACAATTTTACTTACACTGGACTGTTGTGCTTTTCAAATTAGCACAAGGCTAAGCAGCGAAGCTACAACAATAGCATCAGGTTGGAACTGCCCTGATGCTGATAACATAGCGAGTGGAGACACATGTTTATACGTAATCTCTAATACAGCCCAGGCGGTTACACCATGTGACCAAGCAAGCAAGAGGGTGCATGTGGAAGATACGCCCACACTGGAATATTGTTTATCTTAGAACGCAGCGCTGTTGTGTAAACATCTTGTTAAAGACATAATAGCAAAACAGAGTTAGTCATTAAAATACCAATTGAGCTGAAAGGCTGAGCAATACAAGTTGCCTAGAAGTCAAAACTTGCATTAATTGAAAACATGTAATGTGCCTCCCTCCTGGCAGATGTAGCGAAAACAATAGTTTTGTCGCAGATACAGAACCATTTGTTTTAATTGAATGATGTGTTGCCTGTTTTACATGTAAAATCATTTAGCAGGAAGGGGAAAGAAGCATGTGCTATACCGAGCTTGATATTTTCTGAATGAAACTGAACATATACAGTGTGGAGCTTTAACTGAATGGGTGTCAAGTGAGAAAATGCTGACTGGGTGTTTTGGTACACACATTTACATGGTGCAGGGAAGTTAATGATCCCGCTGCTAGCTCCCTGTCCCTTTCCTGGCATACCCTTCTGCCTACCACAGAGGGACCCTAAATTGATGGAAAACGTAAGCGGGTACCACCAGACAACCAGAGTCCACAGTCCATATCATTCCACCCAGTGGACTGTTGCCAGGGGACAACAACCCACTCAAACTCAATTTGCAAGGACCTGTCTCTGGCATCATGAGGGCACATCTAAGGGGCAAGCGAAGTCACACAGTGATCGCTGGGACTGGGAAAAAGTCCAAAATCAATGGTCCTTGGCCAGGCGCAGGTAAACAGTCACACAGAAGAAGGCAAGGGCAATTAGTCGGAAGAAGGGAACAGATATCCACTGAATATAGAGTCTAAGAGAGAGACCCTGAAGGACTTGATAGTATCCAAGGATAGCATACAAAGCCGTAGGGAATAATTAGGAAAATGTAGGCAGGGTTCAGAAAATCGAATCAGCAACACCAACAGTGTATAATCTGGTTGAGATCAATGCATGGACTGGGATAGGAAACAAAAGAAGCAGTACAATCGGTGAGATCCAAAAGGAGGAGTCGAGGTACAGGCCAACGTCAGAGATTATCAGCGAAGACAGGCAGTAAACAAAAGCTCCACGCGCCTACGAGGAGAAACCCAAATGCTTTCGGTGGGTTCCAGGTTGTGTCACCTTCGACTGCTTGCGCGCGATTCATTGGCATGGCGTCATTGTGCTGAGCGCGGGTGTGCTGGCTGGCCATGAGACCATGGGATTTGTAGTTCCACTGTTTGCTGCGGCGTATTCCCAGATGCCATGCCAAACGCCTCTTGTTGTAAAGCGGGAACCAATGCCCGTCCTATCAGGAGTTCTTGACAAGCATGAAGGGGCAGGGAAACCTGGTCCTGGTGCAGCCTGGGAGTTGGAAATAAAGTACAAAATGTACGAGGTTCAAATGCAGAACTGTGTGTAACGGCCAGAGGTTTTTGATAATGATGATGGTGTGGCCCCACCACAAACCTAGTGGTGGGGGAAGCGATATATGAGCTACCTGAGTTCTTGACAAAATAGGGCATGGCCAGCCTGACACAGACAGGCAGTGAATGAAGAAGCAAATATTGAATATCAGGAACGCGGCCAAAATGCACAATCCATGCAAATAAATGTGAACACCAAAATGAATACTTGACCCCAGGAAGAACAATCATGATACTTACATAGAAATCAGCACAACATTAGTGACAGATTTGCCAAAAACTGCACAGGGACAATACCAGAGGGACTGGTGTGTAGCTATGTAAACAGCAGGTCTATAAAACAGCAAGTAGTTTTTTCGCTTTTACTTTATTTTGCAGTGTCTGTTTTACATCAACAGAAATGAACACTCAGGTTTTTTTCCTCTACACCAGGCAGCACAGAAGATTTTCAATTTGTGTTCCTTTCACTCTTCAACTATGAACATTTTTTCCAGGTATAACCCAGAGTTTCCCTTTTGCACAGTCCCCCCCCCCTCCTTCTCTGTCAGCTCCTGGGGCAGCTGTCTTGGGCTCTCGGTGTGCTCCGGAGAAGCCTGGTGCAAGGCAAGCTCATTCCAGGAGATTTTGAAACCACACAGGCACAGGGACTTATCTGAGAATACAAGGTAATGACAAATCTAGGGGGGCTTTTACCTTGAGATCCCTTTTTAAAGCCAAATATGGCTTTTTTCATCAAATTGAGACTTTATTTGCATCCTGCAGGATGCCTGCACGGTATGCAGTCTTTATATCTAATATTTGTTAAAGAATAAAGTGTTACCGAATTTCTTTTTAACCCATCAATCTGTTAAGCTCTAGAGTTTTGGATGATCGTGCATCCTCCGACATCTAGCCGGAAGATAGCTGGGTTTCCTATGGAGATCGGCCAAATAGAAAACTTACAAGAAAATCGAGACGGTGGGCAGGGTCCCTCTTTGACGAAATCCCTACCTGGTTTCCACAAGCGCTTTGCGGACTGAATGCAAAAGCGTTCAGTTGAAGAAGGAGACGATACAGAAGGCCTTGAGCCAAACGACCGAATGGTGAGTAGATTGAGGGGAATGGCAAATTAAGGGGACAGGGTTGTGGTAGTTTTAAAAGTAACGGGAGTAACAGAAAATATTGTGTGAAGAAATAGAGATGGCGCCTAACGAGTCCTGACTCAAGGGAGTTCCAGAAGAACTTGTCTTACACTTCAGTCAGAGTCTCTAGGCTACGTGTGAACAAGCACATGTGAGAAGACAAGTTAAACTCTGTCATAGAGTAATTGATTAGAGGCAGAAAGGAAAAGGGGTGATCACTGAGTGTTAAATGTGGAAAGTAGACTAGTCTGTCTGTTTGTGTATTTGTGTTGAATTAAGGTGTCGAAGAGCAACACAAACAGTTGTGAGAGAATTGAGATAAAAGTCAAGGAGTCATATTGTCTATCTAGGGAAATTGCTGGTGCCAATCTAGAGATAGAGAGAGGTTTGAGTGGTGATTGTTGGAGCTCGCTCACGTTTGTTGTTTTTGGTGAAAGTATTTTTTTATAAAATCTGGTAAGTATTGACAGTCAATTGAGACTTGTCACAATGGGAGATATCACTCCTCTGATGCATTTATGCAAGACATTTCCAAAACACATGACCAAGTCGAAACAGCATAGGGCTGAATGGGTGAAAGGCATGGCAGATAAGATGTTCATGCCATGGCCACGAGGGGGATTACTGTCAAAAGCGATTTTGGAACACATGATCACATATTTGCACGCTGCGTACAAGGGGAAGAAATTAGAGCAGAGGCTAGCTATTTTAGAGCTTTGGAAGGTATACCAGGAAGAGAGGGAAAATCTGCCACCTGAATAGTGGATGCTTAGCCAGCCTAAGGAGGAAGGTGTTGAGCCTTCGGCTCCCCTTACCTTACCTTAAGTGAAAGGCGTTGCCATAGAAGACGTAGAGTTGTATTCGTTAAAGGAACTGAAGGCTGTGGCAGGGTATAGTAGCCTGCCTATAGCAGTGACGATAGTCCAGAAGAGAGTAAGAGAAAAGAGGAAATTTTAAGGTCATACAAGATAAGGAAGAGAAAAGTGAGCGATCACACATATTGATGAAATAGAATGGGAGATCAAGAGATGGAAAGGAGAGAAAGATAAAGCTGACGAGATAACCCTTGTACAGATCGAATGGATGGGAGGACAGATATTACTCAAGTTAGATGGGAAAAGCATTGAGGAAGAAAGGCAAAGAGAAGACAAAGATGTACAGGACAGAAAAGACAGGGAACAAGAAAAAAGATTGAAAGACGAGCATAAAAGAAAGAGAATGGAGCAATGAGAACAGATGTATCAGGAGGCACAAGAGAATAAGCAAGAGCGAGCAGAGGAGCAATGGAAGTATGACAACAGGCAATGAGTGATGGAAGATAAGGAAAGGTGAGAAAGGAAGAGAGAAGAGGAAGAAGCACAGAAATTAAGGGACAAAAGGATGCAGAGATGAAGAGAGGAGAAAGAAATGAGAGCAGGAGTGAGGAGAGAAGAGATAAGACAAGAGGAGGAGAGAATCAGAAGGAGGCGAGAAAACAAAAGGAACTAGATAAAGAATTAGAATGAAAAAAAGGGGCAACAGCATTCTGAATTTAGCCTGGCTCAAAAGGAGCCAGTAGGGCCAAGTCCAGAAATATCATGGAACAGGATAGAGTAGTTTCTCCTGATGAAGGAAGCAATGCCAGGGGCATCTAGAGTAACATTAGAAGAGGAAACCTTTGACATAGGTAACATTGGAGATAAGATTGATACGGCCTGCTAGGAATTAAAAGGAAGTAGCAGTTATGAAAGTCGATCGAAAGGGGATGAGCCCTCAGCATTTAAACCACGGAACGAAGAAAAAAATCTGTTTTGTCTTGAGCTTAGAGACTTGTCTTTAAGCAGACTGAACACAGAACAGGGTGAAGGGGAGAGTAGTCATACTTCTTGGGGACAAGATATGTCAGACGAAGAAAGAGAATATCTCCTTGGGGAGGAAGAAGGAAGTGCATGCACCCCTGAAGGTAGTCTGCAGACAGCTAAGGAAGTAAGATGGTCGGATATGGAACAACCTAAGGACAGAACGTCAGATCCCATACCATATCCCGAACATCCCTGAGGATGATCATATAGTGAAAAGGGAGAATCACCGCGATATGTGAGTAGGTTAAGATCACTACCAGCAAGGAGACGGTCAGGGACCATTGTCCCTGCCATGGATAGACAGACGATGGGAGCCGCCTACAAGTAAGGGTTTACGCAGTCTCCATTATTGGAAAAGGGGGAGCTAGACCACAGTATATTCCATGGCCGCAGATGGACAAGGATAATGTAAGGTGCTAGCTCCCGAGTTTGACATCGGGTGCTGGGAAATGGACATATGAGTTAGGAAAAATGACAGGAGGAAACACGTTGGCCATAGGAGACATTAAGGGTTTCTTGGCAGCCATTATTGGAGAGAGAGTTGATTGCCTATGGATAAAAGCATGATATGCAAGTGTGACAGCACAAAATACAGCACACCATGGCGTGCTGTTTAATAATAGCAGAGCAGACATGTGGAGGGATCTCAGGGTACAATATCCTAACACATCAGATATGGGGGCAATCATGATGCATAAAATGAAAGAAGATGAAGACGATATTGCTTACATTTAGGATATTCAAGAGCAGTGGCAACTTGAAACGAAAATGCTTTGGGAAAAAACGGTGGCATTATTTTACCACCTTTTATGTCAAGGGTTGCGTGAGCCAGTACAAAGACAAATGAAGAAACTGGTGGGAATGGAAGCCAAACCATGGGCTGTGGTACAGCTGACATGAGTGCATCACTGTCGGCTATTGCAGGAGAAATACAAGAATAAAGATGAGGTTAGGAAAACTGAGGAAGCCAAATTAGCTAGAAATTGTCAAAATATGCCATAGAAGGGGCAGTATTGACAAGCAGTGAAGAATTGGGAGTGCAGCAAACAGTGGGTGCATCACATGCAAATAATCAGCACCCGATAGACCAAGGAAGGAATAGGTTCATGCCTTGAGACAGAGGTATGGGATATAGAGGAAGTGGTGGATTTAAAACAATCAAGGTGGGTTTAAAAATATGCAAAATGAGATCAAAATGTGCAAGGAGGATTTAACTAGGGGGGACTAGTCAGATGGTCTCCCCCCGCATGTTGGAATTGTGGGATGACAGGGCACATTGCACGTGTAAGTGGGAGCCAAGGGAATGTACAGAACAGACAGTTCTCAAGGGGGGGACAGCTTATCTTGCACCATATAGCACACAACCTAGGGAAGGGTTTGCTCAAGATCAGACAGTGTATCAGACGCAAGCGCTCCGAATGCAACGGACACCACCACCAGAGCAAGTACAAATGAATCCACCACAAGGGCAATCACAACACACCCCCATCCAGACATAGCAGATGCAAACACAGGACAATTATTGACACATAGAGTAGGAGGTGCCACTGTAGTCAGAGGAATCCTTTCACAGGTACAGGGGTATGCATATATGCACAATAGGACAGCTCACAGGGTGACTTGATGTGTTCAGTACTATCTGTGACATCAGACCCCCAAGAGGAACGATGGGTCGAAGTGACAATAGGAGGCAATTCTTTTTCTTTTTTAGTAGACACTTACTCGTTCATGTATACGAGAGGGAAAATATCCAATGTTGGGAATTGCCATGAATGCTCAAGGGTTCTCAGGAGCTGCAAGTCGAGTTCATTTTACTGATGAATTACCAGTCTCTATAGGAGAGTGTGACATGCCTGTTCCATTGTTGTATTCACAAAAGACAAAAGTTAACATTTTTGGAAGAAATTTGATGACAAAACGTAACATGACGATTTCATTTACGAATGAAGGGATAGTGTGTTCCACTCCTGGAATATACTATTTAAAAGTGGGTGAATTTGTACTGGCATTCACAGGGCAAGTTGCTCTGCGATGCTTTCCAGTTGAGCCAGAGGTTTTTCTTTATGGCGTGAGCATTCTATTAACATGGTTACCTGGCTTAGTCGGGAAGACGGTGAGGATACTGTCAAATCTTCTTTAGACCACAGATACCTATGGACGAAGAGGAGGACAGAGTTCCCCTATCGAGCTAGAAGCAGCCATAGTCTGAAGATAAATGGCAATGCTCGAAGGAACGGATGATGAGGGTAAACCATGGAGGACAGTTATAGCTCTCGAAGAAGTGTACAGGTTGACTGGCAACACTGAAGATGACATGTTTAGAGATGACCCAACAGACGATGAAGTGGTGTTCTTTATGAGCATCCCTTACTGGATAAGGATAGAGAAAACAGAAGTCCCACAGAGAATGGCAATAATGCGGCAGCGTCCAGCATTTTATGAAGAAGACTTGGACAAAGTGCCAGGCATCCTTTGGACCACAAGCCCCTATGACATAGGTTTGTTAAAGGGGATAGGGGAAGTCAAAATAAAATTGAAGCCATGGGCAATTTTACCTCGAGCAAAACAGTACCCCATGTCTCGAGAGGCTGATGAGGGTATATTCAAGACCATCTCAGCAGTGATGGGACAAGGTATTCTGGTACCATCAGAAGCAATGTGTAATACCACGGTTTATCCTGTGAATAAATCAAAGGGAGGGTTGTGGAGATTCATACAGGACATGAGACCGATTAACCAGATTGTAGATGTAGAGTTTCCTTTAGTTCCTAACCCGGCAACAGTGTAGTATCTCAATAGAAGCACAATATTTCACTGTGCTTGATTTGAAAATTGTGTTTTTCTCCATCCCATTGAACAAGGACTCACAAGAGTTGACTTCATTTACGTTCTGCCAGACTCGTCTGAAACACACTCGTTTGCCTCAAGGGTAATCTGAGTCTCCATCTATTTTTAACAGTTTCCTCCAGATGGACCTAGGTAATATTGATTATAAAAGTGCGGTGATACAATATGTAGATGACATTTTAATTTGTAGCACTACAGAAGATAAATTTAGACAAGACTCGATTCAGTTGATGACTATCCTAGCAGACAAGGGATACAAAGTGGACAAGAAAAATTACAGTATTGCCAGCACGAGGTGTTATACATAGGACAGTTGATCTCACATGAGGGAATGAAGGTGACACCTGAAAGGGCTGAGGCAATTATAAAAACTGCAAAACTGCATACGGTAAAACAGATGCAACAGTTTTTGGGACTATGTTATTATGTCAGAGCCTGGGTGTTCGTTTACAGTTCTTACACAAGGCACCTTTTGCAGGCATTGAAAAAGACACAAGCAGACAAAGTTACAATAGAATGGATTGAGGAGATGGAGGCGGGATTTGAGGAGTTGAAAAGGCAATTTGTACAGCTCCTGTTTTGGGGATTCCCAATTATGCTCAGGAATTTTATGTATTCTCACACACGAATGGGACAGTCATGACTGCAGTGCTGATACAGAAGACCACATTGGGGTACAAGACTTTAGCGTATTACAGTGGGATTTTAGAGCCAGTTATGAAAGGACACTTCCCTTGAGAACAGTCACTGGCAGCCACCGCATTCGCAAATGTCAAATCTACAAACATTGCTATGGGCTATCCTATGATGCTTTTCGTGGTGCATGCTTTCTTTACCATCTTAGAGAAAGCCAAGGGTACATTGACATTTCAGAGAGCTTCCACTTATGAAGTAATGATTTCAACCCAACGATCACAATTGTCAGCTGTAAAGTTGTGAACCCTGCCATGTTTATAGCTGAGCCAGTGACAGAGGGTGATCATGTGCATGATTGTGCAAGTTATGTTGAATTTTATGATGGTATACCTTGCATAAAGGAGAATGCATTGCCAGCAGGGCAAACACTCTCTATTGATGGGTCTTCGAAAATTGATCAAACTAGTGGAGAAAGGCATTCTGGCACAGCTATAATGATGCATAGAGCAAATGGCAAATTCAAAGTGGTAGCAAGTGCAAGACTACCGTCTCACTTTTTGGCGCAAGTAGTGGAATTGGTAGTGCTCATTGTCGTGCTCGAGAAACAGGAAGGGCAGGAAGTGACGATGTACCGTGACTCTGCCTATGTGGTGTCAACCGTACATTCCGGGTTAGTGCATTGGAAAAGGAGGGGCTACCTCCATGCGAACGCCACTCCAGTGCAACACACACTCTTATTGGACAGGCTTATTGAGGCACTACAACTCCCAGTAGCCAGAGTGGTCATTAAATGCGCCTCGCACCCTAAGTGAACAGCCTTTATTTCTTGTAGGATCGAAGCTGTAGATGTAGAAGCCAAAAGGGTTGTGTATTCACCAGATATCTTATGCTTTGATACTCCAAACTTTAAAGAAAAATTTGTCACAGTTATGGTAATGTGAAAAGTGTTTAATAAATTACTGATGACCCAATTAATGGAGATTCAAGGAAGTGAACCACAGGAAGAGCATGAATTATGGAAGCGAAGGGGATGTTCCTTGTCCCACACAGAAGCATTATGGTGGCAGGACAGCACCGGAATGCCGGTGATGCCAGTAGCATTATTAAAAGTAGTGCTTTAATAGCTGCATTATTACCACACGCATGTAACTAGGGAAAATCTTGCTGCAACAATTGCGGAAGACTGGTTTATTACATATCTTTTACAACACATTGCAATTTATATAGTAAACAGCATCGTATAGCAAAAGTTTACTGCTTGGTATTCATTGAGAAAGATTAGATGAGTATCTCCTTGACCAAATGGTCTTTTCAGCATTTACATATTGACTATGTTTACATGCTGCAGGTGTGTAGTGGATAAAGGTATCTGATAGTGGTGGTGTGTCCCTTCCCCAGGTGGATCAGGGCAGGTCCTTGTACGCACCCTGACGCCACTTGCGCAGCAAAGTTTCTAGTGTGGGAAGGTTTTCCAAGATGGGGTATGTGTAAAGTGCTGACATCCGATAATGGGCCACATTTTTTCAATGAAGTATTTGAACAAAGAGGGATTCTTTTAGACATCAAGCATACGTTTTATTCTGATTATCACTCGCAAGCAAACTGTATATGTAAGAGACTCACTATCTCCTTAAAGAAAGAATTGCCAAGATCAAGCTAACTATGAAGAAGGGGTGGCTATGTTGCCAGTCCTTAGCTCTATATGCCCTAAGGAATCAGCCTGGTTTCGACTATCACCTCAGCCCACATGAACTAGTAATAGGGAGGTGAATAAGAACGCCTCTTACACCTCCATTGAGGATTAGACGTGATGCCCAGAGTACAGCAAAGATGTTAGGAAATTAATTGAATGAAAATTTGACATGTATGACGTCTAGCGTCTCTCTCATTTCAGATCAATTCAAGCGCCAGGGGGGTCGGTCTCAGAACACAGATGAAAGCCATTCAGCAACCAGGTCAACTAGACTTTTAACGGTAACTAAATTGTTTGTTGGAGACACAATATTAATCAGAAATGTTACCTGAAATGTCACGAGCCACGATTTCATGGCCCCTTTAGCAGTGAAAACATAACCCCATCAGCAGTACAAGTTCAAGGCAGGAGAGCTTGGCTTCATTTAACTGACACTAAACCATACAAAGGCGAGACCGTACCACCCCAGCTGCCAATTTAGAAGCAAGGCAAGAAGAAGAATTTCAGCATGCGCAGACTCGATCGATGACAAAAAAGAAGGATGATAAAACTACCAGCTGATAAATTTGGATTTGCATTTGGACTGTGACTCCACTTGGACACTCATTATAGATGTTATAGCAGGAGTGCAGTTCTTTGCTAGAGTCACACAAATCTTTGAAAATGTACTTTAGAGAAATACTGCTGTATCACAATTATGCCTAAATGACAACAATTGATTAACAATTGGAAACATGAACAATACCCTGACTGATTTCTCACTGAGCATCTATTTGGCTAGCTCTATGGTCATCACAGACGGGATGTATATCATCTTGTGCTTGCTGTTTTTGTGTTTATTCTTCAAGCTTATCCTGCTCTTGTCAGAAGAGATGTTGATATTCGCACTTTTTTTTTGGATCCTAAAAATGGGCCAGTAATTAGAAGACTGCTAATCACAATGAGTAGAGTGTTTCTTTTCCCTTAAATCAATAATAGTAGAAATGAGGAATAATGTGGTGAACACAATTTTAAGGAATGAGCCAGCTCAAGAAATTCCAAAATGGCACAAGTGGTATGGATTAATATGTTGGTTCATGATATATGTATGTGCGACTATACTTTGTGTCTGTCTACTTCTCCTGTTCACCATTCACTATTATGTTGATGTTCCTGTTCAGATAGAGACTACTAGCCCCCCAACTACAGGAACTGCTCTTGATTTGTTTACTTCCACTAAGTTAGAGGCTCCCATGGTCCTTCTCGAAAGGAAAACTCTTTTTGCCATACTCCATGATTAATATGGAAGTACTGACTTAGTAGTGGTGAGAAGTAAGAGAAATGCAGGAGAGGATAATGAAGGGATAAACACATATCTAGATAAAACAGCACACTTGGGTAATAACATGTGGTATCAACACACGGGCAAAGTGGGAGAGAAAACATCTAAGGAGAATTGCTATGTCTGTGCCCTCATACCTTATGCCATAAGTACAGCACAAACTTTTATTTCCAGAGAGATTCCAGAGCACGATGCCAGATGCCTTATTCATCTTGCAGTATGCATGACAAGAGGCCAATTTCAAGGAAGTTGGGCCACTTTGAGGTGGAGATCAAATGGTTGTTTCCATTCCAGGATGATTATATCAAGACTACACAGACGGAAAAGGAACCTGCTTATGTTTATAGTGACTGGACAGGAAGAGGTAGTAGTTGAAGAGATGAAGAGACTGAACTGCCCTGATAAAGCGGAAGTAGTTGGATGGCCTGGATTTTGGGAACAAACACAGGTCTTGGTCGATGGATGAGTGAAATCTAAGAAGGGATGGTAAGAAGGACTGATATCCTACACAGCTCATCTATTGAAGTCCCGGGAGGATAGCTCAGTGGCAACATGTTCGCCTTGGAAGCAAGATGACACGAAGCAACACAGGTTCGATTCCCGGGTCCGCACTTAGAAACCTCTGGGTATTTAAGCATGTTATAAACACGCAACCAAGAAAAAAAACAATTATGCAACAACAACAAAAAATTCCTGTAACAGTGCCTCGATGCCCGCGGGCTGTGGGAGCTCTTTAAAAATGCGAAATAAAAAAATTCTCAATATTTACCAGTGGTGCAGAGAGTGAACCATGCTGGTTTAAAGTCGTGGCCCAACCATGCCAAATTATTGACATGGGTAGAAGATGAATCAGGTCCTATGTTTGTGATCACATTGACAAATGCGACATTCTGTTTTCAACGAAAAGGAAAGAATTATGTGGGAAGTAATAAAGGCTGTAAGATTACAGTTGACTGCTCCCATAATGGGAGCAGGGAAAGCTGTACTAATGGATCGATATTGAACCTGTGGGTCCAGAGCTTACATGAGGCTGCCCAAGGACTGGGGAGGAACGTGTTCTTTAGTGCTCATCCATGTCCCAGAATTCCTGATTCCTCAGAGAGACCTGAATATTGGAGAATTTCTGAAAGCAGATGCCCATTTGAGAAAGAGAAGATCACTTGAATTTCTCAACCGAACAAAGAGAGAGAACTATTTCTCAGCACAATCAATAGAAGCCTTTGATACCATCCTGTATGAGCATAGGCTGTTCAGCAAAACTGTGACAATCTTCACAACTATTTTTATGCCTGGGATCCAGACTATGGCAAATGAGAAGTGGTTATATATCACTTGCTGGGGGCTTCTACAGACTATCAACATCACCATAAAAGGATTCAATGCTTTCAAGGAAGAATTGAGGGTAATAAGATTAATGACCCTCCAGAACAGATATGTCCTTGATGATGGTGTCATGCATCAGGCATGGAAGCATTGGAACCGATGGCGACTCTCCTAATATGGCTGCTAGAAGTCCATCTTAACGGTCTATGCCTTTCCAATATGGCCGCTTGTCTTTAAGTAGGTCTAATGCTTGCGCGTTGTATCGGCTTTGATTCTAGCGCCGGTAGTCTCTGAGTACTTCCCATTGACTTTTGCCTTCCAGCGTGTTTTTTCCCTTGCCCGTTTTCTTTTTGTTCCAAGGCTTATTCCGTGATCTTTTCTGTCCCACCATATTCGGATTCATCTCTTACAAGGTACGTTTGGCGTCCTTCGATCTATCTCTTTTCACAACCTGGACTGTTCATTTTATCCTTCTTGGTGTCTAACCCCCATACTTTTTCTAGTTCCTTTCTTCTATTTGCTTCTCATTATTTTTCTCACCGTCTTCTGTGCTATCTGTTACTTACTTCTAATTCCTTTAACCCCGCTCGGATTCTGTCCGAACACTTGACTCTACCCGCCCCGCTCGGCTTGTTCGAGTCACTTCTGTTTTACATCTCGATCTGTTTATTCCGCTATTCTCACCTTTGTCTCCGCCTTCCTTGTGGCTCCACCTTTACTTACCTTGATTTCTGCCCGCCTTCTAGCTCTGTCATAATTTCTCTTCACGCTGTAGTAGTAGTCTGCAGCATCCTCCTGGCTTCGTTCAGCCTTCCGATTTGGAGTCAGGTCTCAATTCCAATTAAGCTCCAATTCCATATCAAGAACCCTTCCAATACTAATCTACGTAGTTATTGAAATTCGTACTACTTCATCTACTCTGTCAAACACTCCAGAGAGAACTGTACTCACTATATAAATCATCAGCCATTCGAAGTTGCCCTCCTGAAGTCCTCTTTCAACTGTGGACTATCAAGGAATCTCCAGGTGCCTTCTTCGTGCCAAGACTTAAAATTCAGGGTTTTTTGTGCTACTGCTTTTTCCCCTGATCTAGGGGCTTGCTCCTTGGCCTTCCCCTGAACTAGGTTTTCTTCCTGGTCAAGGTGGCGGCTGAGGGAGCTCACCCTTATCTACACCATAAGAAGGAAAGAAAGGAAAGGCCGATTAAGTCTACCAGACTAAAGAAGAAGTCAGAAAAGCAGGAGAGTTCCTGGGAAGACACAGGTGAGGAGGAGTGGGGTGAAAGTTTGTCCAGTCTTGACAGATGGATGGAGGAGTTTGCACCAAAATTGTGCCATCATGTTGCATATTTATACATTCGCAAGATGGCGAGAATGTGACCTTGACAAAGGTTATATCATTACTAACGAAACTGCACAATCAGATGGAAGATATGACAGAGGACATTGCAGATGAAAGTTGGTTTGCATCCATCTTTTCATGGATTCCACAATGGATGGCGAGCATCTTCAGGTTTATTTGAGGAGTATTAGTAATGGTGATGTTTGGATTCTGTGTAATCAAGATAATAATCACACAGTGTAAGAAGACGACGAAGAAGGCAGTTGGAATGAAGATCATGATTGATGTTGAATCAGAGTTTAGACCCAAGGAATTGACTAATGAAGAAATCAGAGGATACATAAAGGCCAGCATTTTAGCGCCTGAGGGAACGAAGTTCCTGTATTCAAAGAATCACAAGAAGTACATGGGACGATGGGTTTATTGTAATCCAAATGGACAGTGTAGTTACATGACCTGGAGTGTAGACGAACATGTCAAATCAGCTGGGAGTGAGGAAGATTTGGCCTCTGAAGAAGCACTTCTTCAAGAAAAGGTATCAAGTTGTGGAGACTGATGAAGGTTTGGTCGATGAATCATCCAGAGGGGGCAGTGTAGAGGAGCAGCCGAACGCCTCTGCGGGAAGTCCCGCCCCCTGCTACCTGTATGTTGGAAACCTGAAACTGCATCATGCTTGACACCCGTTGTTGTGACCATACTGCGACTAACCATACCGCGACGAGTGTTCGAGGAAAGGTATCAACTGAGAAAGCCATACCAGATGTATGCCCGAAGAGATGAACATCTCTTGGAAGAAGTCAATGAAGGAATATAAAAACAAGAGAAAGATAAGCTGGTGACATCAAACGAAGCAAGAGTGACACATTAAGAAGATAAGAAGAAAAGGATGTATGGACCTTATAGAAACCGATGACGAAATAAGGAGTTGAGTGATCATCCTTATGCGGAAAAGAAGATTGCACGTGTGAAGAGCACTGCAGAAAATACAAGCTGTTTAATAACTGTACAGATTTGTATTTGTATTTTATTATTTATAAAGTGCTTTACACCAAAGTGCTTTACAGCATAACAACAAAAATACATTAACCATGGAACAGAGAAGCAATAAAATAAACATGATTCAAACCAGAAAAACAGCATGTAGAACAATGTGCATTTGGGAAGGAAGAGAAGAGGAGAGGTATGGGAAGGAAGAAAGGGAAAGGGGAGAGGGAGTAGAGGGGAGGGTGGAATTCAAGGGGAGAGAGACAGGAAGAGGTAATGGAACAGGAAGGTTGAGGGGAAACAAGAGGAGGAAGGGGAGAAAAGTCAGGGAGGGGGGTGCAGAAGGAGTGTTTTTAAGGAGGAACGGAAGGAGGAATAGGTGGAGATGGAGCAGAAAGAGAAAGGGAGCGAGTTCCAATGTAAGGGTGCAAGGAGTTGGAAAGAGCAGAAACGAGAGGAGGCACAGGGAGGGGGGGGACAGAGAGTAAAAAGTGATCAGCGGAGCGTAGAGAGCGAGAGGGGGTATAGAAAGAGAGAAGAGAGGAGAGGTAAGGAGGGGCAATGTCATGAAGAGATTTAAAAACGAGACATAGGAAGTGCTATTTAAGTTGGGAGTGGAAGGGAAGCCAGCCTAGGTTGGCAAGTGAATTGGAGATGGAGTCATAGGGAGAGAGAAGACAGAGAGTGCGAACGGCGGAGTGGTAAAGGGATTTAAGAGGGGCGAGATGGGAGGAGGGGAGACCGAAAAAGATAGAAGAACAGTTGAAGAGGCGAGAAAAGATGAGGGAAGAGATTAAGAGTTTAGTAGCATGGAAAGTGAGAGAAGAACAGACATTACGGATATTAAAGAGATGAAAGCAACAAGAGCGAGTTGTGAGGGAAATGTGGTAAGTGAAGGACAGGGAAGAGTCAAAGTAGATTCCTAGATTACTTGCATGGGTGGAGAGAGGAAGATCGGCAGGGGGGGGGAAAGAATGGAAGGAGGGGGTAGGGAGGAGGAAGTGTGTTGGAAGTTTTGTCTGTATTGATAGAGAGGAAAATGCGATGACATCCAGTTTTTAATGGCAGAGAGACAGGAGGAGAGTTTAAGAAGAAGGTCTGGGGTGAAGGAAGAGAAAGAGAGGAACAGTTGAGTGTCATCTGCATAGAAATGGTGAGAGATTCAGATGCAGCAACGTAAGTAGATCAATTAATCTTAGAAGCTAGCTATACGTAGTGAATAGACTGCAGGAAAAGCCGCCATTATATAGTGCCTGGACATTGGTGCTACAAATTTTAGAAAGTTCAAACCCATGGAGAAAGAAGGATCGAGAGCTGTGTGTGTCACAGCAAAGAATTTGTTGGAGATCAGAGACTTGAAGTGAGGAGGGCTGTCTGGCCTGGCATCAAGGCTGAAGCAGCCAAGAACTGGTTATCTATCTATGAAGAACAGTGAATGTGAAAAGCTGAATTATCCCTCATTAAGGTCCAAAGAAGGAACACCATAAGTGTAAGTGGCAAGTTTATTAATTCAAGACAATGAAATGCTAGAAAACATGATGAAATGCGGTCTCCCAACATGTGAGTCAAGGATGGAAATAGGAGTTGGGCATGCAGACCAGAACTGTGATAAGCATGTGACTGTGCTCCCTTTTATTCCAAAGAGAAGATAATCTATTGCAGGGCCAAGTTCAAAGACAGTCTTAAAGGCAGAAGGCATGGGCGATGAGAGGTGAGGGGCTAATGGGTGGGAAGCAAAGTCATGTCCACCTCCCGGCACCTGGATATGAGCTTACGTGCTGCTAAGGAGCTGAATGTTCCAGACATGGCACGAGCATGCCAACCAATTTTAGAGGGCCATATAACAAAGGGCCTAACAGTTTAAGAACCAATAGTATTCTGTGTACTTAATAAGTGTTGAGGATGACTTCCACTAGAGGCAGGCTTAAGTTGTCCACCTGATTAGAGACCCAATCACAACCCGTTCCTGTATAGAAAGAATACTTAGATGTTCCTGTGAGCCAACCAAAATCCCCCATAGGTTTTTCTTATATGCCATGTAGTATGACATCATGTATAACACATTTGTGCTATAAAAATTTATTTTTTGAGATTTGTGTTGAGAGCACAATCAAACGTCCTTTGATGTCCGTTGTAACTCCCTGTTTTAGACAATTGATAATAAAACAGTCGGATGAGACTTTGCCAACTTCCTGAGTCGGTCTGATTATTTGATGTAAGAGTTATTCTGCATCTCATCCTTTGCATGACATGTTATCGATTATTGACCTTATGTTCACGTGGTAGCAATGACGGATGGTTAAAAAGACGCACAAGACCTGTTAAGCTCTAGAGTCTTGGATGATCGGGCATCCTCCAACATCTAGCCGGAAGATTGCAGGGTTTCCTGTGGAGATCGGCCAAATAGAAAACTTGCAAGAAAATCGAGATGGTGGGCAGGGTCCCTCTTGGACGAAATCCCTACCTGGTTTCCACAGGCGCTTTGCAGACTGAAGGCGCAAGTGTTCGGTTGAAGAACGACACAATACCGAAGGCCTTGAGACAAATGACAGAACGGTGAGTAGATTGAGGGGAATGGCAAATTAAGGGAACAGGGTTGTGGTAATTTTAAAAGTAACTGGAGTAATAGGAAATATTGTGGGAAGAAATATAGATAGCACCTAACGAGTCCTGACTCAAGAGAGTTCCAGAAGAACTCGTCTTACACTTCAGTCAGAGTCTCTAGGCTAGGTATGAACAGGCCCATATGAGAAGAAAGTTAAACACTGTCATAAAGTAATTGATTAGAGGCAGAAAGGAAAAGGGGTGATCACTGAGGTTTTAAATCTGAAAAGTCGACTAGTCTGTCTGCTTGTGTATTTGTGTTGAATTAAGGTGTCGAAGAGCAACACAAACAGTTGTGAAAGAATTGAGATAAAAGTCAAGGAGTCATATTGTCTATCTAGGGAAGTGGTTGGTGCCAATCCAGAGACAGAGGGCCTCATTAGGACCCAGGCGGTAAGGGGTTTACGGCGGCGTAAACAGCGCCGACACTTACCGCCTGATTCCGAGGTCCCTTAGCGCCATGGAGGATTTAACACCTGCTTTTAGCAGGTGTTAAAATCCATGGCGCTAAGGGACCTTGTTGTTAATTACGCCACCGTAATTTACGGTGGCGTAATTAACGCCTTCCCCACTCCCATTATGCCCTATGGGGCAAAAATGGGAATGGGGAAGGGTAAATGGGTTAATGGGGACTTACCGCCCCGCCAACCTCGGAATGGGGCGGTAAGTACGCCAACCACCATGGCGTAAACATAGTTTACGCCATGGTGGTAAAGGTACGACCCAGGCGGTAATTTACCACCTGGGTCGTAATGAGGCCCAGAGAGAGGTTTGAGTGGTGTTTGTTGGAGAGCCCTCATGTTTGTTGTTTTTGGTGAAGGTATGTTTTATAAAATCTGGTAAGTATTGACAGTCAATTGAGACTTGTGACAATGGGAGATATCACTCCTCTGATGCATTTATGCAAGACATTGCCAAAACATATGCCCAAGCACAAACAGTATAGGGCTGAATGGGTGAAAAGCACGGCAGATAAGATGTTCATGCTGTGGCCACAAAGGGGATTAATGTCAAAAGCGGTTTTGCAACACATGATCACATATTTGCATGCTGCGTACAAGGGGAAGAAATTAGAGCAGAGGCTAGCTATTTTAGAGCTTTGGGAGATGTACCAGGAAGAGAGGGAAGATCCACCACATGAGGATGGCTCCACTTACCTTACCTGAACTGAAAGGTGTTGCCATAGAAGACGTAGGGTTGTATCCATTAAAGGAACTGAAGGCGGCGGCAGGGTATAGTAACCTGCCTATAGCAGTGACGATTTTCCAGAAGAGAATAAGAGGAAAGAAGAAATCTTTAAGGTCATACAAGATAAAGAAGAGAAAAGTGAGCGATCGTACATATCGATGAAAAAGAATGGGAGATCAAGAGATGGAAAGGAGTGAAAGATAAAGCTGACAAGATAACCCTTGTACAGATCAAATGGATGGGAGGACAGATACCACTCAAGTTAGATGGGATAAGCATCGAGGAAGTAAGGCAAAGAGAAGACAAAGATGTACAGGACAGAAAAGACAGTGAACAAGATAAAAGATTGAAAGAAGAGGAGCGTAAGAGAAAGAGCAAGGTGCAACGAAAACAGATGTATCAGGAGGAGCAAGAGAAAAGGTAAGAGTGAGCAGAAGAGCAATGGAAGTATGACAACAGGCAAAGAGTGATGGAAGATTAGGATAGAAGAGAAAGGAAGAGAGAAGAGGAAGAAGCGCAGAAATTAAGGGACAATAGGATACAGAGACGAAGAGAGGAGGAAGAAAAGAGAGCAGGAGTGAGGAGAGAAGAGATAAGACAAGAGGAGGAGAGAATCAGAAGGAGGCGAGAAAACAAAGGGAACTAGATGAAGAATTAAAATGAAAAAGGGGACAACAGGATTCTGAATTTAGCCTGACTCAAAAAGGAGCCAGTAGGGCCAAGTCCAGCAATATGATGGAAAAGGATAGAGGAGTTTCTCCTGATGAAGGAAGCAACACCAGGGGCATCTAGAGTAACATTAGAAGAGGAAACTTGGACATAGGAAACATTGGAGATAGGATTGATACAGCCTACCAGGAATTAAAGGGAAGTAGCAGTTATGAAAGTCGAGGCAAAGCAGATGAGCCCTCAGCCCTCAAGATTTAAACCACGGAACGAAGAAGAAAATCTGTTTCATCTTGAGCATAGAGTCTTGTCTTTAAGCACACTGAACATAGAACAGGGTGAAGGGGAGAGTAGTCATACTTCTTGGGGACAAGATATGTCACACAAAGAAAGAGAATATCTCCTTGGGGAGGAAGAAGGAAGTGCATGCACCCCCGAAGTAGTCGGCAGACAGATAAGGAAGTAAGATGGTCAGATATGGAACAAACTAAGGACAGGACGCCAGATCCCATACCATATCCAGAACATCCCTGAGGATGATCATATAGTGAAAAGGGAGAATCACCACCATATGTGAGTAGGTTAAGATCGCTACCAGCAAGGAGATGGTCAGGGACCATTGTCCCTGTCATGGATAGACAGACAATGGGAGCCAACTGCAAGTTAGTGTTTACGCAATCCCCCTTATTGGAAAAGGGGGAGCAAGACCACAATATATTCCATGGCCGGAGATGGACAAGGATAATTTAAGGTGCAAGCTCCCGAGTTTGACTTCGGTTGCTGGGAAATAGACATACGAGTTAGAAAAAATGACAGGAGGAAACATGTTGGCCATAGGGGACATTAAGGGTCTCTTGGCAGCCATTATTGGAGAGAGAGCTGATGACATATGGAGGAGAGCAGGATATGCAAGAGTGACAGCACAAAATACAGCACACAATGGAGCGCTGTTTAATAATTGCAGAGCAAGCATGTGGAGGGCTCTCATGGTACAATATCCAGACACTTCAGATATGGGGATAATCATGATACGTAAGATTAAATAAGATGAAGACCCTATTGCTTACATTCAGGATATTCAAGAGCAGTGGCAACTTGAAACAAAAGAGACTTCTGAAAAAATGGTGGCATTTTTTTCCACATTTTATGTCAAGGGTTGCCCAAGCCAGTACAAAGACAAATGAAGAAACTGGTGGGAATGGAAGCCAAACCATGGGCTGTGATACAGCTGACAATAGTTCATCACTGTCGGCTATTGCAGGAGAAAAACAAGAAGAAAGATGAGGTTAGGAAAACTGAGGAAGCAAAATTAGATCAGAAGAAATTGTCAAAATATGCCATAGAAGGGGCAGTATTGACAAGCAGAGAAGGATTGGCCGTGTAGCAAACAGTGGGTACATCGCAGGCAAATAATCAGCACCCGATGGACCAAGGAGGGAATGGGTTAATGCCACAAGGCATAGGTATGGAATATAGAGGAAGGGGTGGATTTCAAAACAATCAAGGTGGGTTTCAAAATGCGCAAAATGAGAATCAAAATGTGCAAGAAGGATTTAACCGGGGGTACTAGTTAGATGGTCTCCCCTCATATGTTTGAATTGTGGGATGACAGGGAACATTGCATATGTATGTGGGAGCCAAGGGAATGTACAGGGCAGCTTATCCTCTACCATATAGCACACAACTTTGGGAAGGGCTTTCCCAAGATCAGACAGTGTATCAGATGCAAGTGTTGCAAATGCAACAGACACCACAACCAGAGCAAGTACAAATGAATCCACCACAAATGCAATCACAACACCCCCATGCAGACACATCAGTATGCAAAGACAGGACAAATATTGACATCTGGACTAGGAGGTGCCACTGTAGTAGGAGGGAATCGTTTCACAGGTACAGGGTTTGCATATACCCACAATAGGACAGCTCACAGGGTGACTTGATGGGTTCAGTACTATCTGTGACACCAGACCCCCAATAGGAACAAAGGGTCAATGTGATAATAGGAGGCAAATATTTTTATTTTTTAGTAGACACTGGGGATACTCGTTCATGTATACGAGAGGGAAAATATCCAGTGTTGGGAATTGCCATGAATGCTCAAGGGTTCTCTTGAGCTACAATTCGAGTTGCTTTTACTGATGAATTACCAGCCTCTATAGGAGAGTGTGACGTACCTGTTCCATTGTTGTATTCACGACAGACACCAGTTTAACATTTTGGGAAAAGATTTGATAACACAACTGAACATGACAATTTAATTTACAGATGAAGGGATACTGTGTTCCACTCCTGGAATACACTGTTTAAACGTGGGAGAATTTGTATTGGCATTCACAGGGCAAGTTGCTCTGCAAGTGTTCCAGTTGAGCCAGAGGTTTTTATTTATGGCGTGAGCATTCTATTAACATGGTTACCTGCCTAATCGGGAACACAGTGAGAATACCTGACAAATTCTTGTTTAGACCACAGATACCTATGGACGAAGAGGGGGGACAGACTATCCCTATTGAGCTAGAAGCAGCCATAGTCCGAAGAGAAATGGCAATGCTCGAAGGAACAGCTGATGAGGGTAAACCATGGAGGACAGTGATAGCTCTCAAAGAAGGGTACAGGTTAACTGACATTACTGAAGATGACATGTTTAGAGATGACCCAACAGATGATTAAGTGGTGTTCTTTCTGAGCATCACGTACTGGATAAGGATAGAGAAAAGGGAAGTCCCACAGATAATGGCAATAAGGCAGCAGTGTCCAGCTTTTTTTTAAGAAGACTTGGACAAAGTGCCAAGCATCCTTTGGACCACAGGCCCCCATGACGTAGGTTTGTTAAAGCGGACAGGGGAAGTAAAAATAAAGTTGAAGCCAGGGGTAATTTTATCTCTAACAAATCAGTACCCCATGTCTCGATAGGCCAATTAGGGTATATTCAAGAGCATCTCAGCACTGATGGAACAAGGTATTCCATCAGTCACTACTATTTATGTAAGTACAACAACTGGAAACACATAATGCAAGTTTCAGCAGCAATTATTTGCTGTGTTGCATTTTCATACTCTATGATCAACATTAACTGCTTTCTTGTGCTGTTGCAAAATGACAGATATCTAACCAGTTGCTTCAGAAAAAACTCAATCAGCATTAGCCATCATAAAACTAACCAACTATCTGTCTATCTAGTCACTTGTGCAATATCACCTTAAATCCTTGTTAACATCTTTTATTTTTGGCTTCTACTTTATTCAACCCTAGTATTATTGCCATTTAATTCAGTGGTGTCAGGGTGCATCTTCCATACACTTAAATGTAGGTTAAATGTATTGTGGTTCAAAATCAGCAGCAAGTCTGTTACCACTACGTTTACCGCACTGCTGAATTCAGAGTTTATCCTTGAAGGAGAGGATTAACCTTCAGCATTGCGCTGGAGGTAAATCATCCATTTTAAGGACAGTAATCTGTGGATTTACCACATGTTATTACTAATCACAGTAAATCTAGCAAAAATCCTCATGGAGTTCTACGGACTCCAAAAACCGCCCTAACACTACTCCGAATTATGCGATAATGCTACAGGATAGCATGGTAGTAATAGTTAATGGGGTTGGCTGTAAATCAACACATTTACAGCAAAACTCGTATTGAGGCCCATTACTGCACCACTGTCTTCTACAACTTTAGTGGTAGTCAGAAAAGAAACCTTAACAAAATGCTGGTGGTAATTCTGCCGAAATTCCTGTGGAGTCCTATGGACTCCCGAAATGCAGACTGACGCCGCCATATCACCACATGCAATATTGCAGTAATTCTGAAGGACCAAGTAATGATACCCCTTGCCCTTTCTTCTATCTATGACAGGACATTGGATATTGCAAGGGGCCTCTTCCAAACTCAAAGCATTTTGCATTCTGTGGATGAAGTAAGAACAACTGTAACATAACAACTTGGAAGTCTACCATCTGAAGATGTTATAGCAGTGACCCAGCAACTTAAGTTTCCAGAGCACAACCATGTGAGAAACCATTTGGCCCAACAATTTAATTATAATCTGACTAGCTTCGTTCACTCCAAATATATCTTCAATTTCTTTCTCAATTATTATTTTTTATTTTTTTATTTATTTATTGGATATTTGTATGGAGCCTATACACACATGTTTACAGGCGCCACAAGACAAGCCGGGGAGTGGGGCATAGGAAAACTGCAAAAATGGTTATACTGGCCTTCTGACAATCCTACCGTGCAAGTACAAGACAAGGTAATATGTGCAGGGGGAGGGAGAGGGAGAAGTGCAGGAGGGGGTGGCCAAAGGGAAGGGGGTTGGCAAGTGCTGGGGGGGGGGGCAAGAGGCAAGTTCCAGGGGAAAAGAGAGGAGGGGAAGCGAGGGTGAGTGGGGTGGACAGGGTGGACCAGGTTGGGGCTACTGTGGGAAGGGAGCCCATGGGCAAGTGCTGACAGAGGATGCTGGGGGGACTGGTAAAGGGTGGTCTGTCACCTGTATGACTCTGAAGGGACCAGGCCCCAGTCGCAGCAGCTGAGGGAACATTTAACATGGGAGGGGGAGAGGGAAGCCAGAGGAGAAAAGGAAGGTCTTGAGAACTTAAGAAGGACCGGCTCAAGTTTAAGGGAGGTAGGGAGGCTGTTCCGGAGGGAGGAACCAGCCACAGAGAAGGACCTACCTCCCACTCTCTGCTTGGAGAAACATTTTACCTGCAGAGAGTTGGAGCCAGAGGACTGAAGGACTCTGGTAGGGATTTATTTAGGGAGGGAGAGCTCGATGTAGAGAGGTCGGAGGCCCCAGACAGTCTTGGGATGAGGCATAGGGGGTTGAATGTGATCACTCACAGCTGTTTGCAGAGGGCAAACATGTAACACCCCCAGAGCACCACTGATCATCCCAATAAGGCAAATGCATACGTAAATACCCTCAACACGTACATTTGTGGTTAAAAATGGCACCTGAGTAAAACTTTATTTCTTTGGGAAGTTTTCAAAGTTTTGCGGTAACTTCACGAAGTATGCAAAAGTGAAGTTCCACACCTTCGCACAGTCTTCGGTCCAGGTAGCCCAACACCCTTTCCCTGCGGCTACCATTCTGTTCTCTCCAACTCCACTTAATGCATTGCCCACCATTTATTCTGTTAGATGCACAATTACAATACCCTCATCCTGCATTAGGACAAATAGTACACAAATATAAGGGAATTACCTGTTATTCACTCTCTGGCTCTTCAAGTAACTATCAAGCAGAATATATGAAGGGGTTTCAACCAGAGTGTACAGGATGACAAGAACATCTCTTTTACTTTATTCTAAAAATAATTTTTATTCAGTACAATACAAAAATCTCTATATGTTTAAAACAGCTCTCATAATTCATTTTACCAATTTCTAATAAACATTGACATTAATCGTCAACTCGCAACCAAAGTACAACTCACGCACACATTTCTATCTCATTCACTCACGTATTCCCATATTATCCACATTGGCAAAAACTCTTTTAAAATTTCCAGTGATATCATAAATTTATTTCACTATTACGATATTCTTTATACATTTTTCAACCCTATCATAAATACAAATGTTGTTCACTGTTCATTCTCATTTTGAGCAGTTCATGATCGTTAACATATGTTTCGGTCTTTTTGGGCACTAAAAGAACAGCCCTCAAAGTCTCGACCTTCTTCAGGACGTTTGAACAAAGATCTTGTTGTCTCTTTGCCTTATATAGACTGATATGAGCCACTCCACCTACACAAAAACATATAAACACTATTTTAAACCTGTACCTTCATCTTGTCATCCATATTTCTTTTTATATAAACACTATAATTCTGTACAGCAACTCTGGAGAAACAGGCAAGAAGGAGATATACCTGTTGTGTGGATATTTGAATCTATTAAGTAGAAGTAATTCCAGAACGTGACCCACATTGAGCTCCAGGTATCTGTGTGCAATGTTTGATGACAATATGGATATGTTATAAAGAAGTGTGAAGATAAGAGTGATTATATTGGTGATTCCGTGTATTTGCTTTTTGATATGCCCAAGGTGAAGACATCACTGTTTGGACCTAGTGAAGGATTTATTCCAGTTTACCTTTTCTTGCATTTCCTATATTACATGTGGAGGTGAGTCAAGGTGGGGGCAACTATGTACAGAGTTGCTGTACACAATTATAGTGTTTATATAAAAAGAAATTATTTAGGTGACTTTAAAGATTCTCAAGGTACGATCAGGTCATTTCCACCTAAAGTCGGCAACGTAAGGGTCAATCGACTTTTATATGCCGATGACCTGATAATCTTGGACCACACACAGGTCGGACTCCAGCGCCAACTGGACAACCTTGCACAGTATACCAAGGACAACAATCTGGAGATAAATAAATCAAAAACTAAAGTCTTGATCATGCAGAAACTGGGGAACAAGAAGAAAGAAAGCCTGCAGTGGTTCCTCCTTCAGTCAAAAATCGAAGTTGTCTCAACGTTTAAATACTTAGGAGTCGAAATCGACAGCTCTAAGAACGCATCAAGTATGCAACAATTTTTATGGACAAAGACCAAACACCTAACAGCCCAGCTTCGAGCAGTTGGTAGGAAATACGTCAAATTTAGCCTGCTACCTACAATCCAGTTTTACAAGGCAAAAGTAATTCCGTCCTTAGTATACGGCATGGATGCAACACCTTCAATCCCTTCCACTCTCTGGACTAAATTGGAAGGCTTCATCTGGCGAACAGCACTTGGACTTCTAAAATCTACATCGTCCGCAGCAATAAGACGAGAACTCGGCCTGCTCTCTCTAACTGCAATAGTGGCCCAAAGCACAATTCAGCTATTTAGAAAGATTCGACACCCAGAGAGCCTTCAAATATACCACATGATCAACGAAGAAATCCCCAAAGGAAATAATCAGATGCTAAAACAATGGGTCGAATTTCAACAACAAACAGTGCAGGAGATAGCTTGTTCAGAAGAAGAACTACTCCAAAACCCTTTAAGAATCAAATCGAAAATGGAATGGCTTGATTGGATAAATACGAACGAAAAAGCAGTTTCAAATAAACTGCTAAGCCATCTGCCACCTGTTCCCAACAAGCTTAGAGAGCCTATGGAGTATTGCATAAAATATCCAAGCAAATTGCTAATGAAAACTCTACTGAAAGCCTGTCTCAATCTGCTCACCACCCAGGAAATCTTAGCTATCAGAGCAGCCACTAAAGAGAAAACCTACTGACTTTGCAAAAATCTGCAAACAATAGAATCTATAAGGCACCTCTTGATGGTCTGCCCGGCGATCGCACAAGAAAGGGACACCTTTTTCGGCCCTCTGCGTATAAACTCTTTCGTAGATGATGAAGACACGTGGTGGAACCGTCTAATCACATGATCTCGAACTAGATGGCTAATTCCGATGGCAAAACTTCTAATCATCGCCATGGAAAAGATTAACCATCTCTGATGTCAGCGGGAAACCGCATCCACGAGCTAGATGATGATCTAGATTGACTTGCAAAGTTTAGACGATTAAAGCTCTTGCGACAACTTTCTTGGACACAAACAGCAATAGTGATCAACATTCTTTTTTTGTTCCATGTATCTGTACCTACGAAAACTCATTTGTAAAAATCTAAAAAGATTATATACAAATAAAAATAAAACAAATAAAAAAGAAATATGGATGACAAGATGAAGGTACAGGTTTTAAAATAGTGTTTAGTACTGTGAGATGCAGTTTAGATATATGTATGTTTGCCCATTGGGATTAGTCCTTAGTCAGGCATTGGTGAAAATACCACATTTTTAGAGATTTTCAGAGTTGGAACGTGGGGCATTCCATGCTGATACATGCATTGTGTTCCATAGGGTGGGTGCGTAACTGGCAACGGATTGTTTGCAGGGCCTCTCTTTGCGGGCAAGTAGTGATTCAAGGAAGTTGGTTGATTTGCTGTATGATGAACATTTTGCCACCAGAAATGTGGAGCTTTGCCACTAGGTATCCTGGTGTGCTATTTGTGACTGCTTTTTAGATGATGCATGCAGTCTTGAACAGAACCTGGGCCTGGAGGGGAAGCCAGTGTAGTGATAGGTCTAGTGCACCCGTAATGAGGCATGGGGGACTGCTCCTAGGGAGCCAGGTAAGTGGCTGGGAGTCCCATTAAGAGGGTGTTTGCCCCCTCGATGTTAGAGACCACAAGGGCCTCCACCATGGTTGCGGAGGTCCTGCAGTGGAATGAAATGTTTCATTTAACGAAGGGTGGAGATTTGGAGTAAGGCCGTTTTGGTCTTCCTGAATGTGTTTCTAGAATTAAAGAGGGCATCTCACAATGACTCTCCTACAACAGGCAACACCTACTGGTGCTTTGTAGGCCTCTGGCACCCACAGGGGCTACAATTACATGAAGCACACTGTTCTCCTCTGAGGCCTCCACCTGGCAATCAATATCCTTGCCACATGAAAAGCCAAGGAAGTCATTTTGAGGTCATCAGGGGTTGCAGCTGTGACCCCTGTGTTCTCCTTTGATACCCCTGTGCTCTCCTTGCTACCCCTGAAAAAAAATCTATTTTTTTAAACAGAAGCTCCTGGGCTGTGGCCAGCGACATGTGTCTCTTTGTTTCTGGAGTGGCTGGCTTTCGTGTTCAGGCCTCTTAAAAAAAAAATATATATATAGGCTTCCACAAGTGTAACACTTTGAGCAGTGACCCTAAATAAGAAAGGAAAGGAATAACAAATAATTTGTCTTGCTGGAATTCTATACAATAATTGCTATACTAATTAAAGTTTATTTCAGGCATACTTCAGGGAGAGAGTCACTGATTTAGTCTGTTCTTAAACACCTCAAATTCACAATGCAGGCACAAACTTCCAAAAAGCATTTAGAGTAGAATAAGCATCCATTTCAGACTATGGGCCTCATCACGAGTCTGGCGGTAACCCTTAAATGCGGCAGTAGCACTATTACTGCCGCATTGAAGCGTCCACCGGAAAATGGCCTTGGCGGATTTCCCCCCAGCTCTGAGCTCTGAGCTGGGGGGAAATCTGAGGAATTCACAAATGGGCCCAATAGGGAATGGGCACTAACCGTTCCGCCAAATCCATGATCCGGTGCTAATAGCACCGGCGCTAATAGCGCCGGCGTTACCGCCCAACTCGTGATGAGGCCCTATGTATTTTGCTTTTCGCAAGTTGCAGTTACAACATGTTTTTTTTCTGTTAAGATCATCACAAAAGATTCCATCTCGCTGTCCTCGGTCACTTGAAAAAATCCTTGTGCCTAAAAGCTTGTGTACAGTGTAGAAAGGTTTGACCATAGCAAATAAAGTGGCCCTTGATTTCATTGTGCCAAAGTTAATGCTTTGTTGTAATGTGTCTATCTTTCCTATCTCCCTGGCATACTGTTCATGATGTTTGTTTGCATGTATGAGGTAATGAGTGTCCAGAGTATGGAATGCCGTGTGAGTGCGCTGCTTTCCCTGCGCTACTCTAAATTCTTTAAAACACAGTTATGAACCCTCCAAATGGTATGTATTTTGCCAATCTCTGAATCCTGAAAAGTCGATCCACGCATGCTTGCGATGCGGCCAACTTTGCACCAGACCTGCGGATGAACTGGCCTGCTGTTAAATTTCAGTTACCAATTTTATGATATCCACTAAAGAGTGCAATTTTCCTATTAACTTTGAGAACATTCAGACATGTAATTGCTCATTTTACTATAGCTGGTAAGATAGCTCAGTGAGTTGAGTGCTTGGGGTGTGATCTGCAGGTTGCAGGTTGGAATCCCGGCAAGGTCACCTCAGCCTTTTATGCTTCTGAGGTTAATAAATGAGTATCAACACAGGTTGGGTGGTATTGTATGTATATGGGTTCTATATAAAGTGCTTAAGCGTAAGTGCTATATAATAATACATCATTATCAATTGACTTTGGGCGCCTGCTTTTATCCACAGTCATTTGGTAATTTGGGCCTATACATAATGATATTAATGATACGTATGGTGATCCATTCTTGTATAAAATGTATTCCACATTACTGTGATAGCGAAACCATATTTTTCCGGGGTATTCTTAGGAACAATGCTATGCAATTCCACTTCCTATCTTGTCAAGGGGTGAAAGGTTGTGTTCCATCGCTTCCTGTGATGTCACTTTGGGTGGGGTTAAATGGCATCACTTCCTGTCATGCCAGCAGTGGTAACATACCTGTGAATAGCTTAAATCTTCTACCCCCTCCAAAATCCTGCCCCGCTTGATCATTTCAATGCCTTTCTTCTAGGGAAGCTAAACACACTAAACAATAATAACAAGACAGGTGGCTGTCCAGGGTAAACAAATGTATTTGTGCAGAGTTCTAAGACAGACAAAGGATAATGACTAAAAGAGGAAGGATTCTCTGGTTCACAAACACAATCAGGAAGGATTTCAGGTTTCACAAACAAGTGAGAACACAATAAGGAATCGTTTTCTTCTTTTTTGGTGTTAGGGGATAGATAAGGGGAACAAGTGAAACAAGTCACAAAAGGCCTTCCATGACAAACACGCTGTGAGGAATACAATAGGGAAAGGGGCTTTTTACTCTTTGGAACACTTTGGGGTGGTGCGAAGACGAAAAGGAACTTGTTGGGGTGTTTTATTATGAGGGAAAGTAATGGTAAAAAGGAAAGACGATCAAGGGGCCCAATAAACACACAAACAGACAAAAGGGCAACATAGCCCAAAAAGGCCTCTTATTTGATGCAGTGTTAAGAAGGATTAACAAGCCCCTCCAAGACAAAGGTGGTGGTCTTGCCCTGTGATTTGATGCATTGATATGGCTCCCCGTCCTTTCCAAAGCAAACCAAATCTCGGGTGGGGGGGGGTTCGATTTGGCGAATCTGATTAGTTTGCCAAACAGAGTCTCATCCACCTGAACCCTTTAAGCGGGTTTGGGCTCCATCAATGGCTGTCGGCAAGTCCCGTAGGATGCCATGGGAACTTCAAATACAGAGGTGAATATTTGGTTCCAGCCCAAGCAAGGGTGGGCAGAGGTTTGCCGAGCCTTAATACTAATCATTTATTTACCAGGACGAGTTGCATCGACATTTGAGACATTGGAGGAGAAAAGGTGTCAACCAAAGTGTCAAATTCTGACGGCTTTTTCCAACCTTTTTCACATTGTTGCAGCTCATGCATCCCTGGCATGGCAATGTGCCTATTGCAGGTGTTTGCAAGTATTGGTGAGGCTACACACAGGTTAAGATGAATCCATTATGCCACCCGAGGTGGTTTGTGGGACTGCTCTGCTCTGTCAGTTCTACATCTTTATGCAGAATGTCCCGGGAAGTATGGATTGCATGGATGACTTGCCAGCCAACATGTCGATAGTTCATTGAAACATGTGATGGTGCAGTTTACTGTTTGTCTTTGTGTTTCAGGAATTCATTTCTCTGTATATCTGTAAAAACACCCCTCTCCGGGGCTCATTTTGAGCCATGCGTACCATTAATTGAAAGTTTTAAAACACTGCATAGGGCGTGTATGTTTCCAATTAACGGGAGGGGTTGAGTGCAACTTGCGTTTCCGCCGCTCCCTTCCTCTCTGCCATACAAATACTCCAGCATTTGCAACAGCACGCACTGTGATGTCAACGCAAATGCTGGGGGATCCCTATGGAGCCTGCCTGCAATTTTGCACAAGCAAAAAGCTGGCAGACTCTATGGGGTTCCATTGTAAACACTGCCTGCCACGCGTACATGGCAGGCGGCCTTTACTTCATGCACACAGCGCATTGCAAAAGAGAAGGGCAGAGTATGCCGCCTTTTGCTCTCCCCTTTTGCCCTCCGCAGTGCAAATGATAACCATTTGACGGCAGTGATGAGCCCACGCCAGAGTGCAAACGGACCAGGTCCCCACTGCCAAATTAAGAGGTGCATGAAAATGAGCATAAATAGACAACAACAGACTTTGGGCAGATATGTGTTATGTACGTCTTTTGTGATATAGACAACAGCACTCATATGAATAGGGTAAAGAGTACAATTACCCTGTACATTTGATTAAATGTAAGAATGTATTAACATTCAAAATATTATCTTTATACTTTGTGACAATTTCACTGGAGCCCCCCACCCCTTGTGTTCTTAGAAGCATCAAAATGAGCTCCTCTGTGTTACCTCCCTTCTCAACTATTCCCTGCTCTTCCTCTGGCCCTTCTGCAGCCACCCCTCCTCCCTCCTTCTCTGCCTTTCCCCTTTCCTCTGCTGACGAGGTTTCCAGACAAGTCCGATCTATGAAAGTCTCATCAAAACAGGTTCACCCCTGTTCCTCCAAAACTATCAAGGACCACATTGACTCCCTGGCTCCTGCCCTGGCTGACTTCTGCAATCACTCCTTCGCCTCTGGAGTCTTCCCATCCCCCCTTAAGCACTCCCTTGTGCATCCTCTTCTTAAGAAACCCTCTTCCGACCCCTCCTGCCCGGCTAACTATCACCCAATCTCCATCACTCCCTTCCTGGGCAAGCTCCTGGAGAAACTGGCCATCTCCCAGCTTAATCTCCATGCTGAATCTGTTGGTAGTCTTCATGACCATCAGTCTGGCTTCTGAGCTGCCAGAAGCACAGAAACTGCTCTCCTGAACATCCATGAGGACCTGCTCTCGAACCTTGACTCTAACACTCTGTGTGTTCTCATTTTGCTTGATCTCTCTTCTGCCTTTGATACTGTCAACCATACCATTCTGCTCAACCGTCTCTGTGATAACCTGGGTATCACTGGTCAGGCTCTGGCGTGGCTGACCTCTTTCCTCTCCAATCGACCCTCCCAGGTCCAACTGGGGTCCTTCCTCTCTGACATCTTTTTCTCTACCTGTGGTGTCTGCCAGGGATCTAACCTCTCTCCCTGGCTGTTCAACCAGTATCTGGCACTCCTTGCCCACCACATCGCCGCTCTCTGCCCCAACTCTCAGTGCTATGCGGATGATATCCAGCTCATTTTCAGGCTACCCTCGGCCTCCTCCTCTCCTTCCCTCATCTCTGACTGTCTGTCTGCTATCCAGGAATGGTGTGCCGCCAATGACCTCTGCCTTAATGCCAGTAAGACTGAGATTCTACTCATCGGCACACCCAATCCCTCCTTCCCTGCAGCTCTCTGGCCGGCTTCTCTTGGCCCTCTTCCTGCTCCTACTTGCAAGGCAAGAAACCTCAGGGTCATCTTTGACTTCACACTCTCCTTCTCTCCTCACATATCTGACGTCTCTAAGAAATCACACTACCAGCTGCACCTCCTCAGAGGTATTCTTCCTTTCCTCTCCTTCCCCCAGAAGCTCACTGTCTCCTGAGCCCTAGTTCTCTTGAAGCTGGACTACTGTAACAGCTTCTATCTAAATCTGCCTGCCTCTACTCTCCGCCCTCTGCAGCTCATCCAGAACAGGACTGCGAGACTTGTCCTTGGCCTCAAGTCCAGGGACCGTATCTCTCCAGGACTGAAATCTCTACACTGGCTCCCAGTGGCTGCGACGATTAAGTTCAAAACCCTCTGCATTGTCCACAAAGCCTTCTGGGGCTTGGGGCCTAAATACCTTCAACTCTCTCTTCCTAAATATCTTCCTTCTCAAGCTCTTCGCTCATCTGTCTTCAACTCCCTCAGGGTCAGCCGCTTCTCCAAGCAACGAGCTGGGGGTAGATCTCTCTCCGCGGCAGGGGCCTCCCTCTGGAACAGCCTTCCTGCCTCCCTGAAACTTGAGGAGAACCATCTCTGGTTCCGGAAGCACCTCAAAACCTTCCTCTTTGCTTCTGTCGTCTCTCTCCCTCTCCCCTGCTAAATTCTCCACTGAAACTGCACTGAATCTGCAATTGGGCCACTCTCTCCGACCTCGGTCCTTGACCCAGCCACTCTCCACTTGCACTGCCTCCCTGGCAAACCCTGCACTGCGGGACTGTCTCTGTATCCCTACAGCTCCTCATCCCCAGCACTTGTCTGCACTTACCTTGCACTTGCCACCAGCTGGCCCTATTATTTATTTTCTATTCTACTTACCCTGTACTTCACTTCCCCCCCTCCCCTTCCCCTTGCACTTTTCCCTCCCCCTTACCCCTACACTTGCGCGATCTGAAAGACACCTGGCCTAGTAGGATCGTTGTCTGTCTTCTCTTTGTTCCCCCCTCCATGCCTTGTTGCGCCTTGAAACACTTGTGTATAGGTTCGTTACAAATGCCATATCATATCATATCAACTACTTCATATGAACCTTTCTGTTCTAATATTCCTTGTGCTTGCATTTGCCTTACCATGGCCCTTCTGCGCTTAGATACCTTTGCACCGTATGCACTATAGAAATAAGTCAATCACATCAAATCAAATAAGCCAGGACTTCAGCTGAAGAATCGCACATTTATAAATTGTTGCAGAGCATGTCATTTTCAATTGGTAATTGCATATTGCAGGTGCAGAATATTTTGCAATGGAGCATGTGTGAATATAGATTAGTACCCAGCGAGGGCACAATCAGAATGAAAGAGTCATTCTGATTGGCCCTTGCTGAGGCATTACCCAGCCGAGAATCCTTTGTTTCTCGGCCAGGATTCCAGCCGCCTTGTCCTGGCCGGGGGGGTGTGGCAGCCCGTCAGCTTCTGTTTCCAGCGCGTCCACTCCCGATGGCCGCCATGGAAAGGGAAAACGGACTCCGTTTTCCCTTTCCCAGTGGGCATTTTCTTTGTCTTTTTTTTTCTCCCGAAACGCTGTAACGTTTTGGGACAAAAAAAAGCTTTTAGTGCCCTGGTCACGCAGTTTTTGCAGGCCGGGGTACTAATAGAAATATGCCCCCGCCGCTCGGGGCATATTGCTTTAATATTGCCTGTGAATCTATTGTGGTGGCATGAGTCCTCTGCAGGACTGCATTTCTATCTGTTAGTTTATGGTGAACGCTCGTAATGCATGCCTTCTCCTCGATTGTTGCAGCTGCATCAAGAAAGCGAATCTCCGAATGTCTGCCCAGTTGCCGTGAATTCGATCATTTTGTCAACGGTGGCCATCAAAAGCAGAAACATTTGCCGAGAGACATCGTTTTATTTATTTTTATTTATTTATTTATACTCCGGAAGGAGCAAACAATAGATAAGAACTCCGATCTGACGGGAAGTAGTGAGCTTCTTGCAATGGATGAGTACGAGTGACATTCTGACTAGGTTCTGGAGGGGAGCAAATGGACCATTTGCTGGGGACAATAAATGCTTTTGTGCCATTTGAAAACAATGTCATCGAAGTACCGGGGCCAGCTACCTCCCTACCCGAGCCAATATGGGGAGTGTGTGGTATCACATTTTAAAGATTTTCCATCAATACATTAGCAAAACTTGTTACAAAAAGAATCCCCATCCCTGCGCCTCGTAGCTGTCCAAAGAATGTTCCATCAAATCTGAAAAATGTGTTTGTAAGTACAAGTTGCAAAAATGTTGGGAAAAAAAAAGTCGAATCTATTATTTTTTTATTTATATGTATTTTTTGGGTTTGGTAAGTATAAAAAATGGGTAAATTAAAAAAAAATTAAAAAATTTAAAAAAGGGGGCTGGGGGGAACTCCCCCATTTTGGAAAAAAAAACGTATTGAAAAAAAAACTACATTATGACTTTCGACATTTTTGGTCTCGACCAAATGACTATAAACCATTTGTATAAAGGCTGGTGATGTACAGGGCCACTAATGTGTGAGACTTGAGCAAGGTGATATTTGAAAACTGTTAAGAAAACTGTTCTGTCCTTCTGTTGAAACTTATTCTTCATAACCAGGTGATGTAGATTCTCATGAATATGTTGACACATTTTTTTAAAGTTAGATTTGTTTAGGATGACCCTGTCTTCTGGGTTGTCGAAGATTGTGTGCATATTAAGAACATATTGGGCTTCATTAAAGTGTGGCAGACAAGTGTGGCGGTCCGGAAACATGGGTGCTGGTAAGCTCACTGGCACCCTGGTTTCCGGACCGCCACGCTACGAGTCTGTCTGCCGGGGGGAGGCGCTGCGCTCGACAGCTCTGACACTGCGGGGTGCAGCAGCCCCGGCAGGCAGAGTTGCCATGGAAACGCTGGCACTGTCAGTAACGGTGCCAGAGCTCTGAGTCCCATCCCCATGGAGTCCTCTAGGTCTCCATGGGAATAGGGACTTACAAAATCCGGCACCTGACTTCCTGCTCCGCCAGGACTTGTAATGTCCCAGTGGCACTGGGAAGTCGGACACCAGATTTGGTGTTACGGGGTTACCGCCAACCTCGTAATGAGGCCCATTGAATTAATTGGGTAGTTGATGTTGAAAGGTCGGATTTGTCACTGGTGGAGGTGAGATCGCTCCGCTATCCACAGCTACTTGCACTTCATTTTCAATGATGAGGGTGATTTCCATAGCGGGCTCAAGTTTTCGAAACATGTATCTGCATGTGTAGGTCAAGCCTGGCAGTACCTCAATCCGGTCCTTAGCCTGACCATGAGGGCAAGACGTGTATCAATGAGTGATACTGCAATGTCTGCCTTCTGTTGAAGATTTGAGGTGATTGAACATGTACCCACATTTCTGGATTGTTCTACTATCAAGCCCGACAACTTTGGGATTTAATGAACAGCAGGACACCAGCAGTTTTTTTGCAATGTATCATTTTCAGCCATGCTTTCTCCTTTTCTGTTGACATTAGCACACAGAGTATTTGTACAATGTTGACAGTTGTTTTTCTGAACGTACATTTAGCGCAGAAGAGCCTCTCACAGATTCTCTTCTTACCCACCATTAAAATAAGCAAGCGTTTGGTCTTAAGAGACATTCCACTTTGTCAGGCCTACGACCGAGACAAAGTGCTGTGAGAAGAGATACATGCTAGAGCGCGTGGTACGCACGGGCTAAGATAAGTGTGGAATAACACCGCCATAGACTTCTTTATTAGTATAAGAATCAGAGATCAATTGTGATGTCATTCTATTTCTGTTTGTAGCTTTTGCACCTGAAGAAGGGCAGTACCCAAAACAGTATTCCCTGTCTGCAAAAGTATTCTGGATGTCGGAGTGCTAAATTGGTGTAATTAATAGTTGTCCTGCATTGAAAACAATGAATTCATTCATCATAGCTTTATTTTGATATGCAATATCATAAAAGCAATAGGAGCAACATCAATAGGCAATTTTAAAATCGGCATTGCCTCGGGCAAAATCAAGTAGTCAAGGAATCAAAGGGCTTCTAATGCCTACTCTAGCATATGTGCCAGAATACTAGCTAGAATACCAAGCTAAATCAACCTGGTCGCACCATCACCAAGATTCTGGTCATGCCATGCCATACTCAAGGAGAACAAGCCAGTCCATCCTGTGTAGTGCAGCGGTTCGCTGTCTGCCCTTTTCTGCCTTATATGCCGATCCCATGTCAGGTACTTGGATCAGGGACGTCATTTCAACAAAATGGCAGCGGCAGCGGAATTGACATCACATGACCCTTGACCTCTAATGACATCACAGGAAGTGATGTAATTGGACCCCACCCCGAAGTGACATCACGGGAAGCGATGGAACATGACCGTTTACCCCTTGACACAACAGGAAGTGGCATCACATAGCATTGTTTCTAAGTACACTATGAAAATATGGTTACAATATTACTGTAACATGATATACATTTCATACAAGAATGGGTCACCATATGTATCGGCAGAAAAAACATGCTATAACTGCAACTTGCGAAAAGCAAAATACATAGTCCGACATGGATGCTTAGTCTACTCTAAATGCTTTTTGCAGGATTTTATCTGCATTGTGAATTTGAGGTGTTTAAGAACAGACTAATTCAGTGTCTCACCCTCTGAAGTGTGCCTGAAATAAACCTTTAATGGGTCTACCAATTATTGTATGTAATTCCATAAAGACAAATAGTTCAAATAGCCACATGACATTGGCCACAGCCCAGGAGCTTGAAATTCTAAAAAACAAAAAAAAGAAGAAAACGTTTTTTTAAAGTTTTCTTTTCTTCAGGGTAGCAAGGGAGACCCCAGGGGTAGCAAGGGAGACCTCAGGGGTCGCAAGTGAGACCTCTGGCGACCCTTAAAGAATGTTCCTGACTCAGATGTTGATTAGACGGCCAGTACATCCCACGCGCTGCAACAGAGAGTCATAGAATCTGCTGTAGTCCCCAATTGTCTTTCCCTGAATAACGGCCTCAGAAATCTTCTTCTGGGCGGTAAATAGTGGGGACATATCAAGACGAAATGAACCAAACGGGTGCAACATCTGGGTTCCAGCTGTTACATAGGCTGTGTAGCGGCAATGTACCTATTCGCAATTTCAGGTGCAAGTTACAACGCTCTTTCATATTACGGGCTGGCATAATCGAGGTAGGTTTCATAACCCAGTGCTGTCTCCAGGTCCCAATACCTTGACAACAAGGTGGATTGGCTTATTTTCCCTATGATATCCAGTTCTACCATGGCTGCATAAGCATTCTTAACGCCCAGACTACTCGAGCTGGTGACGACATCCGGGTTGGCCCAGAGTTCCCTCAGCCCCAAGATGCTGAGTTGACCTCTAATGTGGGCAAGCCAAGGAAGTGGCTTGCCACCAGCCCGAGCAATGAGGTCCGTGAGTGCTGCTTTATACTGGCCTAGGTGCTCATTTGACCAGATCCTTAGCCAGTATAAAACTGGCTGCGCTTAGCAGAGCAGCTCTATACGTTGCATGCCAGTCCAAAAAAGAAAAGGCAGATTGGGTGTGCTATACGGTAGACTGAGGAAATTATTTAAAAAAGTTATACATCTTACAACTGCTTTATTTCCTGAATAAGGATTTTGAATAGCCCCTAACAACGGGATAGGGATGTTGAGGTCGCGGAGGATGTCCCACAGTCGAACCCTTTGAACTGAGTCAAACGCTTTTCGTATTTCGATGAAAACAGCATATATGTTCATCTTCCTGAGAACCGCATATTTGTCATAGACTAAGCGTAAACGTAGGCATTGGTCGACTGTGCTTAGTCCACTGCAGAATCCTCCCTTTAAATGATTTATGACATGGATTACACTATCCATGTTTCAAGATGTTCCAAGCTTGCTCGAGCATATATCTTCCCGCCCTCATCTACTAAAGAGATGGGGCGTGATTGCTGGGCACGTCCCTAGATCCTTTCTTGAATATGGGCACTATTCCAGCCTCGGTCCAGGACGCAGGGACCACATTGTGCTTAAGAGCCAAGTTGAATAACTTTGCCTGGTATGGGACCCAGACACTGTAGCATAGAAATCTACGGGGACCTTGATGGATACTTTATAACTTGTCCTAATTATCAAACAAGCTTAACTGCCATCGGTGGGCGGTCCACAGGATGTTTTCAATGGGGGAAATTATCAAGCACAATTAAGCCCATCCATTAGATGCAATACTTTGCAGGCTATTCCCTGTAAATGGATGGACCTGATCGCTCAAGGGCAACTCTTAGCAAAGTTGTAGCTTACCTGTGATCGCAGCCAAACACTGGAACTCCATGCCCTTGGCCCTGTGATCAGACCCTTCCCTCTGCTCCTTCCGCAAAGGACTCAAAGCCTGGCTCTTTTCCCAAGACACCTAGTAGCATTTTGACCATATATTTACCTGTACCGTGCAGCAACCTCCACCCACTACCTCCCTTCAAACAAACTTGTTCCAGCCTGCCTGTACCTGACATAGAACCACTACGCAATGTGTACATTTAATATGTAATTACCCTAAATGATGTCATCACTGTAACTACCGTCCTTAACCTATGTACGTAATGTCTGGAACTAATATCTTTGCAAGCTACTACTGTAACGGACCTGCTCAAGCAATAAGCAGCCAGATGCCTGCGGGGTTGGCGCGCTAGACAAATGTCAAAATAAATCAAATAAATAAATAAAAGCCAACCACGGTCCTAGGCCACTACGCCCGGTTCTACATACTAGGTGGGGCAAACTGGTGAAACATTAGGATGTATGTGAATACCTTTACTTTGCAAAAAATACCAACGAAGCAGTTCATTCGTACCTTGCATGACTGATGCCTGAAAGTGGATCTTAAAGAGCTGTTTCTTCAGTGGGCCTCCCTTTGAAGCACTAATTATGCGTTGTATGCAACTGGTGGTTACACAAAGCTGAACAATCATGTCCTGACTGTTCCTTTCAGACACTCAAACTATTTTCCATTCCATCCTGCAACTGTGATAGCTTGAGAGGTCTAACTCCCTCTGCTCGGCCTTTGTGTCTGCACAGGAGGTTAGAGGGAAAGAACATCTATTATATAGCACTAGAAATACTCAGGCGAGTGGCTCTGCATAAGCATTTCAGCAGAGGGACATGTTCTTTTCATGGCAGCTTTTCGGGAGCCGTCATTGTTATGCGTTGTTCTTTTTTTGTTGCTCTTTTCAACAAGTGTTACTTTGCAATTTGCACTGAGACAGGCACACGGTACTCTCTGAAGAATGCCAGTACGCTCAGTGAACCCCAAGTGTGAGATATCTCAATGCCAGTACTGTGCCATGCAGTAACACTGATCCTCCCTAAAAGTGAGCCTGCTCCTTCTCTGTGAGGGAGGGGTATGGATGGATGTGGGCATGATTGATGAGCGGGGGAATTGGGGTCTGGCATGGGTGCAGAATAGTTCTGTCTGTTTTCTTCTTGCTGATAGATTTGATCCATCAGCTGTGATTTTTGGATACCGAGGCTTGAGCCTTATTACTCCTTCTTCTCGGGTTGAGTATGTAGTCGTGGGTTAGGATTCTTCTTGGTCAGTGTGGACTTGTCACAGTAGGGCTGGTTTCACAGGGTCTTCGCCGTGATGGGCCCCGTGTAGCCGTCGAAAGAGTTTGCAGTGGTGGCAGTGCAGGGTAGTTCATATTGTTTCTATCCATTAACGGGAGCAGAGAGGACATTGATTGGGGGCTTTTGACCGATACTCTACCAATGCACAGGTGCATGACCCTCGGCCTACTGAGCCTAGAGTATGGGCCTGTGCACTCGCTATCCCAAAACTCACTCAAGTTCAACTTGCGATACGTCCAGGCCCTCTGTCATCTGGGGTTACTGTGGCTTGCTGACCTCTAGTAAGGACCCTGTCATGATGCCTACCTCCAAGGAGCCAGACCAGGCCCAGCTACCCCAGAGGCAGACATCATGTCCCCGAGGGAAGTCTCAGCAGCCCCAAGTAGGGGCCCTTTGGACTCATTCCTGGCGCCTTTGGCGCCAGGCTCATATTGGACAACAGTCCTGGCGCCATAGGTGCCAGGCTCATAAAAGATGACTTTGTGTTTAAAGGTGCTTGGTGTAAACTTACCTGATGCAGACCATGCTGCAACATCCGGGCCATCTAGAGCCTGAATGGGACTACTTTATCTTTGGGGACTACTTAACCACACAGGTGTGGCCGGAGGAAGAATACATACCTGAGAGGAAGGATACATACCTGGAACTACTTTGAAGGCTATTTAAGCCACGCCCAAGCAGCAACTCACGCTTCGCGTTGTTCTGCATCTAGCAGCTGGACGCTCACCGTGTCTGCTCCTGCATCCTGACTACTGCCACGCCCACCAGCATCCTGGAACACCTGCAAAGGGAGAAGAGAAGAGAATAGGAGAAAGAAGAGTCCTTTCCTGTTAAATCCGCATTCCGGAGACATTTCGCCGACGATCCTGAAAAGGAAGACATTCATTTTAAAAGCACATCGCATCGATCGCTGCAGCGCCGCATTCCACTCACCTTTACTAGGCGCCTCCATGTTCATCAGCGACCATCTGGATCTGCAGCCACATTTCAGCGCCTAGGGAGAAAAAGACAAGAACAAAGGTGAGCTAGGGAAGAGGATCAGAAAACCTTAATTTGCCATCATAAGACTTACCTGTTGGGTCATTCCCACTTCATTTTGGGTCGGTGCCGCATCCTGGAATTTCCGGACCCCGGCCCCTAAGGGGAAAAAAGAGACATCAGCGTTAGTGAGCAAATGCTAAGACATTACCTGAACGCTCATTAAAGACTTACCTGATATCTACTGGAACTGCACCTCTCACTTCGGGTCGGTGCCATATCTCTGGCATTTCCGAACCCCGGCCCCTATGGGGAAAAAAGACACAAGCATTAGTGTATTAATGCAAGGACACTAAAGGAACCTCTCATCAAACAACTCACCTGAGTTTCCTTCGTCGGTTCCATTGCTCATCTCGGAATCTTTGTTCTGCACCTGAAATAGAGACAACGGACAATTATTATTTCGGGCTCATACTTATAAACAGAATTCTCACAGTACTTAACCGGGAAGGTCAGGCAAAGTTGAACTCTCTACAATCCATGATCCAGTGAAGTAACTGGATTACAATGCATCAGAAGCAGGATGGAGAGCTCGTCCTTTCTGACCCTAAGGTGAGACTTCACAGGGAATCACAGAAGGGTTTCGTGGAGGGTGAGAAGAGAGTGGGAGGCGTACACATTATCCCGCAGATTGTTAATACTCCCTTTTCACACACAGAAGGATATTTCTGCGAGCCAGACAAGCCAGATTTGAGGGTCCAGTCCTGTCCATCTTCCGAGTCCTGCGCTTCTCCATAGAAGAGGCAACAGCACTCCAAACCAGGCCTGCGCCTCCGTGGGAGTCAGGTGAGCGTAACAGAACGCGAAGCCTACCTACAATTTCCCACCTAGGCGCTATGGAAACTTCCGAGACAGACCAGCTGGCCCAGCTTTTGGGGGAATTACGGGCAGAAGTACACTCCGCCCGCCAGGAGACTAACGCTCTCAAAAGAGAACTGATCCTATCTAAGGAAAGAACTGATAACCTGGCCAAACGGTTGTTGCAGGGTCAGGCAGGACAAACTCCTTTACCTAGTTCCGGGGTAATCCCACTTCTATGATTTCGGATAACCCGGTACAAATCAATCTACCTGGAAACATGCCTTTGGCCCCGCCTGAACGTTTTGCTGGGGACCCCAAGAAATATGCCGTTTTTATGAACCAATGTCGCTTAAACTTCCTATGCAGACCTGGGGCCTTCAGTAATGACCAGACCAAGGTAGCTTTTGTATTATCTTATCTCAGCGGCAGTGCTGCCGATTGGTCAGTTCCTTTGGTAAATCAAGATGACCCAATTCTCCAGGATTTTCAAGGCTTCCAGGCAAGCATGGAAAGATTATTCGCTCGACACTCTCAGGGACAGGCCCTAGACAACGAACTGCTATCCTTACGACAAGGTAACCAGGATCTCTTATCTTACATCACCACCTTTAATAGGTTGGTTGTGGAAACTGGGTGGCCAGAGAATAAAAGGATCACATTATTTCATCGAGGTCTGCGCGGAGAACTTAAAGACGTGCTAGCCCAAATAGTAAATCCACCCCAAGTCTGCGCGGAGTACATAGACCTTGTGGTCCAACTTGATCACAGACTTCAGAATAGAAAAGCAGATCGATCCAAGTTTGAAACCAGATTGTTGATCAAAACTCATGCTAACCCCAAGAGTACCGACGTTTCAGAACCTATGCAAATCGGTGGAGTTAAAGGACTGTTAACGCAGAAGGAACGGGGGAGAAGGCGGCAAAAGCAATTATGTCTCTATTGCGGGGCTTCTGGTCACTTTCTACGAGATTGTCCGGTAAAACCACCTATGAAGGTGGTTGGAGCCACTGACAACAATTTAACAGAACCTGATTCGGGAAACGACCAAGCCCGACAAGCCTAGAGGTCCGCTTGCCGAGCTTGAAAACAAACTCTTTGACCTCGCATTTCATCATGCCAATGGTCCTCATGGATCCGAAACAGCCTCGGCGGTTGCATGCTATAAAGGCATACATCGACAGTGGAGCTATTGGAAACTATGTAGATCATGAATTGGCCTCCAGGATTAATCTCCCTCTCCGTCCGAAAACTAACAAGGATGTCATCACTACAATTGATGGAACCGAAATAGCCTCAGGGCCGGTAACTCATTCCACTACAGAAGTGACACTAGTGGGTCAGGATGGACATCGGGAAACTATTGTGTTTGACGTAATCAAGGCCCCACAGTTTCAAGTAATTCTAGGAATTCCTTGGTTAGAAACACATAGTCCTCGAATAGACTGGCAAGCAAAGAGAATAACCTTTCCTGATTGTGAACAAACTTGTTATCCAAGAAATCCAAATATGGGCCTGGCCTCAGTAACTTCCGCCACTATACACCTACCAGCTGAGTACCAAGAATTCCAAGACGTTTTCCAAAAAGAACAGGCCAACACGTTACCTCCCCACCGGTCGTACGATTGTCAAATCGATCTGGTACCCAATGCTCAACCGCCTTGTAGTAGGATTTATGCTCTTATTGAACCTGAGAACCTTCATTTGCGTCAGTATTTAGATCAGTACCTTGCCAATGGTTTTATACGCCCGTCAAAGTCTCCTGTTTCCTCAGCTCTGTTCTTCGTGCCGAAAAAAGAAGGCGACCTTAGAACATGTATTGACTACCGCGCCCTAAATCAAATAACGATTAAGAATCGTTATCCTCTGCCTCTGATCCCTGAACTTCTCGACCAGGTAAAAGATGCTTGTATGTACACCAAGTTAGATCTCCGGGGAGCTTATCACCTGGTGCGTATAAAAGAAGGCGATGAATGGAATACTGCATTCCGCACCAAATATGGGCTCTTTGAATATCAGGTGATGCCCTTCGGATTGTGCAACGCACCTGCCGCCTTCCAATACTTTATGAATGATGTTCTTCGGGAACTTATCGATGTTTGTGTCATCGTATATATCGACGACATCCTGGTGTACTCCTCTTCGGAATCCGATCACAGAAAACATGTCAGGGCAGTTCTTGAAAAATTGCGCCAGCACAAACTGTTTGCAAAACTCGAAAAATGCATTTTTCATACCACAGAAGTCGAGTTTCTCGGATTCATCCTGACACCTAAAGGAGTCCGAATGGACTCGCGAAAGGTGGACGACATCCTCAAATGGCCATCTCCTAGCTCTGTGAAGGGGGTTCAGAGCATGCTTGGTTTTGCCAATTTTTATCGAAGATTCATCCCGGAATTTTCTCGAGTGGTCCAACCCATCACAGCTCTCTTACGGAAGAATAAACGCTTCGAATGGACTCATGAGGCAGAACAGGCCTTTCAAGACCTAAAGACTAAATTCACCTCCGCACCTGTGTTGAAGCATCCACGTCCAGATCTCCCTTACATTGTTGAAACCAACGCATCCAGCTTAGCCATGGGAGCTGTCCTGTCTCAAAGGGATCCAATAACTAACCAACTACACCCTGTAGCCTTTTGGTCCAGAAAATTATCGGCTCCTGAAATTATTTACGCAATCACTGACAAGGAGTTACTAGCTATTAAGTCCGTCTTCAAAGTTTGGCGTCATTACCTCCTCGGCGCAAGACACACCATCACGGTGATTACAGATCACAGAAATTTGCAATATTTAAAGACGGCCAAAGCCCAATCATCACGTCAACTCCAATGGGCTTTATTCTTTGCGGAATTTGATTTTGTAATCACATATCGCCCTGGTTGCAAGAATGGCAAAGCGGACGCTTTATCCCGGATTGGGATGGAAGAAACAAATTTGAGCTTAGAACCTGTACCGATTATACCTAAACAGAGAATTTTGGGTTTGACCTCTTTACAAACTATTGAGGACATTCAAACTCGAGTTAAACAACTATTAGACTCCACAGCCTTACAAGAATGGAGCCAAAAGGGGTCACACTTTTCCGTTAATAACGATTTACCGTACTTCCAGGGGCGATTATTTCTGCCTAACAAAGAACTGCAAGAACTCGTTATTGCCCATTATCATGATACATTAATGGAAGGACATACTGGTATCACTAAAACTGAGGAAAAGATCAAACGACAATTCTGGTGGCCATCCTGGAGAAAAGACATAAAATCTTTTGTGATGTCTTGCAGAGTTTGCGCCCAAAATAAAGGTCAAAAGAAAAGACCAGCCGGTCTTCTACAACCTTTGAATATTCCACCGGCACCTTGGCACACCTTGTCGATGGACTTTATTACCGACCTGCCTCCTTGCTATGGATACAACACTATCTTGGTGATCGTGGATCTCTTCTCCAAAATGGCCCATTTTATCCCTTTAAAAGGGTTACCCTCAGCCTCCATCTTGGCCAAGGAATTTCTGGAGAACATAGTTCGTATGCATGGTTTTCCATCCATATTAGTCTCAGATCGAGGAAGCCAGTTTATTTCCCATTTTTGGAGGAAATGTTGTCAACTGGCGCAAATTGATGTACGACTATCCACCAGTCACCATCCCCAAACCGATGGCCAAACCGAGAGAACTAACCAAACCCTTGAACAATATCTTCGGTGTATGTTGCACCAATCTGAATGCAATTGGAAAGATATTCTTTGGATCGCAGAATATGCATATAACAATTCTGTACATTCTGGAACAGGACAAACCCCTTTTTACACCTTGTATGGTCATCATCCTCGAACCTCAGACCTGGACCTTCCTCAAAACCTGGAAATGCCTGCGGTAGATCATTTGCATTCCACGATAACCCGAGCTTTCAAAGAAGCTACGACTCATCTTCAGCAAGCCAAGAGAAAGTACAAAGAAAATGCTGATTTACATCGAAGTGAAGCACCTCCGTACCAAATAGGGGACCAGGTGTGGCTAGCAACTAGACATTTACCTCTCAAAGGACCGCAGACTTTCAACCCCAGATACATGGGACCCTATCCCATCAAAGCTATAATCAACCCGGTGGCGTTTAAACTCGATCTACCAGCGAACATGCAAATTCATCCCGTTTTTCACGCCTCACTGTTGAAACCGGTGCAACCAGGAACCAGACTGATCAAACCACCAGAACCAATTCATATTGATGGGGAATTAGAATTTGAAGTTAAAGACATATTGGATTCCAAGGTGTTAAAGTCAAAACTCTTCTATCTAGTTGATTGGAAGGGGTATGGACCTCAGGAGAGATCTTGGGAGCCAAGCGACCATTTACACGCGCCGCGATTAATACAAAAATTCCACTGAAAATTCCCAAACAAGCCAAAACCCCCGGAGAGAACAACCTTGGGAGGGGCCTTGGGAGGGGGTGCTGTCATGATGCCTACCTCCAAGGAGCCAGACCAGGCCCAGCTACCCCAGAGGCAGACATCATGTCCCCGAGGGAAGTCTCAGCAGCCCCAAGTAGGGGCCCTTTGGAATCAGTCCTGGCGCCTTTGGCGCCAGGCTCATATTGGACAACAGTCCTGGTGCCATAGGCGCCAGGCTCATAAAAGATGACTTTGTGTTTAAAGGTGCTTGGTGTAAACTTACCTGATGCAGACCATGCTGCAACATCCGGGCCATCTAGAGGCCTGAATGGGACTACTTTATCTTTGGGGACTACTTAACCACACGGGTGTGGCCGGAGGAAGAATACATACCTGAGAGGAAGGATACATACCTGGAACTACTTTGAAGGCTATTTAAGCCACGCCCAAGCAGCAACTCAAGCTTCGCGTTGTTCTGCATCTAGCAGCTGGACGCTCACCGTGTCTGCTCCTGCATCCTGACTACTGCCACGCCCACCAGCATCCTGGAACACCTGCAAAGGGAGAAGAGAAGAGAATAGGAGAAAGAAGAGTCCTTACCTGCTAAATCCGCACTCCGGTGACATTTCGCCGACGATCCTCAAAAGGAAAACATTCATTTTAAAAGCACATTGCATCGATCGCTGCAGCGCCGCATTCCACTCACCTTTACTAGGCGCCTCCATGTTCATCAGCGACCATCTGGATCCGCAGCCACATTTCAGCGCCGAGGGAGAAAAAAAACAAGAACAAAGGTGAGCTAGGGAAGAGAATAAGAAAACCTTAATTTGCCATCATAAGACTTACCTGTTGGGTCATTCCCACTTCATTTCGGGTCGGTGCCACATCCTGGCATTTCCGGACCCCGGCCCCTAAGGGGAAAAAAGAGACATCAGCGTTAGTGAGCAAATGCTAAGACATTACCTGAACGCTCATTAAAGACTTACCTGATATCTACTGGAACTGCACCTCTCACTTCGGGTCGGTGCCATATCTCTGGCATTTCCGAACCCCGGCCCCTATGGAGAAAAAAGACACAAGCATTAGTGCATTAATGCAAGGACACTAAAGGAACCTCTCATCAAACAACTCACCTGAGTTTCCTTCGTCGGTTCCATTGCTCATCTCGGAATCTTTGTTGTGCACCTGAAATAGAGACAACGGACAATTATTATTTCGGGCTCATACTTATAAACAGAATTCTCACAGTACTTAACCGGGAAGGTCAAGCAAACTTGAACTCTCTACAATCCATGATCCAGTGAAGTAACTGGATTACAACGCGCCCCTGCATCAGAAGCAGGATGGAGAGCTCGTCCTTTCAGACCCTAAGGTGAGACTTCACGGGGAATCGCAGAAGGGTTTCGTGGAGGGTGAGAAGAGAGTGGGAGGCTTATACATTATCCCGCAGATTGTTAATACTCCCTTTTCACACACAGAAGGATATTTCTGCGAGCCAGACAAGCCAGATTTGAGGGTCCGGTCCTGTCCATCTTCCGAGTCCTGCGCTTCACCATAGAAGAGGCAACAGCACTCCAAGCCAGGCCTGCACCTCCGTGGGAGTCAGGTGAGCGTAACAGACCCTTTCAGGAAGCTGTGGGCGCGGGGGCCATAGTAGACAGACAGGGGACCTCTTCATATGCCTGACTGCTGCCACATCTTCCATATTCAATTCTTTAAAACATAAATTATATTAGTGGAAAATACAAATCAAACACTCCATTGCTGTCATCTACCCAAGGATCGAAAGGATACCTAACTCACCGTTCATGGTCTACCTACGAAAGGACTACTTTCATATGCTGGGCTCGGTGAACTGGTATGGGGAGCCTTCCTCATCCGAACAGCCCGCTTAGCCGTTGGCCTTCTAGGCATTTGCAGGATTGTGGATAGACAGACTTTAATTGTTGGAATGCGCCTCTCTTGCCTCCATGCGTCTCCACCACCAAATAACCACTGCTTCTACCAGGCCAAACGCCATCAAGAGGCACAGTTTCCTGAGAGGGCATGAGTGCCAGGATTGTGGCAATGTGGTGAAGGGCCTCCACATCATCCCGCCAGCATCAACAGCAGCTAATGCAATTCCGAACCACAGTCCATTTAGTTGGTGGGTCAACAGGCAAGGACACAGTAATGCGCTATTGCATCCATCTTTACGCAACTATTGCCCATGATTCTGCTGTTAACTTGCTCTTTTGTAGCAGTTTCCCTTCACATCCCTTATTCACCAGGATCTCCAATACCTCTTCCTCTGGCACCTTAGTAGAGTCCAGCCAGATATTCCAATCTCTGTGGGGTGGCAAGTGTGCAGAAAAGTGCCTTGTTAGACAGTATAATGATACTCCTGAGTGCATTGCCTCTCTGGCTGTTTGGGCCTGGGGTTCACAGTCTGATTCAAAATCTCACTGCCTTGTTGCATGCCGTAAAAATACAAGGGGTTTAGGGACAGGTCGGTGGCCACCTCACCAGGCCATGCCACACCACTGTGAACCTCTTTAAGACCCTATACATTCATGCATCTTTTGATCCCTGACATCTGTGTACCTGCACTTTTAAGAGGATAGCTCAAGGGCAATGCGTTTGTCTTGGAAGCAAGGCAACACAGGTTCGAATCCCTATCCTGCAATTAGAAACCACTCGCTCATATGAAACGCGTTATAAATGAACAATAAAATAAAATAAAAATGAATGCAACTGGTTGGCCAAGGCTCTCTCTAGCTAGACAAGGCAACAGAAAATGACTACCCTGGCAATCAGCCTCTAGATGCAACAAATATCGAGGTCACTATAGGGCAAACAAAGACCATGTTTCTGGCAGTCAGGACAGAGGGTGTGAAGAAACCCCCCACATTGTACCCATATCAATTAAAAACATTAAAATAACATTTTACACATGATTACAAATCTTTCTTACACGATGCCATTTGTGTTGTTGTGCTGAGTATTAGATACGTTTTGGCCAGGCCTTGCCACAAAATGTGTATTACATCTTCATGGAATGTGCTACCACATAAAAGTTCAGCTGGCCTCAAATTCCTGATGCCATGGTTTTTCAAGCATGGCCTTGGGCTCTGGTGTCTGAGGTGTTTAGGTTGATTACTGGGAATCCATTTGCTCGCAGCACAATTGGTCGCATTATTTTGTCACCTATAAATGCTGGGGGAGACCGCCCGCACTCCCCCACCACCTTTGTGCCCCTGCATTAATTACTTCACTAGACCCATCACTCACATATAAATATGCAGCAAAATTCGGGCAAAAATCTGTGACCAATTCTATTGTGACCAAATTGGTCACGTGGTACTCTCCCAGTCCGTCTGAGGTTTGTAAACAAAGGGCATATACCAACAGAGCATTCTGAATGGACTCTTTTGTGAGATGACAGGAAGGGCCCCTCGCAAATGTGCCTCCATTCTAGATTACAGTTACAGATGCTACTGTTAAAATACATATTCGTAATTTAATGCACAGAGGCCGAGACTATGGTGTAGTGATGTTACATAAATATTTTTCAGCATGGCCTATTTCCTTAGTGGATAAATAGGATGGTAATAGCCAGGCTGCTTTTTTTGTTGTAGATAGCTGGACAGGAGCTGTAGGATGCAATGTTCAAACAATCTCAATGTCAAGTTTTTGGATGTAATATTAAGTAAATGTGGGGTGCTCCACAAATGTTCTACGGCCAAGGATAAGCTCAGGGTCTTAATATGGGTTACGCAAGGCACCAATTTTCTATTGGGTGACTCAACCACTTCCATTAAGGCGTCTTTGTACCTCACAAGCTCAGGTTACGACCACAGTTGCAACCAATAGAAGAGAGGCTTCAATTTGTATAGCTTATCAGTGCCTCTCCAGTTGAGCTCTAGCGCACTATTCCATTGGAGGCTGATTTAGGTCATCTTAGCACTCGTTTTAAAAAGAAATTTTCTGAGATTGCTAACATTGAGAGACAAGAAGAGTAGCCCCACATTTCAGCGCCATAAGATGTCGCCTGTCTAGCCCGCAGCTTATAAACTTTAAGCGTGGGATCCACCGCCTGATTCCCATAGTGTTAGCAAATTTCAGTTGACTCTAACCACCGCTTTAGTCTACAATTTGACTTGGCTAGGACCCGTCCCTGTGGAATGGTACTCCGAGATAATCGAAGTGAGTTGCTTCTGCTAGGATGCCATTCACATGACTATTCATTCTTTGCTTCTCTTTTCTTTTTGCAGCGCAGTTAATGGATTTAGTTTGGGAAATTTTTAGAGCCAACCCCTTTTCATAGCATAGCACAGTAAATTTGTTCCGTTGCTTTGTCAGGCCATTTATCCTTGAAATTAAAACCACGTCATCGACAAATAATAATATTGTGGTGTGCTCTGAATTGATATTGATTGATATTGACATTTTATTTGTATCACGCTCATGCACAGGTGTTTCAGAGTGCGACGAGACAGGGGAGGGGAACAAAGGAGAACAAAAACAACGATCTTACTAGGCCCAGTGACATTGAGAACGTGCAAGTGCACGGGAGATGGAAGGGGGAACGTGCAGCAGGAAGGGGAAAAGTGGAAAGTGCTAAGCAAGGGAAAGTGATAACAACAAAGTGGTAGTGCAGCCAGCAAGGTGGCAAGTGCTAGGTTTAAGGTGCAGACAGAGGGTGTCTGATAAGTGCTGAAAAAGGGGGGGACTGCAGGGTTACAGATACAGACCCAAGTGCAAGGGTTGCCAGGAGGCAGTGAGGGTGCGTGGCAGGGTGAGCAAGTACCTGGACCCGAATTGATCATTAAACCGTCCATATTGATAGATGTCAATTTGTAAACAATTTCGTGGATGTACAAGCTGAAATGGATGCGACGAGCATGCACCCTTGGGGTACTCTTTTTTTGTGCATTGACCGGTTTTGTGTTTTCTCCTCGAATACCCCACCTAATTGCAGCTGTATTGTTGGTGTACGGCAAGAAGACGGCAGATACTAGTGAGTGTAGTGTATTCTGGCCCATGATGGAGGAACTTGGAGCGCGGTATCCAATCAAAATTAGTTTTTAAATCTGCAAATGCGAAGTATAGATTCTGTTTGTTTAAAACCACATATTTTTGCATTGCGATATAAAGCCTGAAATGCTGGTGTAGCGTAATGAGGCCTCTTTGAGCACCTGCCAGTAAGTGAGATATGATACTACTCTCTTTTATCCCATCTTCTAGGCGTGTTAACCTGACCTTTCCTGAATATTTTCTCTACAATATCGAGCAGAGAAATTGGCTGGTAAGTTTAAAGCTTGTGCCCACCTCCTTTTGTAAATTGGAATGATCACTGCTGAATTCCAAGATGGGGGACCATGCTTAAAACACAGATGGATTTGAAAACTGACGTTAAATAGGGAGACCAGATATCTATTTTGTCTTTTAGTACTTCAGCTGGTACACAGTCAGGTCATGGTGCTCCTCCTGATTTCTGTGATTTAATTGCAATTTCAACCTCATTCTGAGTGAATTTCAAAGGTTCTGCGTTACTATTATTTAAGCACCAAACTGTCTGCTCTTCCTTTAATGGCAAATAACCTGGTCTGTGCTCTGCATATACTTTGCAAAAGTGGTTGCACCATTGCCTTTCGGGAATGCATGATTCAAGCAGTGGTTGGTTTACAACCATGACTATTTGCCAAACGTACTTCTAATTTCTGGAGTCCCACATTCGTCTAGTATATTCCTCTTTTATTCCCCTTTAGTGAGATCACTATAGATCACCCGAGCTATCCTTATCCTGTCAGTCGGATACCGACCTCGATCTTTGATCATAGTAAGCAGTCTGGATTTGGCTTATCTACAATCATTATCATACCATGAGCCCTTATGATATGCTTTAATTGTCAGCATTTATCCTGTCTTAGTAATATAGGGCTGTATAATGCCCAGTACCTGTAGGTATAAGGACCATATTCCTGCTGAATTGTCGAATTCAATTTCGGCTAGAGTTGCTTCAAAAACGGGATGGAGATCTCTGCATAGGTTGGAGCTAAACAGGTGAGATCAACATAGACCCGTCTTATGCTCCCAAGTGTCCCTCACAGGCCATGTCAATTGAATCGATTCTGTCAATTGTACTGAACAAGTAGGGAGCGACCAGTTCCAGGCTCAAATTCCAGGGGTTGTGATCACTCTCATATCTCAGGATGACATGCGTGCCCTGTACCCTCTGCCACACCTCTCCATTTACCAAAATGCAATCTACATGTGATGAAGAATTTCCTCGCACAAATATTTCCTTTTTGTGGTCTATCGCCAGGCACTCGCCAGTTACATGCCCTTAAGCCCAGCGTTGCCAAGACCTCTGAAGTGGGTAGTGTGACCTTATGTTCTTTTTGGTTTTCTTGCTTCTACGTTGGGCATATTCCAGCTGCAATCTTACTCTTCACTGATTTCGGTAATTGCATCGGGGGCTCACATTTTAAAATCTACCTACACAACTATCACGCAGTTGGATTTTAATTTTCCTTTCCAATCTGCCCAATGGCTTTCTTCATATGTCTAACTCTTTGAAGAATTAAATGAGTTGTCAAGCCAATGGCCCATTGCGTAATTTCAAAAAAGACCACCAGATTGTGTTTAACAATTCAATCAAGACCACCAGATTGTGTTTAACAATTCAATCAATAGATCATCAAACATGGGGTGTGTGGGTCTAGCAAGTAAAAACCAAACCCTTATTAACTTAATGCAGGGCATGGAGGGATTAAAATCCCAGTGGCTCTCCAATAAATATGGCCAACCACCAGAAGCCTCGCTCCGATTCCTGCAAAAGAGAGCATATTCTTCGATAACACACTACCCTTCAACAAAGCGATCAGGCAGATATCCACATCTTGCCACTTCCTCCTCCTGCAACTCATACACACTAAAGCAGCAAGATTGATCTTGGGGCTATCATCTTGGGATCACTTGCCACCAGCCCTGTACTGGTTTCCTCTGAAGGGAAGGATTTACTTTACAGTTCTATGCACAATACATAAAGCCATCACGAGCAGCATCAACCATGCCTTAGCACTTATTGGAAGATACACATCCTTCCCCATGATCTAAGGTCTTCAATGTTTAGATGGCTAAAGTGTTCACTTTCATGAGAAAGATAATAGGCTGGTGGTCGTTTGCCTTGTAGGGAACCTTCTTGTGAAACAACCTACCACTGAACATCGAAACTGAAGACAAACTCTAGAAATTAAGAAACATTTTCAAAACTCATCTGTTCAAGTGGACTTGACTCATCCACAGATTAAGTGGCAGCCTTCCTTTACACCTGAAGATGACCGCCCATCAGTACTCTGCTTTATTCTGAAGCATTGAGAGTTTGGAATTACTAATTTTCCCAAACATTGACACTAACAAAAACAGTGGAGAGTGCTGAGTGTGAAAATGTCAGTGTTATCTTTCCTTTGATCATATTTTGGTAACAGGGCTCTAGTGTGGGAAGTCCAACCAATGAAGGCTTTGCAGCAAGTACCACACATTACTAATAATACTCAGTACAAAATAAAATTTTGGAAGAGTGCAACCAAGCCTTGTCTTCAAACAGGTCTCTTAAGTCTAAACGCCACCTATACCAAAATGGTAAATATCAAGTTGCTTTAAGGGAGGAACATTTTACCAATCCACCATACATGTAGTATCTGTAGGGATTCTGAGGCGACTAGCTTTAAAGTAACAACCAGACAATTAGCTTTCCAAATGAAGAAACCCCCATCATATCGCCGTTTAACCCCATCCTAGCCACTGTCACATAGCCTTCCTTATAGATCTCCTGAAAGCACATGATCTGGTGATAGCCTGCATGCTCCAGCCAGTCTCATTACGTGTATGCCAGTCTGGACACAGGTGCCGTTACAGTGTGTACCAGCACATTTTCTGGACTGGCATACTCCGAGTCTGCTAGTAGAGGCAGTGAACTATTGGCAGGCCTACCAGCCCTGGCCGCTCCCCTGAGTGGGGGAGATTGTTATTCAAACCCGTGTTTGTCGAAGGTTTAATAGTTTATTTCGTACTGCGCTGACCCAATCTCCTGTAAAAAAAAACAAGATGGCCACCACCATAGGAAAAGAGACATAGGCCCTCATTACGACCGTGGTGGTAAGTTAAAAATGATGCCGGTAAAGGATTACCGGCATCCCTTACCGCTAGGGCCGATTATGACCCGAGATAGTGCTATCAGCGGCACCGTAATCAACGGTGCCGCTAACTGCGCCAAGGACGCGAGCACGCGACCTCCCATGCAGTAAATACCGGCATGGCGCAAAGTGGCGATGAGTACGAGTCAAGCGGACATGCTCTTAACACCCTTGCGAAGGCCGTAAAGTACCTTACCGCCATGGTGCTAATACCGCCATCGTGGACCAACCGTAAACGCCCATGTGCAGTGTTCCAAAGTGACACAGGTGCACATAATCAGCACAGGTGGAGGCAATACAGACTGGCCAAGCACAAAAGGAGCACACCCCACCCCTTCCCACACCCAGTCACACTTCACGATGATTTCAATAGGACTAGCAATGTTGGGGCTGGAGGACCTGATTGCAATGGAAGTGCTACAACAACAACAACAACAACAAGCACAACAGGCAGCACAGAGGAGACGCAGGAGGAGAAGGAGGGCAAGGCAGGGCCAGCAAGCCCCACCAGCACAGCCAGTGCCACCACGCAGGCAGCCCCCAATCCCACGCATCAGAGCCAGTCCATTCAACCTCACCGCTGAGCAGATCCACACCCTGTACCGTTTGGACCGGGACACCATCACCACCATCGTCAGCATGATTGAAACACGCACCGCCACCTCCCCCCCCTACTGAAGGTAGTGTCCGTGCTCCACTTCCTGGCCACAGGCACCTATCAGCACACAGTGGGGCACTTGCAATGCATTTCACAACCATTATTCTCACGTACGCTGAACCAAGTGCTTGATGCCCTCCTCAAGCACACAGACGACCACATTACCTTACCACAGTCTGCCCAGGAGATCTCAAACACCAAAGTGGGTTTCCATGCACTGGCCGGCATACCTGGTTGCATTGGTGCCATCGACTGCACCCATGTTGAATTGGTGGTCCCACATGCCATGGAGGTAGCGTACCACAACCGTAAGCTATACCACTCAATAAACGTGCAAATGGTATGTGACTCGAACAGGATCATCACACATTGTTGTGCCCGATTCCCCGGATCAACCAATGATTCAATGGTCCTGCGGAACTCCACAATACCACGCTACATGGAGCGACATGCAGGGCAGAGATCCTGGCTACTCGGTGAGTCACATGTCATGGCCATGGTAATGTGAAGTGTGTAGGTCATTGAGGTACAGATGCATACTTTACCTGGCTGATATGGGAGGGGAGAGATGCATACTTTTCCTGGCTGATATGGGGGGGGGGGGAGAGATGCATACTTCCCCTGGCTGCGAGTACCAGAGGGAATGGAGCAAGCTCATACCCCAAAGCAGCCCAGACTGGAGCTGACACCTGACCACATAATGCTAGATGTAAGCAGCCCTACCATGTGAATGAAGCTGTGTCCCAACCATTCCACAACCATCTGCATGTGCACTATACCAAATCAGACCGCATCCACCCTCAACGAATTGCAGCTACATGCAATGACTTTAGCCAATACACAGCACCAAACACCATCTACTGAAAGGCCAGTCCCCCATCACTGCGTACAAAGGAGTCACATGACGGTCATAAACATCAATACACCACTACACTGACACAGAGGCCCAACTAAATAGCATAACACCATTTGAAGTGCTCAGAGAGATCATCATGAGGCTGACAGCAATGGCGCCAGGATGAAAGCATTAATATCACTGGACATCTGCCAGATCACCAAAACAACCACTGTGGACTAACACAGTGCATGGGCACTCACAAGGTACTGGACCCCCCTGCGTATACTAGTTGATGGCATGCAAAACAGTCTATAAGAGGAATACACATATAGCAGTCACATCGTGAGACTCCATTCATGCATTGAAATGGGGTTCAAAGTAAGAGATGAATGCATGCCATGGTGTCACTTGATGAGGTAAAATCTGATGTTATAACTAACACATACATTGTTGCCCACATACAGGTGATGCAGGCTATCCCTTGAAGAGGTGGCTCCTTACCCCAGTCCGGAACCCACAAAACCGGCACGAGGAGGACTATAATCGTGCACATACACGAACCCGTGTGGTGATTGAGCAGACATTTGGCCTCTTGAAGGCACGGTTTTGGTGCCTCAGCAGGTCTGGTGGGGCACTCCTGTACCGCCATGAGAAGGTGGCAAAGATCGTCATGGAATGTGTACTGCTACACAATATGTGCATCAGACGGAATGTGCCCCTGCCCCCTGACGCTGAACTGCAACCACCTGACGAAGAGGATGAGAAGGGTGGGGATGGTGCAGCACCTCAGGGAGGAAGCGATGCACAGGAGGGACGTGCCATGTGTCAGACTCTGATCAACCAATGCTTCTAGCACACATGGACGGGGGGTGTCACATGGAGATGGCACTTGGGGCACTGGGTGTGTCTGGGACATGTACACTGTGGACTGTTCACCAATAAAGCACACGTACACAATGAACAATGTCCACACATGTGATTTGTGCATAACCAAAAAGTGTATTGAAATTGAAAATATAAGTGAACACACCCACTCCCCCCTCCCCCCTCAACTCCCCAACACACCCACTCCCCCCTCACCCCTCAACTTCCCAACACACCCACTCCCCTCTCAACTCTCCAACACACTGACTCCCCTCTTCCCCCTAAAGTCCCCCCTCCCCCCTCAACTCCCCATAACATGGTGTGGATGTCTGTGCTCAAGTGCATCATGTGGGATCGTTCCACAGGGCGGCCTCTATTGGCACCCCTCTCTCCTGGCACCCGGTGCACCCCTGTCTGTATGCCGCAGGTTCCTGCCCGATCTGCGGATGGGGCTGGTTCGGGTAGAACTGGCAGCCGAGGAGGAACTGGGCTGCTCACAAGGACGCATGTCCCTCATAGTTTGGACAAGCTCCGAGAGTACGCGCCGCACCGCGGCTAGTTCAGCACAAATATCCTTGGAGGTGGACTCTATAGCAGCCTTTACAGTTTCTGCACATTTGCGCATTTCCCCCCTTGCGCTGGCGCATTCTGCCACATGCTGTGTCAAGAGGGAGGCCAGTTGTTGCCGCGTGATGATTTCATGCATCCGGTCCTGGGTTTTTTGGCCTGTGGATGATGCTACTGGCGTGTCCATTGAGCTGCTCCCCTCCTGCACATCTGCCACTGGGCATGGAGTGGCCGGCCAAGAGTTATCAGGAGATTGCCCCTGTATGCCATCATCATGCTGGCTTCATGGGGACAGGTAGGGGGAATGAAGGGGGCAGTGGGGGGACCCACAACAACATCAACATCCCCTTCATCATTGTCTGAGCTGGCAGCAGTGGCAGCAGTCTCACCAATCGTGCTGCTTCCTGCAGACCCAGTGCCTTCAGTAGACACCACTGGGCGGATGGTTGTCGTTGGTGGTGCCATAGTGCCTGACTTGCTGCACATCATTGCCGTGGACTGTGAGGTGCTTGTGGATTTTGGCTGCTGTGGGGGTTTGATTTTTGCACCAGAGGTGGAGGGACGGTGTTTTGGGTCTTCGAGCCTGGCCTACTTGGCAGGTGTAGTGCCAGTGTCTTTGTCGGCACTGTCCGAATGAGAGCCTGTGGTAGACCAAAGGAGGGAAAGGGTTAGTGATGGGTCTGCGGACATTGAGCAGGCATTGAGATGGCTGCATTCATTTTGATTACTAGATTGTGCACATTGGAGGCAGTAACATACAGGTTGTCTCCCTCTTAGGTGGTAGAAGCATGGAGGCATGTTGGTGGCTACAGAAAGGGTGTGCATAATGCATGTGCACAAGGTGGAGGTCAGCACTGCCTGTAGGCAGTCTTCTGCTAATGTGTCGTGTTGACCCTGTTAGGCATCATTGCACTTCCCAAAAATCTGGACTTCAGTGAGTTTTGCATGGCTGGATTTAAGGCACCTACCTGCGCCGCCTGATGTTGGGGCTCCTCTCTCCATATCTCCGACCCCCTCTATGCTCTCTGTGCCTATGGTTGCGGCACATATCTCCTCCCACAGCTGGATTTTGATGGGTGACTCAGCTCCTCCGCCAGTCGCCATGCCCAGATTTCTATTCGCTGCCAGTATACTCCTGACGCGGAGACGTAGATCGTCCCACCTTTTTCTGCACTGTCTGGCATTTCGGGGTGTTGTGCCGACTGCACTGACCCTCTGGGCTACCATGGCCCATATGGCCTTCTTTCTCATGATCGCCGGTCTGGTCATCTCTGTTGAGAAGACTACATCGGCATGCTCTTGTAGGGTTTCAGCCAACATATTTAATTCCTCCCTTGAAAAGCGCTCTGTCGCAGCCGATCTCTGTTTTTTTCAGAACTTTAGGCATTCTGATGATTAATGGGTGTAGGAGAAGGTTTGTGGAGGTTGTGGGTGTCAGGTGTCCACTGGTTGAAGAGGATGGCAATGGATTGTTTTTTTAAATATGGCCGCCGTGCTCTTTCCCGTTCCTGTGCGGTGACGCAACTTCCGGATCCACTTATTTGCGGTCACCGGTAATTGCGGTTCCCGCTATTTGCGGTCACCGCTATTAGCAGTGACCGCTAATATCGATAGCTAGGGTGGCGGACGTGCTATTTGCACGACATACAATGCCGGTAAGTGGTGTTTTAAGGACTTTAGTGGCATGGCGGTGATTACATTACCGGCATGGCGCAATGCTCGTGCCCGAGATGTCGTAGTGTGCCGCTTTTAGCGGTATCTGGCCAGCACGGACACGTGAATTGCGCCATGCCGGTAATGACCGTTACTTACCGCCAGGGTCGTAATGAGGGCCATAGTCCCTTTTCTATTTCCATGGTGGTGCTCATCGCATAAATCTCCGGTCTAGCATGTAAGTGGAGAGGGAGGGAGGGGGATGGGAAAGAGGCTGGGTAAGGAAACAGGGAGAGGCACCCTGCTGGCTTCCCACAATCAAGATGGTGCCACCCGGGGAAGGGCCTCAGGGGGCTGGAAAAAGCAGGCAGTACAAAGTGTTTTCTCGCCTGCTTTTCCAGCCATTTATTGGCTGTGCCCCCTTTCTCGGGAGCAAATGGTGTATGCAATATTTTTTTGGTGCTCCCTCCAAATATTCCTGGACGTGTGCATCTTCCTGCTGTTTGACCAAATATATCCATCCAAAGGGAATAACTGCTCCTTCAAACATGTACATTGAAAAATAGTAACACCATGAGAAGGCAGATTTTCTGTCTGTTTAAAATATATATATATATATATATATATATATATATATATATATATTCCTGATAACAAAAAGGTGTTTCAGACTACAGGGTTCTAGATGTCACAGTTCGCAGTTAGGAGCGCCTGAGAAAGGCCCTTTCATGTCAGAAGGAACATAAACAGAATCTGGAAAACAATGTCCTTTAAAAATGATGCAGAAAAGGAGTGTTTCTATTGTATACAATCAATTACTGGGATTGTGTTGTGTCAACCATGCCAATACTAGTATTATATCTATATACAGTACAGCAATAAGAATGCATAAGATTGTTTCTGCATGCTGCTCTGGACCGATCATCATGTCAAAATGTTTTATTTCCGAAGAAACGTACTTGAAGATATACAATATACAAAAGAAAAATTACTTAAAATTGGCCATTTCGAAATGTAAACATATAAAAACACTTTCCTTCTACATCAATAAACAATTAAAAAAAATGACATCAAATTAGCCATATTAAAATGAGGCATTTGACAACAATTTCCTTCTGACCTTTAAAGCATTCCTCAGATATGAAAACATGACAGCAGAGTCTAGGCAACAGCCGGAGTGTTTTCCAACAATAAATATACATTGCAGGTCTGCACTGAGTAAAACTGTAATAGTGAAGAAGGGGTAGTAACATGCGTTTGCGGATACTAAAACAGACCTTACAAAAAACAAGAAACGCAACAGATCTTCCTATGTATCATTATAAAATTCACAAACGTCACTAATAATCCTACTTTAGAGTGACCATTTTGAAGTAACAGCCTTTAGCAGAAGCAAATTAAATCTGGCGCTTGTTATTAAAAGGTGATCTCTTGCAAACGTTGTATAGCCTAGGATGTTTTGCATCAGGTTTCTAGGAATGATTGTATGGAGACGATTAGCTGGCTTTCATAGTACCTTAGTTTCACAGGCCATAAGAATTGTCACCATCAACAGTTTTTTGTATAATGTAGCAGCCCTGATATTAAGACTCAGAGGATTAGAAAATATGCTACCCACATTTATCAGATCAGATATTCTGTTATTATGGCTTAACCCGGGTACGGGCAGTGAATCATGGGTGGAAACCATAATGTGGTGCAAAATTCAAGGAGTGAGAACACCTTTATCATTACACCATATCCTAAACCAGAAAGAGATTGGTTCTAAAGTAAGTTTGTCCTCTAGAAAAGGCAACCCAAGCTCTGAATGAGCTCCAGTATTAGCTGACAAACCTGGTAGACTGAGGAGCTGTTTAATAAATGTATTTGCCTGTACTTGCAAAGGGTCTAGGCCAACATAAACCCAGATCCCCATGCCATATTTCGCGATTGCCTTAGCTTTGGATTTATAAACTGTCAAGAGCATCTCTAAAGGATAACGTTTGAAAGTTCATGCTAAATTAAAAATTCCACCAATAGACTGGGTCAAATTACTCAGTTGTTTACTGCAGTGGTTATTGCCCGAAAAGGACAAAGTAAAAGTCATGCCAAGGTAGTTATACATTTTCGACTCTTCCATTTTTTGTTCATCATTGAAAAAATATGGGAGGTAGGTCTGCCTGCTACAAATGTTATTCGGACAAATCGTTACTGCTGACTTTGAGACATTTATTTGCAGATCTAAGTCCTTCATGAAGTCAGAACATGTGTCCAGCAGAAATTGCAGTGAATGAGGTGTTCACTAAATTAATACTGTATCGTCAGCTCAGGCCAGAATCGGAACAGAAAGTTTCTCACAGTGTGGCACATCTGCCTTTCTCTTGATCAATTTTGCCATGACATTGTTAACATACAGAGAAAATAATGTTAAGGGCCAAAACACACCCCTGTTGAACTCTGGATTAAACCAGGAACCAGCGTGTGTAGTGTCCACCTACACCCAACCGAACACAGGCCCAAATGAATCGAGATAAGCAGATTAACTGAAATCTAGGGACAATGATACCCCCTTAAACATTGCTATAGTTTCATTCTATTAACTTTGTCAAAGGCAGTTTTACATCCATAAATGCCAGATATATTCTCTCCATCTTCAACAACAAAGAATTTGCAACAATGAGGTAGCGATTTAACGCCTGTTCACTAGTCTCCTGTCGCTCTCCTCTGAATCCCAGTTGAAGATCGAAAGCAATGCTTACACTCTCCATCTACGACTGGAGAAAGGCTAACACTATCCTTTCTGAATACTTTGAACTGGGAATGGCAGACTGCCAAGATTCAGAAAAACAATTCAGTTCCAAAAAAGCATTAACTCGTATTGTCAAGACAGGAGACCAAAAGTCCTGTACATTTTTAAAAAGCTCATCTGGGCCAGGACTCTTACCCAGTGCTTGCTTTCACAAGGCCCGATTAACTTCTTCCAATGTGACTCTTATATTTATAGCTGGGGCATTAGAGCTGGCGATGGGCACAATGGTGGGACCATCCAAAACAGCTTTATAAAGATTGGTAAAATGAGCAACCCAGTCCGAATCTGCAGAATTTACCCTGGCATAATTTGCATGTACCCAGTGAACAGGTCGTTTAGAATTCCCAGAATGATCTAGAATTGGTCTTCCTACTTTGTACTGCCCCCTTACAGTCTTTCCACGCCTTTGCAATTTCTCGTCTATCACTAAGGACTGATTTCAGGAGGAATAGCAATCTAGTTTTACCTGCTTGATAGTGTGAGCCAAACCAAGAGGAATTTCACGGTTGAGTAGGAGGTCCCACCGCTGGTTGGAGAAACATTCTAGAGATCATTGCCATTACATCAGAGTAAAAAATAAAACACTGAGGAGAACTAGTTGAGGGTTCCATAATGGCCATGAACATAGTGAGGCTGCCTTTTATTATTTCCTTCTGGACAGTAAGGCCTAGAGTTTCCCTCCATTTCATTACCCTCTTAGACTTCATTAGCACTGTATTATTAATACAGGGCATAACCACTTACAGTACATGGGTATTTGGCCATATATCTCTCAAATATAAGGCAAAACTATCACTATAAATACTGGAAGTACTTTAAAATCTACAATTGGTTCCGACTTAGATATTCAAAGACCAAACTAATCAATAATTGAATGTCGCTGGTGACCATGGAAAGTCTAATTGCCAGGTCTATCATTTTGTAGTCTTCCATTGAGTGTCCTCATGCCCCAATCAAAAAGACAGATAAAAACGTTGAGCCCATTCTGACATAATCTATGATCGATCATTTTGGGACTGGGAATATTATAAACCAGATCTTCATTTTCATCACAGAATTCCGGATCAGGACCATTACCAATTTTCAGATTAAAATCACCCCAAATATAACCCAATCAGGTGGGTCATAAATTGGGTCTAAGAGATTATCCAAGGTAGTTTTAAGTTCATTAAAAACAAAATACGAACTCAACTCAGCGGGACGGTTAGAAAGATTACCCAAATAAACCAATGGAAATCCACTATTTTCCAGAAAACCTAATTGCACACATGATGAGTTAGACCCTAAACTCTTTACGTTCAATGCCAGCTTTGATGTGACAAAGATGGCAAGTCTCCCACTGTTTCTACCTCAAGGCTTCATCGTGGCCACAACGTGAAAGGTAACAAAACTCTCTATGTGAATACCTCCACAGGGCTATGTTTCCTGCACTTAAATAATATCAAAGGAGGTTAAAATGTCAACAATTTTACTATTATACAATTAATTTTTGTATCCAGCAATATTCCAGGAAATAATTTTCACAGGCAAATAGGAATCAGGAGGTTGGAACTGTACATTGTTAGAGTGAGCAAATTAAACTACTTTTGTATGTTAACATTCCCAGATGTTTTAGGAAGGACTCAATCTAATTTCCTCCAATAAAGTCACTGGGTGAAATATGTTATCTGTTAAGGAGAAACCTTGGTTGGTAGTCGAACAATTTGAGTGCTCCACCTTGCCAGAGAGAGTCAATGCAGAGTATTTAGAGGCAGATTCTATTCAAGCCAAACATTTCTTCCTTGGATTTATTCTGTGTGTTTTCCAATAAGCTTTCTTTTCAAAGATGTTGTGTCACTTAGATAGCGGCTGTTGTGTTTTGTGTAAAAAGACAAATGAATGACAAAGCTACAACCTTAACTTTAGACGAAGAAGACATAAATGCCAAATTGGAGTGCAAGATATAGTTAAAGGTTGCGGTTCTCTCAAAGGTAACAACAATGCAGTCCGCTCCCAATATCTTCTTACCATAGTCCACCCGCGGCGTTCTTCTAGCCATTAAGATCTCTCTGGGGTTAACCCTTGGACCAACTATACGGGTGTTAATACAATGAGAGAACTTGTTGATCAGCATTATAGTAGTTTCTGTGAAGCCACAAGGTGATATGACAACCTCCACCAATATAAATACTAGAGATGTGGCCTCATAGTGTAGTGTAAAAGTATCAAGGAGAGGAACCTGTATGTCCTTCATTTTTTCCACGTGAGATTTGGGTGTAATTTGACCTTCATTAGAGGAAGAAGGTGGGTTTACAAAATGTACATGTGCAGCCACCGGCTCACTCTTGCTTCTATTAACCAGAGTGCTACTATTTGGCAACACATTGGAGGTGAAGTATGCACAGAAGCTTGGGTCAGTTTTGTCTGAATGGATCGTACCATGTCATCAATAATGATAGGCAGATTAAAAACGGATGTCTTAAAACCCTCCATAAATTGCTACAGATAAATGAAATGCACCCCTCATGCTTGTTACATCAGTTTTGATCTCTGTCTGCCATTTCTCTATTTTATCATATTCACTTGCATCCCAACCATTCAATGCGATTTTTAGAATGTCTTCCTCTGTGTTCAGAGGATCTGTATTTTGATCAATCCTCTTCTTAGCTCAGAAACACTTGGAGATTGACTTTGAAACATATAAATTTGATTGGACTTAGATAGTACACTTATGATTGAAGAGGAACCACTGGTAGGGACTTGAAACATGGGGCTCTCAACTCAACATTCAAACCCTCCAAAGAGGTTGATGGATTATTACTCTGTTTAGCAGGTCCATTTGAGTTTTAGAGAATAGCAACAATCTTTCAAAAGAAGAAAAATTATTCCAGTGTGAAGAATCACACAGAGTTCTGGTATGTATAGTCGAAAAGTCAACCCACATTTCTGTATTCCTTGTGTTCTGTTGTTCATATGTTTTATGTTTTTTTTATCCAGTTTTATGTAATGTGATCATTTTATGAATGCTAAAATGTCTACATGTTTAATAAAAAATGTAATTTTTATATATGAAAATTGGATATTAGACACATCCTTTTTTTGGGTGTCATTTTACCCTTTGGTTTAGACAATCTTTAGTACATCTTCTTTTTGTAGAAAATATACCATTTAGTATAGCCCCATGATTCTCCAGACAATCATTATTGATGATTCTTGGCACAGAGGAATGTATCACCGCCTCCATACCCTTTTTAATGGGAGTTCCAAGATTTTTTTCACCTGCGTTCACATTCGGCTGGGTTACCGCCTTCCGTTTTGCTATTACAGTTCAATACTAAAAGGATAAAAAGATAAAATAGAACAAAATACCCAAATCAAATACTAAAAACACATAACAATTGATATAAAATCTTAGAGAAATCTAATAGCTATATGTCTGTTAGAAGCCATGCATAATCAGTTAATTTGATTTAATGTAGCAGTTCAAAAAAGCTTGCTGAGGTTAGCTCAAGACATGGTCCAGAGTCACATTACAATAATCCAATGGACAATGGCCAAAGCTCAATTATTGGTAGTTTCTAAGGTAAGCATATGAGACAAGGTTCTCTCTGCAGAACTCACAGAGGAAAAGAAAACAAGGCTAGCTTGTATCCAGGAAAGGGCAGAGAAGAAAACGGAAATTCAAGATTCAAGTGCAATATCACGACTTTACGAGCATGCAATAGCGAGCCAGAAGCAAATGTTATAGTTTGCGTGTCTTTATGCACCTTTAAACTTGTCCAGGAATTAGTATCTTCCATGAGGAACTGCCGTCCATAAGATAGGCCATCTGAGTGCAGGCTGAACAGTTAGAAGTAGAAGAAAGGAAAAAGAGGCAAAAGCAAGGGTATCTTCAGAAATAATCAAAATGTATTTGGTCGAATTTGTTAGGGATTTTTGTACATTGTAATTAATATATAGATGTGGGGTGGGGTAAGGGTATAGGTTACGGTTGGGGGAAGTGGGTCTCCCCCCCGCATTACTGAAAAAAAGACCCAAAACAATGTGGTCATTTCTCATGAGGTATTTCTTTCCGATCATTTCATGGTAATCCAAAGCAAGGGCACAACACTGCGCAGGTCAAGTAGCACTAGCAAAACACGGTGTGAGGTTGACATTGCTGTTTGTCAAATAAGCCAGCAGTAGCTCACCACTCACCAACCCCAGGCTTAAGTTCCACATCCACAGCCCAGCAGCCCAGTATGCTAGTTTGTGCTTCACTGCAGCTTTGCTGACTAAGGCACTTAATAGTTCACAGGAATCTATATGATCACTGCGCCACCCATAATTCTACAGACGAAAATGTCGACTGCAATTAGGGTGCAGCGCAGTGATCAGATAGATCAATTTTGCCCGCCTGCCCTCGCCCGCAACCCCCACTTACCTTTACTCCAGCGCACTTCTGTGTGCACCGCCGACATCCTTGTACCCCTGCAGCGTCAGTTCCTCCCACTTACGTGGGGCAGTGCTGACGCTGCAGGGGCCTTTTCTTTATTTTATTATCTTATCCGCCGTTTACCATAATGGTAAGTGTGGGACCCCCTGCAACCTCTGACCCCTGTTACTGCCTCCACGGAGAGTGGGAGACACCCCCTAAACCCTTGCTTTGCTTGGGCACAGTAATGGGGGTCGGGATTTGGGTACCACGCTCAGGCACAGTTTTATTAATGTCACCACAATCATGGCGACATTTTGGCACAATTCCGTTCACAGTTGATCAGCACCTCCTGCAATGCTCCACTCCTCCTCCTGAAGCACGTCTTCCCAGTCTGCAATTTTCCCGGTCATCCTAAGTTCTATGGTTTGATCAACTATGGGGCGTAATGTCAAGCCGGTCCCATCAACTGGCCGGACCATTTCCAGGTCTACCTTAACAACTGTGGGGATCCCTTTTTGGCGTGTGTTGGAAAGGTCCATTTATTTACCTAGAGCTCCTGAATCTACAATAGCTGAAAGTGGAATAGAAGATTGTCACATGAACCTACAGATATATGTTCACATATACATTCATTTTAAATTGTCCTATGATGAAAAGGACTCTGAAATCCCTGAGCATGTCCAGCCATCCCCCAAGGACAAGCACTGGTGTTTTGCACCATTTTAGCAGGTTTTCAGGGATATTTATGATCTAACTGTTCTGCTTTACTGCAATACATACAAAGGTCCACAGATCTCCATATCCCTGTTTCCTCTTGTGTAAGTGGCCATTGACAGCCCCACATTTGCATGGCCTGCGAGGGAGTTTCAGAGTGTTTGACAGGAAGTGGAACTCTTTTGCTTTTCCCTTGAGACTACATGACAGGATGTTGGCGTCCACTATCCTTCGAACATGCTAGCATCAAGTGGAAGCAGTAGAAACAATATTTAAAAATACTTACTGGAGAGATATAGTGCCATTAACAGTTGCCTTTTCATTTTTCTCCTATAAAATATTGCAGCATTTCTTTCCTCACGCCATAATGTTTCTGCAGCTAACTGTTTGAAACAGGCTGATTAAGCTAAGAAATCTTTTCCGCCCCGGTGTAAAAGAGCATCAAATCACTTGCATGTTCATTACATTGAGTGCCATAGCAGCGGCAACAGCACTGGCAATTTAGAGCTGTAGAGAAGGAGCCAAGTACCCCCACCTCAAGCATTTCTCTGATGTTGCCTCTATGTTGGGAACCAGAGTGTGAAATACGTGCAGTACCAATGACAATACCAATACCAAGGAGAATCCTGGAAGCAAGGTTCCCATTGAGAAAACCATACCTGCATACATGACAATATGATGGCCATTTGAATGAGATCCCAGAAGAAGTGGGAAAAGTGAGCAAAAGGGAAGAGTGGTGACATCACACGAAGCAGGGCTGACACACCCAGAAGAGATGAGGAGGCAAGAGAACATAAACATTCTATAGGTGTCGAGAAAGTATCGAGGATGAGCAACATTTCGAGTTCGAGATGAAGATGTTTACGCTACAGAAAAAAAGAAGACCAATATTTTTACAAGTGTACAGATGAAAAGAAACGCAAGCAGACAAAATATTCTTAAGGCTAGCTATGTAGTGAATAGATTTTGACATGCGCCAACATATATCTATATATATATGTATAGGAGTGAATGAACTATGGACGATTCCACTACGCATTTTAGCAGAGCTGGACCAGAAAAAGGTGTCGCAGTTGAAAAAGCAATTGAATTACAGAGGTGAATCAAAGAAGGATGAGGCTGGACCAGCACCAAGAAGCCAAAACCGCTCTGCGCCTGAAAGATCAGACAGTGGTTACAAGTGGGTGAAAAGAACAAACTCCTGTTCAGAAGACGGGCACAAGAACAATGAAGACATCAGAGGTTCATTAAATAATAGTATTTTAAATACAGCAGAACTCTAAAACATGGTCTTCAGTCACATGGATGAGTGAAAATGGATAATCATAACGTGCTACACCAACTCCAGGAGACAGAGTATGCTATACTCCCTCTTATTCTCAGGCACAAACAACAAACTCAAGGCCAATCTTCAAAGGGCTAATTGACTGGCAGACAGCAGAGTGATGATGGATAGTAGGCTAATTGTTGGGAAGCTATGGTCAAGACCAACCCACCAGAACCTGGATGCCAGCCTGCGTGCTGCTGGCGTATGTGGAAAAGTACTGACGGATGAAAGGGTGCCAGCCAATTATAGAGGGCCACGTAGTAAAGAGCCCTATTGTTTGTGTAACCAATGGGACGTCGTGTATTTGATGACGTTCGTAGTGACCTGTACTAGAGGAGGGTTTAGTTGCCCTACTTGATGTTAGAGACCCTATCACTCTCTTAGACAATTATGAAACGTATACCTAGATGTTCCCTCTAATCCTATCACTTTTTCCAATAGGTTTTTGTAGTTTGCCACGTAGGATGATGTCAGCAATGACAAGTTTTTACTATATAACATGCTTTTTTATGGAACTTGCAGAGCGAGAAGATCGAGAGAAATCGTTGATGTTCACTGTAACTCCCTGTTTTAGACAATTGCAAATAAAACAGCTTTGATTTTCCAACTTCCTGAGTTAGTCTGATTATTGATGTTTGAGTATATTCTGCATCCCCATCCATCTCAAAGCATTGATTATTGATGTTTGAGTATAATCTGCATCCCCATCCATCTCAAAGCATTGCTACCTCGTCTTAAAGGCCTGGGTCAATAACCCCAGTTTACTTGGTAGCAAAGGATGGTTAAAAATCCGTCGACCTAGTTAGCTTTGGGGTCCCAGATATATCGGATGTCCTCCGCCATTTAGCTGGAGGGATGTGAAGCTCCCTGTAGATAGCGGAAGTTAGTTTAAAAAGTCTTGCAAGTGCAGGTGGTATGGGCCGCTCGGTTTCAAACGGAATCCCTTCCCGATTTCTACCGGATGCTGAGCGGACTGAAGGCTGAAGTGGCTGTTTGAGGAGGCAACAATCCCAAGAGTCGGAAGTCGAAAACGCAAATGGTGAGTAGACTGAGTGAGGTGCCAAAACATGAGTGAGTGCTGAGTGGAGAGAGTGATAAGAGGAAATAAGTAACAGAACAGAGGGTTGGTTGGGGTAAACAACTTGAGAAAATGAACGTCAAGTTAGTAATTGAATAGCTCGAGGCGATGAGCGTCAAATTATTAAATAATTGACTTGAGACAAGGATCATCAAGAAATTGAGATATATAGGCAAAGAACAACCTAAGTAAGCCCAGAATTCTGCATCATAGGGACGTCAGAAGGCATCGTATCCAGAGTCCCAAAAGTGGATGACGTAGGCCACGGACGATTAAAGATCGTCTAAAGGGAGCGACTCACACTCCGTCTGAGTTCTTTTATTAGGGGCAAGCATAGTCAAGAAGAGCGTTGACAGAGAAGTAGTCACGAAGACCGTGCACTGAGATATATGTGGGCCGCCGAGTTTGTATTGTCTGTCTGTATTTATGTTGAATAAAATATATGTGGTAAAAAAATAGTGAAAGTTGAAGAAACGTGAAAGAAAGCATGGAGATTTGAAAATTATTTATTTATTTATTTAGCTGAACTGATGCTGTTTACTGAATAAATAGATTGAAATAGAATGCAGCATAAGAGGTTTTAAGCTGCGACAGTGGTGCATGATCATATTGTGTTCTCTTTCTGAAACGTATTTATAAAGTGTAAACACAACAGTGAGTATTGACAGTCAAGTGTGATGAGTCAAAATGGAGGATATTACTCCCCTTATACATCTGCGCAAACATTTGCCAAAACACGCACCCAAGCTTAAGCAGTACAGTATAGAATGGGTTAAGGGCACGGCAGATAAGATGTACATGCCATGGACACAAGGGGGATCACTATCAAAAGCAGTTTGGAAACACATGACGACATACTTGCACGCAGCATACATGGGGAAAAAAATTAGAAAAAATGCTAGCAAGCTTAGAGCTCTGGGAAATGTACTAGGGGGAAAGAAAAGACCCATCTCCTTAAGACTGGATGCTTAACCAGTGCAAAGAGGGGGGTGAGGAGCCTTCTGTTACCCCCGCCGCGCCTGAAGTAAATGGCGATAGTATGAAGGATAATGGAATGTACCCATTAAGAGAGCTTAAGGCAGCAATAGGGTACAGTAATCCGGCATATGAGTCAACTGCGCATAGCAGCGACGAGAGTCCAGAAAAGACTCCAGAAAGTGATGTGACTGCTAAAGTCCCACAGGACAAGGAGAAAAGTGATCGACCAGGTACATCCCTATATATAGGGCGAGAGATAAAAAGATGGAAAGGAGAGCAAGATAAGGGTGATGATGTAGCGCTCATACAGAACGAATGGATAGGTAGTCCAATTTTGCTCAAACATGATGGAAAGAGCATTGAGGAAGTAAGACAAAGGGAAGATCAGAATGAACAAGATAAAAAAGACAGAGAACGAGAGGAACGATTGAAAGAAGACGAGGCCAAAAGAAAGGATAGACAAAGACGGGAACAGCTGTATCAAGATCAGCAGCTAAGAAAGCAGGAAAGGGCAAAGGAGCAAAGGAAATATGATAATAGACAGTAGGCAATTGAAGAATGAGACAAACTAGAAAGGAAGAGGAAGAGCAGAAATCAAGAGATAAAAAAATGCAAAGACATGGAGATGAAGAGATACATAGGGAAAATGAGAGATGAGAGGTCAAAAGACATGAAGAGGAAAGGGTAAGAGAAGAAGCAAGGAAATGAAGAGAGCTAGACGAAGAAATAGAACGAAAGAGGAGGCAAATGGCATGCAACATTGATCGCATAGAGAAAGAGTTAATGGAGCCTAATCCAGTAGTAGCGTGGGAGGACATAGAATAATTCTTACCGACACGTGAGCCAATGCCAGGTCCATCTAGAGCACATAAAGAGGATTAGTTTGATATAAGAAGCATTGGGGACAAAATCTTTAAGGTCTATCATGAGATGAGGACCAAGAAAGAAACAAAAGGAAAAAGAAAATACAATCGACTTGAAAGTACGCAGTCGCAAGGCAAGGAGGGAATTTGTACAATCTTGAGCAAAGAGCCTTGTCTTTGGACCGGTTAACTCTGAATAGAGACGAGAAGGAGGGAAGTCACACAAGTTGGGGACAGGATATGTTAGATGAGGACAGAGAAACCTTCCGTGGCGAGGAGGGAGATAATGCATGTGGTCCTGAGGAGTGTTCTCCGATGGACAGAGAAGTAAGATGGTCAGATCTAGACCTGCCTAAATCTTGGGCGTCAGAAATTATGGCACCGCTAGATCGACCCAAAGGGTGATACCATGGCGAAAGGGGGGACTCGCCACCTTATGTGAGCAGGCTAAGGTCACTACCAGGAAGAAGACGGTGCAGAACCAATGTCCCTGCTATGGTGTCACGCACCGCGTTACCTGGGGTCTCTGGCCCCGCAGGCAACTGTATTGCCGGTAGGATTCTCTCTTCCTTCCTTGTTCGGGTGTGGGTCTAGTCTTTCTCTTCACGTCCTGCTCTTAGCTCCTCCCTTTCCTGTCCGGCGTTGCGTTGCAACTCACTACGCTTCCTTCGTGAGTCTGACACTTTCTCTGCTCTCTCACTCGTAGTCCGCTTCTTTCACCTGCTGCTGGGGTTTTTTCTGCTTTCTCCTTGCCTTTTTTTCCCGTAGCAGCCCCGCTGGCTCCGTTTGCTATTTCCCCTTGTTTCCTGCTTCCGGATCCTTTTTTTTCCCTTTTATTCCATTGTTTTCCCGTTCTTCTCCTGACTTCCTGTTTGCTTCTGCCCTGCTCTGGGTTTCTTTTCCCAGCTCCTTCTGCTCTGCCATCCACCAGAGTTTTCCCCAGGGTTACCTACGTCCTTCCGGAGCCTTCCTTGGACCCTTTCTACTACCTCAATTGACGCGCTTACCAGAGCCTTTATCCACCTGTTATTCCTGCTGAATTTTTGGGAATCGGATCCTATCAACATACATTCCCCTACTGTCCTCGAGTCTACCATCCTCAAGAGGTTTTTTATGCCTATGTGCTTTTTCCTCTTGTTTGGACTCCTACGGAAGGGGGCCCCTCCTGCGTGCCATCATCTGATAGGCAGCAGAGTGGCTTCCAACCGAGGGAGACCCTTTCTCTTCGACCGAAGACACAAAGATAAGAAGAAAAAAGAGAGAAGGAGTAAGGACACCGCTATTGTTTCAGGTGAGGAGGAGGAGGAGGGGGTATTAGATTCCATTAGCAGTATAGAGTACAGTACGGACTCAACTCCAGACAACTCCTGATCATTCTGAATGATTGCAATGCCACCGTTTCACGATGGCTACAGCAAAACAGTTACAAGAGGTGGTAAACGCCATACAGAACCTGACGCAAGAGGTCCAGGCTCTGAAGAACGAAAATGCCAATCTTCGACAAGCAGTGGCTGCTCGTGAACAACAGCGAACAGAGTTACCTCCGATGCCACTTACTTCCGGAAAGTTTGATGGATCCCCCTGGAAATTCAAAGACTTCATGGAAGCCTGTATTATACACTTTACCTTTCGTCCGCAGATTTATGTATCTGATCAGGCTCGTATAGGTTTCCTAATCTCGACCTTACGGGCAACGCATTGGCTTGGGCAGCTCCTCTGGTCACCAGCGGTAGTCCTTTACTTCAGGACTATGGCGCCTTCACCGCCCAGTTCAAAGCTGCCTTTGAAAGGCAAGATATGGCCCAGGTAGCCAGTGAAGAACTGCTGGATATACGACAGGGTACTACAGATCTACTAACCTGCATTGCTCAATTCAAACAAATAGCTGCGGAGACCGGATGGCCAGACTCTACTCAATATGTTATATTTTGCAGGGGGCTTAGAGAAGAACTCAAAGATGAGCTGACTCGATCTCCAAGATCAGCAACCCTTTCCGATTTGATTTCTACGGTGCTCCAGATCGATTTTCGTTTAAGTGAAAGACGTTCCAAGTGTCGCAAGAACTGAGGGATGTCAATCCGGCTGGAATCCCCTGCTCCCAGCCTCTCCTCACCTTCCACTGTACAAGCTGAACCTATGCAAATCGGAACCATGAGAGGCCCTTTAAGTGCTGAAGAAAGAAAGAGAAGAATGGATAACAACCTTTGTATGTACTGTGGTTCCGAAAAGCACATACTGCAGGACTGTCCTCTAGTTCCTCCCAGACATCCGGGAAACGATCACCCTCGGAACTAGAAGGGGCAGGTCTCTGAGGTCTACCAATAAGCCCCTATGTGTCTCTGTCAGTAACCACAACACTGCCGTCAGATGACAACCGTTTTATGGTGATTGGTATCCAGCTCCTATCCAATAAAGAGAAGCTAGAGGTGTTAGCCCTAGTAGACTGCGGAGCAGCTGGCTGTTTCATGGACATTTCTTGGGCTAAACTGATGGGAATTGAGAAACTGGAAAAGGATGAAAATCGAAAGGTGGAGGGGTGGACGGTAAGCCTCTGTGTTCTGGTTTTATCACTCACTCCATGTCATGATCCCTACCCCCGGGGACCCAGACCAAGTCCAGCAACCTCGGAAGCAGGCATCAAGTTATTCTAAGCAAGCCCAACAACCCCTGCTAGGGGCTATTTGGGTGCAGTCCTGGCGCCTATGGCGACAGGCTCATATGGAGAGTCAGTCCTGGCGCCATAGGCACCAGGCTCATAGATTAAAACTTACCTGATGCAGACCATGACGCAAACTCACCTGATGCAGACCATGCTGCAAGAGCTCCAGGCAAAAAGAGGCTTGGAAGGGACTACTTTACCTAGGGATTATTTTTTTACTCAGCTGGGACTGGGGAGGAATACTTACCTGGGACTACTTTGGAGGCTATTTAAACCACGCCCGAAGAGCAGCACACGCTTTGCGTTATTCTGCATCCAGCAGCGCAACGCTCACCGTGCCTGCAAGTCTGCATCCAGTCTTCTGCCATGCCCGCCTCGAGTCTGGAGCTTCTAGAAAAAGGGAGAAAGAAGGAGAAAAGGTTAGAACAAGAGCAATACCTTTGATCCTTACCTGAATTCCCGATCCATCGCGCCTTCGAGCTGGAAGAAAGAAGTTATTTAATGCGCGTCGCCTCGCCTGCAGCAGCACCGCGCTGAACTCACCGGCCTTCGCAGCATCTTCACATTCCACCGCATCCTTCTGCATGCTCACGCCGCACTCCGGTACCTAAGGGGAAGACAAGAACAGCAAGGTGAGCTAAGGGAATACACAAAGGCAATATTAGTTACCCCCCATAGACTTACCTGATTTTACCACCGGGGGTACTATTCCTCTTCACGGGTCGGCGCAGCTTCCACTGCATCCTCGCCGAACCCTGGCCCCTAAGGGGAAACAAAGGAACAGCAAGGTGAAACAAAGGGACAAACAAGGGGAAACCTCCTCACCACAATAGACTTACCTGATTTTACCGCCGGAGGCATTATTCCCCGAGACTTCATATCTTCTCTCTGCGTCTGAATAAGGGAGAACGCAACAGGTTACATATTGACATTATTTTATCGAACTGTGTTGGATAATACAAATCCTTACCTGAATATTACCAGTTGCCACGAGGAACTCTTCGCTAGGGTCAAGCTGCAACCTGCAAGGAATCGGACAAGAGTGAAAGTCAGACATTTGAACTCTTACGAACTACATACTTACAGCATCTTGCTGGGAATCTCAGAGTCAATATTGTTCTGGAACTCACCAATTCCTTCGAGCCAGTGAAGCAACTGGTTATCAACGTGCCCCTGCGCTCAATGCAGGATGAAGAGCTCATCTTTCCAAACCATCAGGTGAGACTATAAGAGGGGACATCAAAGGTGATTAGTGGGGAGAACAGCGGGAGTGGGGGAGGGTTAACGCTCAACTCCACGGGTGGTTAATTCCCTTTCTCCATTTGCAGAAGAATATTCCTACGGGCCAAGCAAACGAAGCTAGGTGGGCCAGTCCAGTCCGTCATCTGGGCACTACGCGTCACATTGGTGGAGGCCGCAGCTGTCCAGTTCAGATCGACGCCCCTGTGGGAGCCAGGTGAGCGTAACACTCCACCATTCCTTTGGTTATGACTGTCACCCATCATGCAGAAACCATTCAATTCGATCTCATCAAGGCGGCACATTTTCTGGTCATTCTCGGCATTACTTGGCTCAGGAAACACAACCCGGCCATAGACTGGATGAAAAATCAGATGGCTTTTACCTCTGACTACTGCAACTAGACATGCCTCCAGAAGAAGAATTATGCTAAGGTAGACACAACTACTGCGGAGCCTAAAGTTCGAACTGCTTCAGAAATACTCCCCATTCCAGCATTTCTAGAAGATTTCAAGGAGGTATTCTGCAGTGAAGGCCCACAAGCTTTGCCCCCACACCGGCCGGAGGATTGCTCCATTGATCTGATTCCGGATGCACTAGTCCCATTTGGGAGGATGTTTTCCCTTTCACTTAAGGAAAAGGAAGTCTTACGGAAATATTTGGATGAAAACCTTGAGAATGGCCTGATACAACCGTCCCGTTCCCCAGCTGGGGCCTCTTTATTTTTTGTTCCTAAGAAGGACTCCCAAGAACTCCGTCCTTGTATCGACTTCCGTGGTCTCAATAGTGTCACCATTCAGGACCGATATCTCATGCCACTGGTAAAGGATATATAAGAAGCAGTACGAGGAGCAGTGATCTTCACCAAACTGGATCTCCGAAGAGCATACCATCTCTTACGGGTCCGTGCGGGGGACGAGTGGAAGACTGCTTTCCGTACCCCGTACGGACATTTTGTATATCGGGTCATGCATTTGGCCTTGTCAACGCCCCAGTGGTGTTTCAGAGATTTATGGACCGTATATTCTCAGATCTCCTTTTCCTCAATACCATTGTAAATCTTGACGATATCTTTTCCACCTCCGAGGCTGTTCTCCGATTCCATCTCCGGCAGGTGGTCCAACGATTACAAGAACACCACCTCTTAGTCAACCCTAACAAATGCATTTTTCAAGCTTCCACAGTCCCGTACCTGGGTTTTCTCCTGTCCTGTGAGGGAGTTCAGATGGACCCCAGAATGAACACTGCAATCCTGGAGTGGCTGGTTCCTACTTCTGTAAAAGACATTCAGAGATTCTTGGGACTAAGTAATTTCTACCGGAAGTTCATTTTGGGATTTCTCAGGATTGTTTTGCCCATCACCACTCTTCTAAAAAAGGGTGTTAACCCATTTGTTTGGACAGAACAAGCTAATCAAGCTTTTGAACAGCTTAAGCACGCCTTTTTCTCTGCACCCGTCTTGCGACAGCCCGACCAGACCCTACCATTCATTGTAGAGATGGATGCTTCAGCGGCCGCTTTAGGCGCTGTTCTTTTGCAGGAACATAATGGCTTGGAACACCCGGTAGCTTACCTTTCAAATACGTTGTCACCTAGTCAAAAAACTATCCTGTTCTTGAGAAAGAATTATTGGCGATCAAGATGGCATGTGAAGAATGGCGCCACTTACTCCAAGGGTCCATCCGTCCATTTACCATTAGAACAGATCACAAGAATTTAAATGTATTAAAGCAGACGGAATGTGTGAATTCCAGACAAGCCAGATGGGCACATTTTTTCTCCCAATTCGACTTCACCATCACTTACTTACCTGGAACAAGGAATGTCCTGGCGGATGCCCTCTCACGAATGCCTATCTCAGGTAACGTTCCGGATAACACACCAGAATACATGTTTGATCCTAAACAGGTGATCAGTTTAGTCTCATCCTTTCTTCAAGAAGTAAGGGAAGCTACGATTTCCAGTTCACCCTTGCCCCTTGGATCTACCCAAGACTAGATTACCCACAGAGATGGTTTGTATTTTCAGAATCAGAGTTTATATTTGCCCGATTCGTCTACCAGGCGAAAGGCCCTTCAGTGGTGCCATGACATCCTGTGGCAGGTCACCGTGGAGTCTCCAACACTATTGAGCTGCTCCAACGTCATTTTTGGTGGCCTGGAATGCAGAAAGAGGCCCAAAGTTACGTACAGTTTTGTCCCATCTGCTGTAGGTCTAAGTACGACACCAGGAAACCTATAGGTCTATTAAAACATGACCCTATTCCTGAAAGACCTTGGAACACTATAACCACAGACTTTATAGTCGAATTACCACCTTCGGATGTACTTGCGTAATGGTTAGTGTTGATACATTCACCAAGATGGCCCATTTTACCCCCCTGCCTGGTGTACCCACTGCGACCGAAATGGCCAATATATTCATCCGGGACATAATCCGTCTGCATGGCCTCCCTGCCAAGATAATATCCGACCGAGGAAGCCAGTACACCTTGCATTTTTGGAAGACTCTCTGCACCAAGCTGGGTACACAAAGGGCATTATCATCAGGGTTTCACCTCCAGACGAACGGACAGACCGAGAGGCTGAATGCCTCACTAGAACAATACCTCAGTTGTTTCATAAATCACCAGCAAGACAACTGGGTGGCCTTACTACCCTTGGCAGAATTTTCATATATTAACAGCAGGCATAGTGCCACCTCTCTTAGCCCTTTCTTCTGCTCGTACGGTATTCATCCCCAAGTCCTTTTAGCGGGCAACCTACAAGCCACCTCCATCCCTTCTGTTGACGAGTTGCTGGTTAACATCACTGAAGCACACAAGACAGCCTATAAGAGTCTTTCCGACACTCGTCGTCGCTATTGCAACCAGGCCAACTCCCATCAACTCCCGTCTCCCTTATGGCAGGAAGGTACTAGAGTATGACACTCCACGAAGTACTTACCTCGTTGGCTAAGGAGGTCTAAACTATCTCCATGTTATCTGTGTTCCTTTACCATTTCTAAATGAATCAATCTGGTAGCCTATAGATTGAATTTACCCACCCACATGAAGCATATCCATCCTGTGTTTCATTCTTCATTACTTAAGGGATGTATAGCAGATCCCTTCGCTCAGCCCCACCAGACTATCAAGCCTCCTAAAGAGGTCTGCTCTGAGGAATACGAAGTGGCTTCACTACAGGATTCCAGGTATAGGAGAGGCAGGTTGGAATACCTCATTCATTGGAAGGGTTTCCCGCATACAGAGGACTCTTGGGAACCGGCATCTTATGTTCATGCCCCCATCTTGGTTTGGAAATTTTATCGATCCCATCCCGGCAAGCCGGGTGGGATCTCATTAGGAAGGGGGCATACTGTCACGCGCTGCATTACCTGGCGTCTCTGGCCCCGCAGGCAACTGTATCGCCGGTAGGATTCTCTCTTCCTTCCTTGTTCGGGTGTGGGTCTAGTCTTTCTCTTCACGTCCTGCTCTTAGCTCCTCCCTTTCCTGTCCGGCGTTGCGTTGCAACTCAATACGCTTCCTTCATGAGTCTGATGCTTTCTCTGCTCTCTCCCTTGTAGTCCGCTTCTTTCACCTGCTGCTGGGGTTTTTTCTGCTTTCTCCTTGCTTTCTGCTCGCCCTTTTTTTCCCGTAGCGGCCCGCCAGCTCCGTTTGCTACTTCCCCTTGTTTCCTGCCCCCGGTTCCTTTTTTTCCCTTTTATTCCTTTGCTTTCTCGTTCTTCTCCTGACTTCCTGGTTGCTTCCGCCCTGCTCTGGGTTTCTTTTCCCAGCTCCTTCTGCTCTGCCATCCACCGGAGTTTTCTCCAGGTTTACCTACGTCCATCCGGAGCCTTCCTTGGACCCTTTCCACTACCTCAATTGACGCGCTTACCAGAGACTTTATTCACCTGTTATTCCTGCTGCATTTTTGGGGATCGGATCCTATCAACATACATTCCCCTACTGTCCTCGAGTCTACCATCCTCAAGAGGTTTTTTCTGCCTATGGGCTTTTTCCTCTTGTTTGGACTCCTACGGAAGGAGTTCCCTCCTGCGTGCTGTCATCTGATAGGCAGCAGAGTGGCTTCTAACCGAGGGAGACCCTTTCTCTTCGACCGAAAGACACAAAGATAAGAAGAAAAAAGAGAGACGGAGTAAGGACACTGCTATTGTTTCAGGTGAGGAGGAGGAGGAGGGGGAAATAGATTCCATTAGCAGTATAGAGTACAGTACGGACTCAAATCTAGACACTACTCCTGATCATTCTGAGATATGGACAGGCAGACGATGGGGGATGAATACGACTTTGGGATTTCCCAGTTTCATTTGTTAGAGAAAGGAGGGGCCAGACCGCAGTATATACCTTGGCCACAGATGGATAAGGATAATTTAAGGTATAAATTCCATAGTTTGACTTGCGGTGCTGGGATATGGATACATGAATTAGAGAAAATGACAGGATGAAACACGTTAGCTATAGGAGACATTACGGGTCTTCTAGCTGCTATCCTGAGAGCTGACGACATTTGGCCGAGAGCCGGATACGCAAGTGTCACTGCGCAAAACACATGTCACAACAGAGCACTGTTTAATGATTGTAGAACGGCAGTCTGGAAAGCGCTTAGAGTGCAATAATTAGATACGTCAGATATGGGAGCTATAATGACAGGAAAAATGCACGAAGGGGAAGAGCCTCTTGTTTACATTCAAAATGTTCAGGAGGAATGGAGTTTGGAAACATGGAGTTTGGAAACGCGGGAACTGTGGGGGAAATCTATACCTCTATTCTATCATATATTATGTCAAGGCTGCCAGACAAGTGCAGAAACAGCTCAAGAAATTGGTGGGGATGGAGGCAAAACCATAGTCAGAAATACAGCTGACCATTATTGTCGATTGCTGCAGGAGAAAAATTAAAGGAAAGATGATGTTAGGAAAATCGAAGAAGCAAAATGAGTGCAGAAAAAATTGTCAAAATACGCCATAGAAGGGGCGATGTTGACTGGCGGAGAAGGGTCAGGATCGCAGCAAGCAGCAGGCATGCCACAGGTGAATAACCAAAGACAGTTTGATCAAGGTAATAATGGATTTCCACCATGGGTAGGGGAGTTTTCCAAGGAAGTGGCTTGCAGAATAATCACGGAAATTCCCAGAATAATCAAGGTGGGTTTCAGGATACGCAGAATGATAACCAAGGCATGCAGGCAAGGCAAATTAAGAGGCTCCCTCCTGTATGTTGGACATGTGGAATGACAGGGCACATAGTGCGCACATGTGGGAGCCAAAGGTCTGTGCAGAATGTACAATTCTCAAGAGGGGGGACCACTTATCTGCATGCATATAGCCAACAAAGTTGGGATTGGTTTAGCCAAAATCAGATAGTGCAACAAGCACAAGCGCTGAGAATTCAACGAGTTTTGCAACCACAGCAGACATCAGTGAATCCACCACAAGGGCAGTCACAGCACGCACTCATGCAAATACATCAGGGCCCAAACACGGGACAGTTAATGACTCCTAGAATAGAGGGTTTTACCATTGAGGGATGGAATCCTTTCACGGGCACGGGAATAAGCATGTACCCACAATAGGACAACTCACAGGGTGATTTGATGTGTTTAGTACTATCTGTGACTCCCAATCCTCAAGTGGAACCGACGGTTGACATCACCATAGGAGGCAAATCTTTTTCTTTTTTGGTAGACACAGGTGCAACACACTCATGTATACGGAGGGGAAATTTAAGTCATCGGGAAATGCGATGAATGTTCAAGGTTTCACAGGACCTACAATACAGTTCCCTTCCATGAAAGATTGCCAATCTCTATAGGAGAATGCAATTTGTCTGTGCCATTACTGCATTCAAGGCAGACACCAGTTAACATACTGGGTCAAGTTTTAATGACAAAGTTAAATATGACGATTTCATTTACTGACAAAGGCATAGTGTGTTCAACGCCCGGAATGCATTATTTAAACATGAGTGAATTTATCATGGCATTTACAGGGCGAATGGCCATACAAGGGGTACCGTTAGAACCAGAGGTCTTTCACTATGCAGTACGCATTTTGTTAACATGGCTACCTGGTTTAGTGGGGAAGATTGTGAGAATACCTGATGACTTTTTATTCATGCCGAGGATACCTATGGATGAAGAGGGGGAAGAGTCTTTCCCTTAGAATTATAAGCAGCCGCAGTGTGAGGAGAATTAGCTATACTTGAAGGAGTTGATATCGATGGCAGGACATGGAGCACAGTGATTGCCATTGGAGAGGGTTACAGGTTGAATGACGTCACTGACGAGGATATGTTTAGAGACCACCCATCAGATGACGAAGTAGTATTTGAAATGAGTATTACTTATTGGATTAGGACAATAAGACATGAGGTTCATCAGAAAATGATGATAGTGCAGCTGCGTACCGCATTTTTCGATGAAGAAATGGCAAAAGTGACAGTTTCATTATGGACCACAGTTCCTTATGACGTAGGCCTATTAAAGGGGGCTAGAGAAGTCAGGATTAAACTGAAGCCAGGAGCAATTTTGCCTCGAGCACGACAGTATCCCATGTCTCGAGAGGCAGACAAGGGTATTTTTAAGACGATATCTGCCATGATGAACCAAGGCATCTTAGTGACATCAGAGTCATCAGGTAATACCGCAGTGTATCCGATTGAAAAATCTAAGGGGGGTTGTGGCGTTTAATTCAGGACATGCGCCCAATTAATCAGAATGTAGAGGCCATGTTTCCTCTAGTTCCTAATCCAGCGACAATATTTTGTGGCATCCCTGTTGAGGCGCGATATTTCACTGTGATTGAAATAAAAAATATGTTTTTCTCAATCCCATTGCCTAAAGATTCTCAAGATCTGACTTCATTTACGTTCAGACAGATTAAGTTAAAAAGCACAAGATTACCCCATGGGTACTGTGAGTCCCCATCAATTTTCAATAGGGTCCTGCAGATGGACTTAAGCAATATTGATTTGCAAAGTGTTGTTGTGCAATTCGTGGATGACATTTTAGTCTGCAGCACATCAGTGGAAGAGTGCAGACAAGACTCAGTTCAGCTAATGATTATTCTAGCAGAGAAGGGATATAAAGTGGACAAGGAGAAATTTCAGTATTGCCAAGAAGAGGTGTTGCATATAGGGCAGTTAATCTTGCATGAAGGAAAGAAAGTTACACCTGAAAGGGCTGAGGTTTTTTTGAAAACAGCAAAGCCACACACGATAAAGCACATGCAAAGATTTTTGGGACTTTGCAATTATGTTAGAGCATGGGTATTCGATTATAGTTCATATGTAAGACCGTTGTTACAGGCTCTGAAAAAGGCACAGGCAATCCAGGAAAAGATTGTCTGGACTGAGGAAATGGAGGATGGGTTTGACGAATTGAAAAAGGCATTCTGCCAAGCTCCAGTCTTAGGGATTCCCAGTTATGATGAGGAATTATTTTAGTTTTTGCACACAAATGGCACAGTCATGACAGCAGTACTCACACAGAGAACCACATTGGGGTACAAGCCTCTGGCATATAACAGTGGGATTCTGGACTCAGTAGTGAGGGGCGACTTCCCTTGCAAACAATCTTTGGCAGCCGCCACATTCGCCATTGAGAAAGCGACCAGCATAGTAATGGGGTGTTCCATGATGTTATTTGTTGAACATGCTTTGTTTGCTATTTTGGAAAAAAACAGAAGTACTTTGACGTCTCATATGGCTTCTGCATATGAGGTGGTCATATTGAATCCTGCGATTTAAATAGTCAGATGTAAAATAGTGAACCCTGCATTGTTTGTAGCAGAAGACGAGCATGCACATGATTGTTCAAATTATGAGGAATTCTATGACGAGATACCGAGGGTGAAGGAAAATGCTTTAGCAGCTGTGGAAATCCTCTTTATTGACTGTTCATCAAAAATCGATCAAAATGATGGGCAAAGATATACAGGTGCCGCTCCAGTAAAACACAGGGCCAATGGGGTGTTTGAAGTATTGATAGGTGCACGACTACCGTCTCCCTTTTCAGCACAGGCTGCAGAATTAGTGGCGCTGATTGTCGCACTTGAGAAAAACGCAGTCCCGGAAGTAACGGTGTACAGTGACTCCAACTATGGGACTTTGACGGTACACGCAGGGTTACCATGTTGGAAAAGGAGGGGCTACCTACGAGCGGATGGCACCCCAGTGCAACATGCTGCCTTAATCGATAGACTTATTAGAGGACTACAGCTCCCACTAGCTATTGCGGTCATCAAGTGCGCAGCTCACACTAAGAGAGCAGACTTTATTTTGCGCGGAAATCAAGCCGCAGAGGAAGAATGAAACGAGTTGCATGTTCAGTAGAAATTATGAGCTTTGATACGCCTGTCGTGAATGAAAGAATGTGGTGATGATGAGTGTCAATGACAGATTTAATAGTCTGTCTAAAACTCAATTGATGGAGGTTCAAGGGGAAGAACCACATGATGAGAAAGATCTATGGACACAGAGGGGGAGTTCTTTAACCCCTTCTGAAGCATTATGGTGACAGGAAAGCACTGCTAACCCAGTGGTGCCAGTAGCCTTATTAGGGTGGCAATGGAACAGCTGCACTACTCTGCGCATGTCACTAGAGAAAGCCTTGCAGCAGCTATTGCAGAGGACTGGTTCATACCGTACTTGTTAGAACACATTACATTTTATGTAGTAAATTGTATCGTATGTCAAAAGTTTACTGCTGGGCGCACACTGCGTACAGTCAGGGGAGTTATCCTGTGACCTAATGGTCCTTTTCAGCATTTACACATCGACTAAATTGATATGCTGCAGATCTGTAATGGATACAGGTATATGATAGTGGTAGTATGTCCCTTTTCAAGGTGGATTGAAGCTGGTCCTTGTACACATCCAGATTCCACCTGTGCAGTGACATTTTTTGTACAATAAGTGTTTCCTAGATGGGGAATATGTGAAGTATTAAGATCAGATAATGGCCCCCATTTGTAAACTAAGTCTTTGAACAAATAAGCATGTTGCTTAGTATAAAGCACAAGTTCTCTTTGGCTTATCACCCGCAAGCCATGGGTTTGCGAGAGACTCAACAGCCTGCTTAAGGAAATGATAGCTAAATTGAAGCTTACATTGAAAAAAGGATGGTTACATTGACTGCCCCTTGCATTATATGCATTGAGTAATCAGCCAGACTCTAACCATCATCTTACACCCCATGAAATAGTGACAGGGAGGCGAATGAGGACACCCCTCTCTCCTTCATCAAGAACTAGAAGTGATGCCCAGAAGACAGCAGAATTTTTAGGAAATGAGTTATGTGCCTACTTAACATGTATGACTACAAGTATCTCTGTCATTTCAGAACAACTCAAGCGGACGGGGTGTCGGGCTCAGACACAGAGGAAGACCATACAGCAACCGGACAAACAGAACTATTATTACCACACATTTTCCCAGGAGATCAAGTATTGATGAAGAACCTGGTCCACAAGTGGCATGAACCACCCTTTCATGGCCCCTTCATTGTGGAAGATGTCACACCATCGGCATTAAAAGCCTTGGGAAGATGAGCTTGGATATTACTCAGTGACGTGAAAATCTACACCCGAGAGTCCCCTTCACCACCATCCCAGTCGGAAGCAAGCATCGAAGAAGTTCAGCACATGCAGACTAGATCGATGATAAGGAAGATGCTGACGAAGCTACACGTCCAGATAGTAGACGAAGTGGAAGATATTGCTGATGACAGTTAGTTTGGATCACTCTTTTCGTGGGTTCCACAATGGATGGCAGATATGTTCAAATTCCTTGGAGCCCTGATAGTGATGCTGATGCTTGAATCCTGTGGCTATCTTGCAATGCAAGAACACTGCAAAGAAAGCAAAAGGCATGAAGATCATGATTGATGTTGAATCAGGATGGGAAACTAAAGAGCTAACAGATTAAGAAATCAGAGATTATGTGAAAGCCAGCATCCATGCACCTGAGGATCAAAATTCCTCTACCCAAAGAACCATAAGAAGTATTTGGGAAAATAGATTTACTGCAGTCCAAGTGGACAGTGCATGCTTATGACATGGAACAAGGAAGAGCATGTGAACTCAGCTGGATGCCTGAAAGGAGTAAGACTAGATCGATGATGAGGAAGAAGGATGCAGAGACTGTCCAATAGACAGATAGATTACATTGGACTGTGGTTCTACTGAGACACTCTTTTCAGCTACTAAACAAGGCGTGAAAGAAAAAGCAATTTGTTCTTGAGCCACAGGAGCTTGCTAACATTGGACTGAGATACATTTAAGTCTTGATCGAGAAGGAAACAATGCCAGATCTAGAATTCCTTTTCAACAACTGGAAGAGGGAACAGTTCCCAGATTCCTTTCTCAACATGTTTCTTTTTGGAGGCACCCATGGTAGTGCCTAATGACCACGTTCAATGGATAATTCTTTCTGTTTTTCTCTTCATTCTTTGTGTATACCCTGCACTTGTGGGGAGAACTGTTAGCATTCATCTGTTCCTACAAGATACTAAAAATGGTCCAATCGTGAGGAGATTGCTTGCAGCATAATAGAGCAAGTTCTCCAGGGGCATTTACATTTTCCAAACACTACTCAACAGAGTAGTGTTTGGAAAATGCAAATGTCCCTATCTGAGGAAAACACTAATAGACTAGTTGGAATGGTCTTTTATTTCTTGATTGATGAACGTCCTCATTTTGTTGCAAGACAAAGTGATGTTCGTACTTTCCTGAGAGATCCTAGGAATCTAGTGGCAATCAATTAATTGCTATGTGACATCATAGAGCAAGTACATTTATTTTCTGAGAGAACACAGAGAACATCCTGAATGAGGCTTTCGAGAGAAGACATTCAGAACTTATTATCCTTGGTTTTCTATTATTTACTGGAAACACATCCTCATTTCATTTGGCAAAAGGACAACTCCTTTGTGTACATCAGGAAACCTGTTAATCATCCTGCAATCAGCCAGCTGCTTGAAGAGCTTTTGGAGCAGGTCCAAATTCGGCCAGAGTATTTTATGATGTTGCCCAAATAAAGTTTAATTTTTCCTTCCTTAAAAAAGATTGAGAATGGGCAACATTGACAGTAATAATAACGTGGTTAACACTGAGAGGCCACCACGGCGAGCAAGGAGCTATTGCTGCATCATGTGGGCCTACTGGTATATAATTTAAACCTTTATCTTGTTCATTGTGATTCTTCTCTGACTCACAGTACGGACTGTCTATTATGTGGACCCAATATAAAGCAGGGGTCCCTAGGTATCTTCCTGTGCATCAGGAGGGTACAGATGTGACAACTACAAGACAACCGAGACCTTATGTAATTGTCCCAACACCAGTAGCACATGTAAAGACACAAAATTCCCTGACAAATGTTCGTATGATTCCCCCAGTGAGAAAGAATTATGCCAATATACTTCATGGGATGATTACAAAAGCTCCCGAGACAAGAGGGAGACCCAAGAGAAGTACTAGGGAGGATGTTCATGACTTGAATGATTACCTAGACAGTACAGCACATTTGGGAAACAACATGTGGTATCAGCACATGAAAGAAGTGGGAAGGAGTACCTCAAAGGAGGAATGCTATGTATGTGCACTCCTGCCTTATAGTATGGGAAGTCTAAGCTTTTCATAGCTATTTAAACAGATGTCCAGACAGCACATTGTTATCTCACATTGCATTCTGCTGAACAAGAGGTCAGTTCATAGGCTGAACAGCCTTTCTAAAATGGGCAACGGAATGGACGGATCCGGATGAAGATAACTATGTTCAAGACACAAAGACAAGACTAAGAGCCCATATGAAAAATCACGTGATAAGATACGAACAGCTGGGAGTGAAAGGAGCAGGACTCAGATGAGAAGTAAACAGAAGACTTGAAAGTCCAGGAAATCAGCAGAAAGCATTCAAAAATGGAAGGAAAGAGGACAAATGCAGATCTGGGGTTCAGTACTTTCACCAGATGTATGGGAAGAAGATGTGGTAATCTGCAGAGATCGAGTAATAGTTGGCCCTTAAAAGCCAACTGTTGAAAATGTGGAATAATTGTGTAAACCATTATGGGAAACTCTTGCAAAACTATTGACATGGGTCGAAGACAAAGGAGGGCCGTTGCAGATAGTGCCTCTGGAAAGTGCAAAGCTGTGTTTCAGAAACAATGGCACAAGAAAAGTTGGGGAGAACCCGAATTGTGCTCCAATTTTTGAGCCACCAGGAATGCGCATTGGAACAGCAGTGATAATGGATCACTATTGGGCTTGTGGATCCAGAGCTTATTTGAAGCTGCCCAAGGATTGGGGAGGACTATGTTCTATAGTAAATGTTCATGTTCCAGCATTAGTGATTCCTAAAAGTGACTTGAACATTGGCAAGTTTCCAAAAGCAGATGCTCATTTAAGGAAGAAATTATCTGTGCAGCTGATAAATCGAATAAAGAGTGAGAACTACTTCTCGGCTAAGTCAATAGAAGCTTTTGACTCCATTCCATATGAGCACAGATTATTCAGTCAGACTTCATCGATATTCACGATAATCTTCATGCCAAGGATCCAGACAGCAGCAAATACTAAGTGGTTACAAATAACCAGATGGGAGTTGTTGCAGACAATCAACACTACCATAAAGGGATTCAATGCCACCAAGGAAGAGCTGAGAGCCATACGACTGATGACATTTCAGAACAGATACGCCCTGGACATGATTACAGCCATAGACGGAGGTGTTTGTGCCAAAATTGGAGAATCATGTTGCAGGTTTATACCTTCCCATGATGATGAAAATGGCACCTTGACAGAGGCCATAGAGATGCTGACGAAGCTACACGTCCAGATGGTAGAGGAGGTGGAAGATATTGCTGAAGACAATTGGTTTGGATCACTCTTTTTGTGGGTTCCACAATGGATGGCAGATATGTTCAAATTCCTTGGAGCCCTGATAGTGATGCTGTTGCTTGGATTCTGTGTAATCAGATTGGCTATTTTACAATGCAAGAAGACTGCAAAGAAAGCAATAGGAATGAAGATCATGATTGATGTCGAATCAGGATGGAAAACTAAAGAGCTAACAGAGGAAGAAATCAAAGAATATGTGAAAGCCAGCATCTATGCACCTGAGGGATCGAAATTCCTGTACCCAAATAACCATAAGAAGTATGTGGGAAAATGGATTTACTGCAGTCCAAGTGCATGCTTGTGACATGGAACAAAGATGAGCATGTGAAATCAGCTGGATCCTGAAAGGTGTAATACAAATATGGGTCCCAAAGAAGCATTTCTTCAGACAAGGATGCCTAGATGTGAAGGATGATGGGAGAGTGGTCGATGAATCGCCCAGAGGGGGGAGTGTAGAGAAGGAGCCAAGTACCCCCACCTCAAGCATCGCTCCCATGTTGCCTATATGTTGGGAACCAGAGTATGAAATACGTGCAGTACCAGTGAAGATACCAATACCAAGGAAAATCCTGGAAGCAAGGTCCCCATTGAGAAAACCATACTTGCATAGATGACAATATGATGGCCATTTGAATGAGATCCCAGAAGAAGTGGGAAAAGTGAGCAAAAGGGAAGAGTGGTGACGTCACACGAAGCAGGGCTGACACAACCAGAAGAGATGAAGAGGCAAGAGAACATAAACATTGTATAGGCATCGAGAAAGTATTGAGGATGAGCAACATTTCGAGTTCAAGATGAAGATGTTTAGGCTACAGAAAAAAAGAAGACATTAAGTCATTTTACACGTGTACAGATGCAAAGAAATACAAGCAGACAAAATGTTCTTAAAGCTAGCTGTGTAATGAATAGATTGCGGCATGCGCCAACATATATATATTGTAAAAAAAGGAAAAGTAATTGCACTTCTCCACACGAGGACAGCACTCTTCGCGGTTAGGACGCCAGTATGGATCTCCAAAGAATAAATCAATTCACTATTCGCCAAAGGTTCTTATGCCATATCCAGTTTTATTCAAGGCATTAAACTTACGACGCGTTTCGCAAAGCTCCCGTTGCTTGCTCACATATACAACATAATGAGGTTGCAAACTGCTTTTAAGTACAGAAGGGCTGGATCTCTAAGATTTCGCCCAACACATTTTGTCCTTCTTCTATTTCAGCTCTTGAAATACCCCATGAGCATTCTATGTTGAATGCTGGCGGCCATTTTATGTGGATTCCCATGCATAGTGCATTAAAGCTAATACATTTTTAGAGATATCACAATTATTTTATAGGGCCGTTCATTGTATAGTAACAGGTTTTCATTTTCATTTTCATTTTCACAATGGTTAAAATGTATTATTGCTGTAATGATTTAAAAATAAACCTGCTCACTGTGCAATTACATATTATTCCCAATCACAGCCTGGAGTTACAATCCAATGCTGGCATCATACAATTAATCAATTAATTAATTAATGGCACACTGCCCGAAATGGATTTTCTATTTGCCAACTGTATAAGTGTGAAGAGCTGTATTTTCCCAATCAACACGTATTTTGTAGGTTCAAGATTATAAAGTGCATAGTGCTGTAAACATAACTCTCAGTCCATTTATCTTAAAAACCTAAAGTGCACAGTGCAAAAGTGCTCTGTTAGTATCTTGAACATTAACCCTCAAGCAATCAGTTGGCTTTTATAAATTATTTCTTAGAAATTCAAATTGTTATTTGTGGCAGTTTGTTAAAGAAAATTTGTGCTAAAGTGCTCAATGCTAAACACATGCAGTAGTACTCATGGCCGGCATTGAATATGTAATGTAAAACAAGGATTAGGGCAATATAAACAGGGGTATATCAAAGGACAAGATGAAAAAAATCAAACCTAAAAAGCTAAGCAATTCTCACTGTTCCATAAAAAGTCAACACACATATAAAATGTAGAAAAAGGTTAAAGTTAAAACGAGCTCAAATATCAAAATCAACAAAAAGTGTTTTCTCATGTTGCTGATTAAAGACATTATCAAGACTGAGGCATAAGAGAAGATTTATGTCCCAACGAATGTATACAATTCTTCATTCAGGTTGTGTCCTCCTGGTTTCTTAGTTTGGAAGTCTAGGATAAATCGTGTCTCCATCTGGCGTAATTCCAGCTCACGATTCCCTCCACGTGGATTGAGTTTTATATGGTGAACTCCAAAAAATCTGAAATTGTCCAATTTGCTTTGGTGTTGGTCTCTGAAATGTACTGCCATTGGGTAGGAAGCATCTACATTTTTGATAGCCCGCATATGCTGTAATATTCTCAATTTCAGCTTGCCAATAGTACTTCCCACATACCAAAGGTTGCATGAACAAAGCAGTACATATACGACAAACTCTGTATTGCATGTTATTTTAGTTTTCACCTCAATATTATGACCTAATATTGGATGTGTGTAGTTTGTTTTGTTCAGAGCAAATTTGCACGCTTTGCACTTAGTGCATTTGGAGAACCCAGTGTTCTTGTTATTCAGCCATGTGGATACAGCGTAAGTTTCTTTCTTTGGGGACATGAAGCTGTTGACCAGTGTGTCTTTAATGGAGGTGGATTTTCTGTAGGTTATGTTGACTCTTTCTCTCATGAATGGAAATAAAATGTCATCGGTTCTTAAGACATGCCAGTGTTTGTGTAATATTTTCCTTATTGTTTTTGCAAGTGAGCCATATGTGAGTATTAGTCTCACATCATCAGGTTCTTGAGTCTTTTCAGATGTTCGATTGGTGGAGAGTAATGCTGTTCGATCTAGATTTCTCGCTTTGATATAAGCTCTCTCAATGATTGTCTTAGGGTACCTTTGTTTGGCAAAATTCCGAGCTGTGATCTTGCATTCTCTATCGAAACAATCTAATTTGCTGCAGTTACGACGGATCCTGACAAACTCACCGTATGGTGTGCTCCATTTTAATGGAGTCGGGTGGTTGCTACTTGCAAATAACGGCATGTCAGAACTCGTTGGTTTTCGATGAAGTTCAGTGCTGATTTCTTTACGATCAGTTTTCACCAGTACATCTAGAAAGATTAGGAATTCACGACTGTGGGTTTCCGTAAATTGGAGATTCAAATTGTTGACATTTAATATAGTCACAAAGTCAAGCCAATCCTTTTCTTTTCCATTCCACAAGATAAATAAGTCATCAATAAACCGTAGCCAGAGGACTACTTGGTTAGTATACTTTGTATTGGCATCAGTCCAGACAACACATTTTTCCCACTATCCCATTGTCAAATTTGCATAGGGCGGTGCAAAGCTTGTTCCCATCGCAGTTCCGCAAAGTTGGTTATAGTAAGTATTGTCGAAGAGAAAGACGTTATTCGTTAAGCATAGATCTATCATCTCCATGATCATTTGTCCATGACTCAGATAATTTAGCGATCTACTGTCAAGGAAGTATTTACATGCTTTTTTTCCATCATTATGTTGAATGGAGGTGTAGAGCGATACTACGTCCAGTGTTGCAAACATGAAATCTCTTTCCCAGCTGATCCCTTCAATTTTGCCAAGAAAATCTTTGGTATCATGTAAATATGAAGGTAGCGTAAATACCAGGGGCAATAATGTTTGATCAACATACTTCGACATATTTTCCAATGATGCACCGGTTAAAGTGACAATGGGTCTTCCTGGGGGGCAGGTGGGGTTCGTATGAATTTTCGGTAGGAAGAAGATTGTGGGTATGACAGGTGTTTTGTTGAAGAGGTACTTTGAATCGTCTTCATCGAGAATATTCAATTCCTCCCATTTCTGTAGGAGGCACTCAGCTTTCCTTTTTAAGGGTTCCAATGGGTTTTCTTCAAGTTTTTCATAGCAATAGTTGTCACTCAGTTGTCGTTGTGCTTCCTTTACATAGTCTTCTCTGTTAAGGATTACTATGTTGCTTCCCTTATCTGAAGCTTTTATGATCACATGGTCAAGTTCTTGCAATTCTCTTAAGATTTTCCTTTCCTTAAATGAAAAATTAGGCTTCATGGTATTTCTATATGTTCTGGCTTTCTTAAGGTCCTGGATAACAAGGTCCTGAAATGCTTCAATTTTGCCTCCTGATTGGAATATCGGGTTAAATCTAGATTTGGCTTTTAGTGTACTCTTGATGGGCCAATCAGTTTATATATATATGTATAGGAGTGAATGAACTATGGACAATTCCGCTATGCATTTTCACAGAGCTGGACCACAGAGCTGGACCAGAAAAAGGAAGCCTTTTCCAGTGTGTCACATTTGAAAAAGCAATTGAATTACAGAGGTGAATCAAAGAAGGGCAAGGCTGGATCAGCACCTAGAAGCCAAGGCCACTCTGGGCCTGAAAGATTTCCACCAGAGTGAACACAGAGTAACTCAAACATGGTCAGGATGGTTGTGCAATAAAGTAAGTGCAAAGGACTCTGAAGAAAGTTCAGAAAAAGGGTCCAAACAACAGTAATTTCAGTTCTTATTAGGGCTGTGTCTTGGTGTTCTCTGAAAGCTTAACATAGCAAAATAAGTAAGGCAAAGGTGCTCAGAGTCCCAAATGAAGCATAAAGAGTTCCAAGAAATATAATCTTGCTTGTTGTTTCAGTCCTTAAAAAAGTCTCAGACTCCGGTAATCTCCCTGGCAAGGTTTTGTGCAGTTAGCGTGCAGTGGGGAATCCTCTGCAGGTCTGTTCTAAAGCCTAGTGGCTGTTCTGTAGTCCTAGTGGATATTCACATAGGAGCCTGCCTTAAACTAAGACATGTAGCCAACCCAGCTTGGCCTCTCATCACCTCCCTCATTCTGGGTCCTGGTTCTATAGCTTCCCAACACAAACCCTCTTTCCTCAACAACTTTCCACATGCTTCTACCTGGGAGACCGTTTGTTGCCCCTTCCTTCTCTCTATCTTTATCCTCATGCTGTCTTGCACAGCCTTTACACTTTGCCCCAGACTCGTTCCTCCACTTGTCCGAAACTACCCATTGTATCTTCCCTTTCTCTCCTCTTCACCTGATTTTCCTTTCCTCCTTTTCCTCTCTTCTACTTCTGATGATTCTCTGTGTCAGGGTGCAGGCATTGGGGTTGTGTAGAGGGGAGCCTGGAGTGAGCTGTGGACGTGGTCCACACATGGGGAAACACAAAAAACACCAGCACAAACGGATATTGTCTTATAGAAGGCTTCTGTGCCCTCTTTGCAGGAACAAAGGCCTACAAACTCCATTTCCCAGCAGGCCCTGGGCCGGAAACTACAAACCCCCACCAGCGTTGGGTGGAGCACATCCGCGCATGCGCGCGCGCACGTTAGCACGGGGCTTGAGCTTAAACTCCAGAACGAAGAGGACGTGTTCACCGCAGCTCCGAGGAAGGGGACACACGTGAGGGTCCACACCCCAGCCAGCCATCACCCGGGCCCCTCATACGCCTGAGATAAGTACTGCAAGCGCAGGGGAGCAGCTTCAGCACATGCTGGGAAACACGCGCTTGGGCAGCAAAGCCGCGTTCAGGGGCGAACAGTCAGGAAACTCCCATGCGAAGCGGGGCACACGCAAGGGGGCACCGCCCAGACTCATGAAGTCCCCTTGTTCGGCAAAAGATAAGTGCAGCACGTAGTAGCCATTAATCCAGACCCGCGCAAGACCCGCACCGAAGCGCAGCGATCCCACGAGCAGTGCATATTATTTGCATGCATAATTAGCCATGTGCGCCATCTAAGGGAACCACAACTGGGAACACGGCGTGACTTGTACTGAAGTCGCACTGCGCCACGTGCGGCTAGCGGCACGTTTATTATTTAATCTACGTGTGCATATTAACACATGGGTCAGTGAACTGCGGAGCCATGTGCGACTTAACCGCATATCAGGGCTAAACCCATTCAAGGGGGCATACAAGTTAGAACGTGGCAACTTGGAGATGAGTGGGGGTGCATGAAGGAATGTCATTTACCCATTGGATGAATCTGTTGTGTGTGTGATGAAACACCCACAAGGAAATAACTCGTAACTCTCTTTGCAGCATTTATCTGCTCCGGAGACCGGAACTGAGAGTGCGCAGGCAGGAGGCCAGCACTCAAAAACAGAGATAAGTCCTTTTGCTCTAATTGCCTCATTGATGACAGACTGTAATGTGGGCATGTAATGTATATGCTGGTTTGGGTATGCATGTTTAATTGTTAGTTCGTATTTACCCAAACTCCCTCAGTCCTGTCCACCTTCCCTCTCCTAACCCTTTTTCCGGTTATCCTGAAAACCTGTTCCTGTCCAACCAACGATGCCGGGGTCTCGGAGGTCTGTGTAAGCTGTGACTTGCAGGCACCCAGACCACGGAGGGGGTGGTTGGTTCGTACCACTCCTGCGCTTGAAGATTGGAGCCTGACACTCTGCTTCACCTTTCCACTTTGGTCACCCTCCCCAGTTTAATAATATCCTTGTTGTTCACCACTATGTCTTACCCACATCCTCCTTAGGCACCTCTATATTATGAGCTGGCTTCTTTGCCCCTTCTCTGTGGTTCCGCTCACCACCTCCTCCTTCGTTCTCTCACCACCACCTCATTAACGTCTCTCACCACCTTCTGCATAATTATCTCTGTAACTAGTGTTATCTCCAAGATATCTCTCTTTCATCTTTCTGGATGCTTCATCCACTTGGTTTTCCTTCTTGCCAATCTTTTGGGTCTTTTTCTCTCCCCCAATCTCTGCATCCTCCTTTCCCTAGCCTCCTGGCTCTCAATCTCCTCAGCCTCTTGGGTTTCACGCTCCTGCTTCCTGTGTCACTCTTTCCCTCCGATTTTCCTGGGTTTCTTTTCCCTCGCCATCCGCCTGGGTCTCTCTCTCTCTCGCCATGCTCTTGGATCTCTCTCCCCAGCTTCCTGGCTCTCTCTCTCCTCCCAGCCCCTAAGGCAGCGTGGGTTTGTCTCCCTGATGGTAGTATGGAGACTGTTTTATGGACTGCACCCTGGGAATGGCTTTCAGTTTTGAAGTGGTACTTGGGCTTAGTTAGTTCCTCCTCATGGGCGGCCCTCTTACTGATTGCCATAATTTAGCCCAGTCCTTGTATCAAGCTTCCTTAGTCTAAGATGCTGTATGTGTATGTTTGTTCAAACCTTGTGCAGTGACTGATTAGCTGTTTAAATGTTCTTTCTTAGATATGGTCCCTCTTATAGCACCTGTGTTTTTTAATGTGATTTCTGCACCCACACAAGAGAGGTCTAGTGTGCAGGTGCTGCTGGTTCCTCAAGACCGTCCCTCATAATTAATTTTCTTAAAAGAACAGGAGCTTATCAGGCTGAATGTGATGAGCCCATGCCTTTCGAGTGTGGAATGGTGGGGGTAGCCACAGGGCCTTCCATATGCCATCCTGAGTCCCAGCATCTCCTTGCTTGTGCCAGCACCCTTGACAACACCACCATCCACCAGCAAGGTCAGGTAGGGGACTTCATCACACCGTCTCCAGAGTAAATGGAGTTTACATGGATTAATAGAAATCAGGCATTGTTTTCGGTCCACTGAAATCGTTCAGGAGAGGATAGAGGACATGGGGCATGCTAGCTGATTCAGATGAGGCAAAATGAAATCAGCTACAGGTGACTCTTCATCTGTGGGTTGAGGGTGAATGTTTCTTTGAAGCAATGTTGATTGATATAAGCTTGCACTTCAATCATACAATCAAGGAACACACATGGAATACTACAGGATTGTCCTCAACTTTTTCAATCCCAACAGGGGAAGTGCCACAATCCTTCAAATCAGCATACATCAGGCCGCTACTCAAAGATACAGCAGGAAATGTAGAGGACCTCTCCAATTGCAGACCTATCTCCAACATCCTGTATCTAGCTAAACTGCTCAAAATGTACATATACAAAACAACCCAAGAATTTGTAGAAGAGCACTGCTTACCAGACCAAGCACAAGTAGGTTTCAGCCCAATGAGAGGAACGGAAACAGCACTCCTCTCAATATGGGATGACCTAAAAGCAAACGCAGACCCAGACAACAGTGCTGCCTTGATACTTCTAGACCTCTCTGCCGCTTCCGACACAGTTAACCACGATATCCTCATCACGAGACTGGAAGGACTGGGAATAACCGACAATGCCCGACTGTGGATCAAATCCTTCTTAATAAACAGAATATAGACTATATGGATGAAACCTTTCAAATCCAACCCAAGCGAGTCCACATGCGGAGTACCACATATACATAGTTGAAACAATGATGAGTTAAGAAACCGATCCCAGACCCCACTAAGCAACCAACTACAAACAGAATCTAAGGAGGACACCCTACAACATACCAAACTCCCCAATTGATAGATAGCTATGACAGGAAGCAACTAAAGACTGAATACACAGCTAGACCAGGACGGAAGAAAAGAACGATTATCAATAGCACCCAGGCCCGAATTACACACAAGCTCCAACAGACCACCGACAGAAATAGATAGCGAGGGAATAGGGGACTGGTAATCTATAGCACCCATACCAGAGTGGGAACTAGACACACCCCGTCGCATTGCACCAAGTTCAAATACAATAAAGCCGGCAACGCGCCATGCAATCACTCACAACAATTAGATCGACAAGAAAGGAAAGTGGCAATTAAGATTTCCTACAGGAATGCCAGTTAAATAGAACAAGACCTGCAATGGCCTAGGATATATACCCTACTAACCTAAGCACACATCTCTGCAAACCTGACTCACTTGAAAATCCACACAACCATCTCTCGCCCAGCAAACCGTGTGCACTTCACCACACCGCAACAACTAACGAACAACACATAAACCGTACCAACAGCACATAAGGTCTTGCATCGGTACGATACTGACACCAAAGCTCAGCGCACAGGGAAAACTGAACTGAAGCAGCCAACAGCACACCACCTCTCTCACTTTCCTACTCCCTCTTCACCCAGCTAAACTAACCAGCCCGCCTTCTTGTTTACAGATCCACCTGAGCGCCTGGAGACCAATTCCGTTGGTGACGGTGCACAGTATAAATACCTGTAGCATTTAACATACAGTGCTTGAATACATATGGCCACAGGGCCATCCATGGCATTCATCCCAGTTGGCTATGCTGACTCTGCAAACTGTAAGAGTTGGGACAGTCTCCCCTACGGCTCCTCCATGAAAATGGCACAGCCAGTCTGGCCAGTTGATCAAAGGAGAGGTGTGGTGTGGAGTATAGTACAGTTCTTGCTTTCATGCTGAAGGGAAAAATACGGAATACAATTATACACAGTACCACAACATGCACAGACAATTATCAATTTTCACTGATAACCAGCAACACCTTAGGGCAAACAAATGAGACACAGAACCTAGGTGGATAGGATCCATGACAGAGTCCATAGGCTAGATGGTGACTGTCCAAGCAGGTGCATGAGGATCCAAAACAACAGTTTTCAAGGTCCCACCCATGGGCATGCAGGGAACTCTTTTACTAGATGGTAACTGTACTCCCAATCCATGGGGAAAAGAAGATGTTGATAGTATGTTGGGTCTGGAAGAGATGTCTGATCACGGAGAGTTTTATTTGTCACAATGTTCTTGAGCAAGGTAGCAGCAATAGGACGAGTATCGCCCAAATAGTAACTAGCTGATACCAGGGTAAATAAAGTCCCAGCTACCCAGCCCGAGTAGTGCGGGCAACCAAGTGCAGGGTCGGAGGATATGCCAGTTGAATGCTGACTGGGAGAAAGGAAATGCATCTGGTAGAATGCTGTCCATATCACTGAGCCAAGCAATCCAATAGCAGACAGTGGTCTGCAAAGTGTGGGTGAGAACAGGAGTGAATTGCGGGACTGGCCGGTGAGTGGGCAGAGGCCGACAACATTTAGGATATACAAAGACAAATTAGGATCGTAACAGGTCACATGGCAGTAACTTGTCTGGTAGTTAGAAAAAGGCTTCAGGTAACAAGCAGGACTTCTTGTGCAGAAAAGAGCACCACTCTGCTCCTTTATTTCCGTTTCCGAGAAGTGAGCTTCTGCAGAGACCCCTCAGAGCCTGGAGAAGAAGTTGATCATCGCTGCCACCTCATTACCAATGGGGCTCCTCCACATAGGCTCCCTGGTGGACTTTTAGCTGCCGTGCGACCTAGGCGCAGCTCAATCTTGAATGTGGAGAGGTCTCTTAAGAAGGGGGATGCCGTCAGAGAAGGTCATTGATGGCCTGTCTCAGTAGTTCTGGACTTCCACTCTTCTGTTGGGATTGTACCCTTGCGAAGCCCATTGGGCCTCTGTGCATCCTTTTAACCATGCTCCCTCTTCTGGATGGTTTCTTCTTACTTCCTTGGTCAGTTGTGTATGAACCTTTCCCCCTCTTTGTTGTTCCTCCCAGCGCCAATGAGGGCCATTCAGGGTGCACACGTGCTCTCCTATGCCATTCACATCGCATTACATTATGTACATCTCTCCGCTTCACAGCTTTAGTGTCCATTTGCTTACCAATTAGAAAACACAGCCCCGTGATACGAGGCTTTTCATTTCTTCGGGGTTGGGAAAGTAGAACAAATGAAAAAGCGGACGCAGGTGAGACACACAAGGAAGACTGTGTTTTGAACCGTGTCAAAAATCCTTGATCTTGTAATTGGTTATTTATAGAGTTTAACACCCAGAGGTTTCTGAGTGCGGACCCAGGATCGAACCAGTGTTGCTCAGTGTCTTCTTGTTTCCAAGGCGAGCGCATTGCTCCTGAGCTATTCTCCCGAGACGATACATAGAACAAATAGCACTGTGTTCATATCTGGTCAAATAGCTCAATGGACTAGCTCAGTAGACCATATAACTCAGTTTGTGAGTAACATTTGGCTCTGTTATCTAACACATTTACTGTCGAAATCTGTGTAATCTTAAAGCCACACTTTCAAATCCTGGGCTGCCCTTTGAAGTCACTCACCATTTTGAGGTTTAGGTAGGGAGTGGTAACACCTATTAGTATGCCACTTTGAGTCAGTAACATAATCCAGCAAGGTAAGAGCTCCCTGTGACACATATGTGCAACATGCAGGCAAGTTTTAATTCCCGGCAAACTAAGATTACCAAATGACTCCAAGTCACTGGGGACACCCTACTCCAGTCCTGGGCTTTATTTTTACATAAGCACATCATATACAGTTGAAATGATAGACGAGTACAACTCGCAAAACAGGACTGATGTGGAAAGGACAGCACGGGGCTGTTACACAGTGTCCCTGATGACACTGAGGGCCAGATTCACGCACGAGTTTTATAATGGTGCAATCCCATAGGAAAATGCTCTGTGAATCAGGCCCTGAGGCCTCCGGTAACTTTTAAGGAAGGCTGATTAAGTTATTTGCAATTATATTACAGTTCCTATTATTACAGCATATGCAAGCGGGGGGGGGGTGTCTCTGGTGAAGTCCAATGAAAGAAGCATGATTATATAATTACTATTTAATATTAAAAACGAGCCAAAATAAAGATAAAGAAAGGCAGAGCATCTTTGGGCAACCCTCCTGTGAAATAAACTGCAGGGTGTGTTGAGTGTGTATATGGGGTGATCACTGGAAGCCTCCAGTTAGTGCTCTGACTCCCCATTGGAGCATTCTGGGGGAAAGCAACGCCCACCCTCCTTTAATAACCTCCATTACTCAACACATATTCATAGATGTACTATTAAAAACCTACTCCTGAATCCTGATTAGAATGTCTCGTAGGCCTTTGTGAACAAACACAGGGCTTCATTAAGACGGACAGAGCATTGGGCTAATGAGAAAATATAAGCAGTCGGAAGGGGGGTGGGGGGTTTGGGTACATGAAAGAACCCAACCCACTGTGTTAATGGGGATACCCTGCTGCTTTGTTGGACGCATAATTGTACGTTATTGAATTGCCCTGGGCCAGTGCAAGTAGTATAATAATATGCGCTCGTAATGGGGAACTCCTGCTAACTTTTCAGTACAGAGCCACGGGTTCTGCTTTATATCTGTTTTAAAACATTCCTCTGTATTTTTTTTCTTACTGAATCCACTTTCTATTTTCATGTTTCGAAATTATTTTTTAACTGTAAATTGTCCCCTTCCTTGTCTCTTCCTCCTTCACGTCTTCACCCCCCTCTCCTTCCATCTTCTACCTATACTCACCTTGGCTCACACTCTGAACTGGCCATTCTCCTACCTAAACGTTTTCCTAGTTTCAAGACTCACTCAAATAACGGGTACACTCCTGAAAGGAAGTCAATGATGTTCATTAAACGGCCAGCCGGGTTGCACAGAGTAATGCACACACCAGAGCTCTATACATTCCACTGTGCACCCCTCCACATGTCATGGTCTCCAAGCGGTCTTGTGGATCTGAAAGTGGAGTGTGTGGTTAGGGGTTTAGTAGGGAAGGGCAAGGCATATTGGTGTCGGTAACAACTGGCTTCTGTGCAGGTGAGCTTTCTAGGTGGGTAGTGGTGTTTTCCTAAAGGTAGGCGTTTCCCGGTAGGAAACCTGAGGGGCAGGGAATCTGTGTGTAGTGGATGGGTTTTAATGATTGATTGGAGAGATGTAGGAGTTTGACTAAGTTGTGGTGGGCCGACATATTCATTTTAGCTGTATATTGTTTCGGCGAGGAGGTGTGTGTGTGTTGAGGCAAGGTTGTTAGTAGGTTGCATCTGAAAGACCCGGTTTTGTTTCATGTTTTAGCACGTATTGGCCAGTCCGGTAAAATGCCAGTATCCATGAATACCGGCACTTTTTTAACGGACTGGCCAACTTAGAATGAGGCCCAGTGTCCCTGTACATGTTTTTCTCATAGTGTTTTGTTTCGATAATTGTGTCACTGCTTGATCTTAATGTCCTTCTTGGGTTACATGGGTGATTTTTGCTTGAAGAATCCCACTCCCTGTCCATGCAGCGCTCTGTGAGCGATGCAGAGTGCTTCAAAGTGGATTCTTTTCTTCATTGGTAACCAGTGTAAGCTTCTCATGCCCGGGATGATCTGTTGCTTCCTGTTCATCCTTAGTAGAATTCTTGCTGCCATGTTTTGTATGCTTTGTACTTTTGTTATGCTTGAACTAAAATGGCGCTGGTGCGCAGTGTATTCTGGGAGCAATCGGAGCCATGATGGATATTTACTTCATGCCGCAGGGAAAAGCTGCACACATTTTGCTGAGTGTTAGATTCATGGTGCTGAGGAAAACATGCTTTCCAAACCTGGTATGCGGTCAAGGACATTTCTGCTGTGAAAGCTAACTTTGTTATGGTTTGCTACTGTTCTCCGTGGAGCGTGTTTTTAGAGAAGGGAGGCACTCTGCTCCTTGAGGGTAGCTCTCGATTGACCCAGCTGGCAACCAACGGCTGCTCATCAACTGCGCAAGTGCCATTTCCAGAAGGCTCGAAAACTGAATATCTGCGTAAACCCGGAGGTGGTCAGGTGAGACTTCAGCCGGAGAAGGACGCTTACGTCCGGCACTCCTGTGAGCTGTGGTGCTCTCGGCCTGGCTGTTCCCGGGGTCTTCCAGCCGCTTCAGGGCGAGATGAGGAATTATGTTACGCTCACGGTGATGTATTTCCTTTTGAATTCTTTGCTTCTTCTGTGATTTATGTCTATATTACTTCTGTCAGTTATTCCTATTTTATTATTGGTTGCTTCTAAGCTTTGAATAAATAGCCGTATAAGAGCTGATTATCTTCTAAGAGTGTGTGGTTGTGAGTTATTGCGTCTGTCTACGTTCAAAGTATTTGCTCTTTAATTGCATTGGTGATTTATGTTTTTCCGTGCACTTTGGGGAGAGCAATACATTTTTGGCGTCACGAACAGGATACTTGTGAAGAGTTGTTCCGAGTATTCAAGAATCTGTTGAAACGTAGATAGGATTCGGTTGTCTTGCAAGTGAAGTTTTTGAGTAGTGAAGTTTTTTTTTCCTCCTTTGCCAGTTTGTGAGCCTTTGTGGGAGTGATTGCAGCGTGGAGAGAAAAAATATATAGATACAACAAGGTTTTGTTTTGTTTGCGATAATGAGTAGTTTGTTCAGGAAGAAGAGCGTTACCGCTGGCGGTGACTGTTCTGATGTTGTTATTCCAGGCTGGACTAAGAGTCCATATGATAAGTTGGCCCAGGCGTGGGCATGTGGTGCAGGTCTAAGTGAAACATTGGATCAAGGATTGGGAGATGCCGATCCGGCTGATGTAATGGCATGCTTGCAACAAGTTCCAGTAGGACGTGGCAAAGAATGTGCGGCATTAGGTAGGCGAGGTTGGTTTCTTTTGCATGCTTATAGGAAAATTCATCAAATGACGGTGGAAATGAAAAATTAGTTTTTGCGATTAGAAAGAGAGTTAGCTGCAGAACGGCAGACTGCGTTAATGCAGCAGTTTCAAATGAAACTGTTTAAAGATAAGGCTGACACATATCAGGCGGTGGCCGAGAGGGCAGCAGTCAGAGTAGCCCGGTATAAGTATAGGAAAAGATGGGGAGGGGTGAACAAAAGAAAGGTGGCAACTGTAATCGCTACCGCTGGTGTGGATTGGGATCTGAATAAGTGGGATGGTGATATTTTTGATTCAACCAGTCTAGAAAGTAGTTCCGCAAATGAGTCTGACCCCAAAATGGAAGTGAAACAGAAAACAGTACAGGATAAGCCCGCCAGAAGACGGCGAGCCGGACCCCACCCGCAGAATCCTGCTGGCAGAAAGGTGGATTTAACCACGCTGGAGGATCACACACAACAGGAGGTTGGGGAAATTATTACCCGTTTGAGGCAAAAATCAGGGGAAGCTTTATTGACATGGATGGTGAGATTACTAGATGGGGGTGCTGCAGGGTTGTTGGTAGATTCTACGGATTCACCACGTTTTCTACCCCTGTGAATTGACACCAATGTACAGGAGGTCTTAAGGGCAGGACCACCCCCTGATTCAAATGGTCAAGATACTCAGGTGTCTTTATTACACCTGGTAGCCCAAGCATGTAACCGTAAATACCCCATTACCACAGATTGGCCTAGTGAAGAAACGAAGTGGTATACGTTGAGAGAAAAAATTCAAAAAGTCAGGGAGCATGCTATGAAAGAGGCTATTCACATAGATGTTCCTGATCACATGGGAGCCGTGCCGCTCTCAGTTTCAACTCGAAACATGGTGATTAGAACCGCGCCACCTGCATACAAAAGTGTCATTATGAGTTTGCTCGTAGGTATGACGGGCAAAGCTACTGATGAGGTAGCAGATGCCATTTGGCAACTTGCAGATTTAGGGGAATGGGATAAGAGCGATAACAAGCCATGGGAGCGAGAGGGGAGTAGTGAGAGAAGAACCAAAGGCAGGCGGCAAGATAGCAGAGACTCCCGAGTGTCCCGAAAAGACATGTTTTTGGCTTTGTTGAAAGATGGTGTGCCACACGAAGAAATTGATGGCATTGAAACCAAAGTAATGTATGAATTATACAAAAAACAAGGACTTGCAGCCAAAGAGCGCTATAAACAGGTTAAGAAACAGGTAGTCACCACGCCACAGGGGGACACCTCACCTTCTGCTCCCCCTGCGGAAGAACAAGACGAAGGATCTATGGGGATTCCTTCCCCGTACCAGCCAACATACGCTGATTTGAGAAAGGTGGTGAGTGCGATGTTAGAGGCGGAGTCGAGTCACACTCATTCGAAGTTTGACTAGGGCTTCGGCCAAGCTCCGGCAGCGTCTGACCGCATAAAAGTGGATAGGCGGCCTCATGTTGATGTTAAGATTTTTTGGGGGCCAGGAAATACACAAGGGGTGCGAGCATTGATAGACACCGGGGCGGAGGCCTCTTTGATTCATGGTAATCCAACACGATTTAAAGGCAAACAGTTTACTATTACAGGTCTAGGGGGAAAGGAGACCCCCGCAGTACAAACGAAAGTGGAGATGAAAATAGGCAATTTGAATAGACAGAAATACCAAGTGTAGATTGTCCCGATACCTGAATATATAATTGGCTTTGACATTTTGGAAGGGTTAACCTTGGGACTTGGCGGTAAAACGTACCAGTTTGGGGTGAGTGCATTGATCTGTACACACATTACCGTAGGCAAATTGAAGATGCCCCCAGTGCAAGTGCCAGTGGCAACCAAGCGGGTAGCAATGAAACAATACCGCATTCCTGGGGGGCACAAGGAAATTTCAGACACCATCAAAGAGTACGTGGAGGCGGGTGTATTACGCCCTATTACCACCACATGGAACAATCCTCTCTGGCCTATTAAAAAGAGAGAGCAAAACAACTTTCTTGGTAGGTAGTCGGGCATTCCTAGGTATAGGTTGTTTGTGTAGTCTATTGTTGAAAGTACCAATGAGAATATGGTGAGGATCCGGTTGTGGGAAGCTTAGATATGGGGGATGCGTCTGATTGAGCATAGCTGGTAAAAACATTTTTGTACTATTGCATCAACCTATGGTTCTAATGTGAGTTGACTGTTCATGAGGATGCCTAGATGTTTTATTATTGCTGATGTTTCCAGTCTTATACTCATTCCTCAGGGTCAAGGGAGTGGAGACTGAGGTTGATTGTAATTGCGTTGTCATTGCATATCAGTATTTTTGTTTTGTTTGGGCTTAGTTGTTAGTTTTAGTTTGCTGTTGTCATGCAGTGATTCATCTCGTTGAGGCAATGGGTGAGGGCATTGTTTGAGTCCAACCCGGTAGTCACCTTGTAAATGAGTTGAGTATCGTCCCACAGGCTGTGAATCCCTACTCAGATGCTTCCTAGATATACTCCAATGCAATAGTTTTGGCTTAAAGGTGGTGCACATAATAGCCAAAACTAACGAGGCTGTATGTCGACACTGTGGGCTTCATTACAAGTACAGCGTTATGGGTGTAAACTGTGGTAATGTGGAAATAATTCTGCTACTGTCACATTACTGCTGCAATACCACACCACTGTACTACAAGGTTGGCAGTGGAGTGGAGGACTCTGCGGGACTAAGTTGCAATAATGACAATCGAGTTTGGCAGTCATTGAGTAAAAATGTACCACTGAATTACCACAGAACTCGGAATGCATCCCAGTGTTCCTTGAATCCAATGCTTCATACACTACTTATAAGGAACTGAAGTCCCAGGGTCCTCTCACTAGACACCTCATCAATGATCAGCCATTCTCTTTGTCACTACCCTTCATTCTCCCTGCACAAGAGGTGGCATGGCTTAAGGGTTCCCTTTCTCATCCTCCAACTTTCAATTTCCTCTTTACCACTTTGACTTGACCCTCCAGTTTTCAATGTCTTTCCCCTCCATGCAGGCCACATGTACATTCCATCTAATTGATGGACCTGAACCGGTTGTTGCTTTTATCCCCACTCACACTTTTACTTTGTTGATGTTAAAGTGTCACAGTATTATATTGTATTGTTTATTTATTTATATTGCACGCCGGGCTGTCAGGCATCTGGGTGCTTGCAAAAGTTTAGGTTACAGGTACATAGGCAAAGATACGAAATACAGAACAGTATACGACAATATACAGAGACCACTACAGTCAAATAAGTGTGCAGAATAAATACAGAATGTACATATATACAAGTCATGGGTACAGACATCAATGGTCGTTAGTGTGCGACCAATGTTTAACATTGGTCTTGAAGGCATGGAGGGAAGGTAAAGCGCTAAAGGAGTCTGTTAACGAGTTCCAGAGTTGAGCTGCCAAGACTGGAAGCCGGATCCTCCTGTTTTTTTAAGTTTGAAGTTAGGGACTCTTAGAGTGTGCCTTTCTGATGGGTCATTCTGAAGTATGTTTGGTGAACCACTCAGTCAGGTATATGGGTGCCTTATTATTGATGCATATGTGTGTCAAGTTTAGTGATTTATACTTAAATCTGTCTTTAATGGCTAGCCAGTTGATTGAGCGTCTTTCTTTGAGCGTCTTTCTTTGGGTGAGATATGTTGACCTTTAGGGATGCCTAGGGCAGTTCTTAGAGCATTAGTTTGGAGGGTTTGGAGTTTGTTGGTGTTGTGGTTACTGGTGCCCAAATAGAGTGCATTACAGTAATCCAATTTGGATAGGATTAGTGCCCGAGCAATGGTAATACAGCTGTCTGTGGTCAAGAATGGTTTACATTTGTTTATTTCCTTGCGCTTGGGCAGTGCTTATGCCGCAAAGGCCCTTTCAATGTGTCATGTCTCTCCCGCCATTACCCTTGTCCAATAAAAGTGCACATGGCCAATTATTAACATGCGTGTCTGCAACTGAAGCCTCTCTACTTCATGTCCCATTGCTTGATGCCACCTCAGGGGACATGTGGTGGGTAATTGTTCTCTGTCCCTTTCGATCACTGCTTGGAAAGATGGTCCTCTAGCCCCAGTGTGTTCTCCTGACTCCATATTGTGCCTTGGTTGCCCCTGCAGAGTGCCTTCAAACTGTAAGCAGAAAGTAAACAGATACATCTGTACAGGCTAGTTACCTAATGCCAAAATGGAGGCCATGCCATTGTTTTAATCTGCGGTTTGACAGTATGATGCACCTGCTAACAGACCTGAATAGCGAAACCCAAAAGGTAAGTTTGATAGAAACCATGCCTGCCTGGGTGTTGAAGCAAAGATGAGAATGTCATATAAATCAAAGAATTGAGTGCATAAGTCATACATGTTGTCCAGGAGGATAACTCAGCAGCAACATGCTTGCCTTAGAAACAAGACAACATGAAGCAACACAGATTCGATCCCCTGGGTATTAAGTGTGTTATAAATATGTATGTAAGAGACATATTCCTGTAAGTGTGCCTCGATGCCCCCAGGCTGTGTGAGCACAAACAAAACAAAAAAAATGCAAATAAATAAAAAATACATTGGGATTTTAACATATAAAGTGCAGATCACCAGTTACCAAGGGTTTATATTGAATCCATTTGCAACATGTAGAATTTTAGGTATTGGATTACATATGTTTCCCATACACTACCAAAACTTCCATTCCAAGATGATGTATTGGCTGAAGACAGCCGTTGTCTAAACATACTGAGCCAGGTTCTGCCTCTCCCTCTTGTCACTTGGACATACTGGATACACAACTGTTAACTGTATATATGTATATACTCCTGCTTACCTTCATTATTATTGTGTTTATGCCTTGTATATATTTTATTGTCTGTAACTAAGTTTCGCAAATTCCTGTATCTGCTGCACGCTGTTACCCTAGGGTATTCTGGCGCACTACAAATAATAAACAAACAAACAAACAAACAACCTGGACTTTGGTCCCCCAACAGTGTTCAACCTACAGCGTTTCGGGCCCACACCAGTGGTGAAAGGCGCTATACAAATGACTGGTGATGATGATGACGAAAGAGGGAAATTCAGCTAGTTAAATAAAAAATCCCACCTGACACAAAAGACACATTTAAACACAAACAACCAATCCCAAGCTGCAACTAGAATCAACTGAAACGTTTCCACAATAGTTCAGCAGATGTCCAAGAATCCATTTATATTTTGTACTTTATTTATTTATTGAGCGCTTTACGCCAAAGCTCTGGACATAAAAAGGGTTACAGTACAATAACATGATATTTGGTAGCTTCACAGAAGTGTTTCAAGTAAAGACTAGATGCGGTAAGAATAAGGTTAAATTAATTTGCTGCTGCCGGATCCGACAGAAGTCGGGAGCTATAGGACGACAGCTCAGGGGCAACGTGCTCGCCATGGAAGCGAGACGACACAGAACAACACAGCATCGATCCCAAGGTCCGTATTAAGTGCGTTATAAATAACCAGTCATATCATATCAAGTCCTCATGAATGGTCTTGAAAGTAATGCACGGACACAGTGTATTTCTTGATTGAGAGCGCAGTCCTCTTGATTGAAATCCCTTCCTTTCTTGTGCAGCCTCCCCTTCCTGTCTCCATCAGCATATATCTCCGAATTCATCACGCTTCTGCACTGAAACACAGCCCTTGCCACCTAACAATGTGGACCGTGCATACGTTTAGGGCAATACATCCCCCAGGACTTAGAAAAAGAACACAACGAATCCCTTTTCACAACCAAACGTTCTGGTCTAACGGTACGGTGTGATGGTCTGAGGCCCCCATCTTGAGTCGGATGGATCTCCAATGGAAGGCAGCCCAGGTGAGTGACTCTCCTCTGACACCAAACTTTCAGCAAGGTCCGCACTTGCAGGTGAAGAATCAAAATCAAAGCTTTTAAAATGTGAACAATGTCTAGTAGCAGTTTTGCCTCTTGCTTCAGTTGTGGTCATGGACCCCTTCACACCCACCACTGTAAAAGGCGGTGGGCCAAAGACTGAAGGAGCTTTGTGCTTCCATCTCTGAGATAGCCCACATGGCTTCTTTTAACAATATCGAGGTGGGGAAGGCGCATTCACACTTGCCGGTCAAACCTTTACTCTGAAGGACTGCGGTTTATGGATTCACATAGCATATTACAATAATCTCTTAAAAGTGGTCCATGTGCTTGATCCAATTCACCCTTAGTCGAATGGCATATATGAGCAGTTTTCTTATAAAACGGTTCCATGTCATTTCAACAAAGTAAATTACTTCAATGCAATTTACCCCAACCCCCTCTTTCCCTTCACTTTCTTCCCATCCCCAACCCTCTCCCCACCTCTCTTTTACCACTTAACCCAAACTATACGTACATTTCAAAGTGTTTTCGAAGTAATTTCGATGAAGTAAATTACACCGAAGTAATTTGCTTCCTGGAAACCACGGGATACTTATAAAACCAGACCATTCACCTGAGGCGTAGCGCCTATACATTTGTCACCTTTCGAAGACGAAAACCAAGATAATCTACAATTATGCAAAAGCCGTCCCATAAAAAGTTGGTGCATTACCCATCTTTCCATCAGCTGGCATACCATTTGCTGAAAAGATCTTGCCAATTTCAGGGATTACTGCTGTAGCAGCAGGAGGTGAAATTGCTTAAGTGTCAGGGTACCTTGGAGATCAATTAGCCGCCAACATGTAGTTGCCAGTTGGTAATGCGCCATAGACATATATGGCCACCTACTGCCATGTATTTCAAGGCAATAAACTTGTTGTTAAGGGTTCGAAGCTCGCTGACCATTGCTCACATGATTTCAGCAATTTTTCAATCATCCAATACAAATACAGGCACCACACTTTATTTCAAACTAGACTTTAAGTGGACAGTATACAACAATTGCCTTCATGAGCCAGCTAGACCAATCTTTGTCACGTGGCTTTTTGTATAACATTCTAATTTTTCCTTAGAAGAAGATAATCTTTCATTGCTGGCAGCTCCTCTCCAATGAGGGAGATGGTTTTGATATTGTTAGACTCAATGCCAAGGACAGACATATTGTAATCAATGTTGTCGCCATATGACTTTATAAAATCCATAGCCAGCAACAGTCAGCTCCGCCTGGGACACGTTGACTCTCTCTTCTAATTGTATGGAAACAGGTTTCACATTTTGTACGATGTAGATGATATACTCTCTAGCCACCAATGGAGCGGAGGCACTATCTGGAAGCAGATGGTTGGAAAGGAAATTAGACTGATTGTGATCTGTCCCAGGCTCGTGAATCATCTTTAAATTATAGTCCTGTGACTGGAAACCCCAACACTCAATGTGTGGCATGCATTTTAGCCCTCAGCTTTCCATAGATGGAGAGTAGGGTGTGTTGGTCAGTGATAATGGTGGATGTCTTTCCAGCAAGTGATGATGTTCACAGGGTCACCCAATAGCAAGGTCAACGTTCGTCAGACTCCTGCAAGCATGATAAATTATCCTAGACATCACGTCCGAAACAGGCTTGTGCTGGCCAGAGTATCTGTCACCCCACTCTACAGGACTCGCATCCATTGCCATCTCAGTGCACACATCACGATAAACATAGGACAGGAATTTAGACCTTGCAATGCTCAATATTAACACAAATTCGAGTCACCTTGCGCTGTGGTGTCCAGATTGATCTGTTCAATAGGGAAAACATTCACTGCATTTGTTTTGCCAGCACAGAGACGTGTAGGTTTGTTGGCCCAAATCGTCTTTCCTTGACGGGAGTAAGTAAAAGTACAGTTACATCCCTTCTGCATGCTGCTGTCACCCGTGGCAAAGCACTGTATGCTGGTGGTTCACAGTGTCGGTGTGTATACCTGCAGCATTTTGTGCTAAGCACTTTACATGTTCGATGGCATGCCTGGCTCCGTCTAGCTCGTTGACATGAGTTTGAGTGCCACAAATATTAGATTACTGTTGTTTACTATCTTATCCATTTACTAACGACTCTCTAGATTTACAGAAAGGGGTGTAGCTTTTTTACCTACTTTCAAGACCTTTAGAAATTGCTCATGCATATTTTGCCGCATGTTTCTATTAGAAATCCAGTAATATCTAAAACGCAGAGGAAACACATGCAGTCCTGAATATCTATACAGACATCACAACACTCCCCCTGCCCTTGTCTTGCCAGTAAGTGAAGTTGCGCACTGACAGTAGTAAAGTCTGGAGGGCAACGTGTACAACAACAATTAGTGCAGAGAACATCTTGACAGATGCATCAGTGCAGGGGCGACATGGGTGCTTCTACCATCTCTGGGTCGTCTTGTGGAATCAGAAAATACAATATTAAGGCTTTTTCACCATGCAAAGAGAAATACACCGACACAGGCTTGTAAAGATTCCCAGAATCTTTAATGCAATACTGTACAGTATACAAAACAAAGTACACAAATAGCTATTTGGCCGTCAATACATCACAGAGACCACCAGCAGGGTTCAATGTGAGCAGTGAACAGGAATTGCTAGCTGGACATCAGCGTATTTATACAGTTACTTCATAACGATGTCCAGCCTCCTACAAGTTAATCATGTACTGGGCTAGGGTCGCGCCAGGTTCATTCCTAATTTACATATCTCGTGCATGCGGTTTACTTTTTAATACATTTGCTAACAAACACTATTATTCTCTGGGTTTAACTTTACACTCTTTACACATTTGTTTTAATACAGGTCAAACAGATGTTTCGCATGTCGTGTTCAAATAGCGTTATTGTTCTTGTATACTTGTAGGTTAACATCGCCAATTCAAGTAATCTCCTGATCCTGAGGTCAACAAAGGACAAGGTCCACATGACCCTAACATGTAGCCTTCAGGCAGGTTGGACATTAACTCTCCTACAGAGCTTGAAGAGGTTAAAGTAAGAACAAGAGAACACAGGTCGGCCATTTTAGGCCACAGGGTGACTTTGCACAATAAACTAAAATGGCAGCTTTAACCTAAAATGGAGGCTTGATTCCCTTAAGGTCTCAACCTTGCAATACGGATTTCCTCGCAAAGTGACTGGGCATAGGCCAACTTATACAATGAGGATGAAACAATATTATATCAGTTTTAACAAACCCTCCTTTTGGTCTATGCCAAGCGCTAAACTACCTTCAATCACTTTGCGACTAACTCCACATTTCAACGTCTATACACCCCAAATCATTGTCAGACATATCTATTGCCATTAGATCAGACACTAGAGTTTCTTTCAACACATACTCCTTGGAAACCTTATCTGGGGCGTATATTTTATGCCCTAATACACTTGTTGCTTGCGCGCAACACCCCCCTAATACTGAACATATACCAGGGAGACACAGTATACAACAACAAAGGAACAGAAAACTACCCAAGATAATCAGCAGGGCCGAAAACAACTTCCATCCCCACGACCGCAGGAGGTCCCAAAACCATGCACCAAGTTCCCAGTTTCCCTCAGGAACATGCACTTCTGAACTAAGAACATGTAGATTTTGGATCGCCCTAAAGATTGTTGGAGAGGAGTCTGGTACGTAAACACAGCAAGCGGACCCCACTAATTTACATACTCCTCCAAGCTCAGCCAAAATGACATCTAATGCCATCCAGTTCTGAAGAGCCACTAATCTTATCGCTTTCTGTTCTAACGTCATATTATAGAGTATGTCAGTGGTCCGGTTGATGGTTCTCTCCAACACTCTCGCTAGTCCCCTGATATCTTCTGAAATCGTAATTTGCCCAAAAAATGGCACAAAGGATTTCATGATGTCTCCTAGAGTTTGCATTGGAGTATCCCCCTTCACACCTTATCGTGGACGAGTCTTCGAAATTTCTGCAGTGCTGGCAATAAATACCCCAGGTAATAGAATCCCTAAATAGCAGGTTCCTTGCCAATCCCTGGGCAACCATGGAAATGCCACATTACCGCAAACAAAACAGACAGGTTCACCTAAGTACAGAGGTCTGTTCTCACTAGTCAAATTCGCAACGTTGGCGCATTTCCTAAAATTACCCATTGACCGTGTTCCATTCCTCTGTATGCAGAAGGATACTGAATCAGGGCTATGGTTAACATAATAAGATGGAGGCGTGGCATCCTTATTGCCTATAGGAGCCATTTTGAAAGAGATCAAAGACTGAAAAGGATGAGACAATCTATCAGAGGGCCTAACAGAAACAACGTTTGGCTTACTCCTATTTGCAAAAAGCGAGCATCCCAGGGGCATCAAAACACGTTTTTCAAAACTATTCAAATTTGTACCATCAAAGTTCCCTGAGATGCTGTCATTCCATCGGCCAAAGAATAGTGCTCTAAGAGAAGCCTAACAAGCAGTTGTCAAAGGTAAAGGATGAATGCACCAACCTAGCCCCTTATCCCCATGTTGCGGTAGATACGAGCAGATCCAGCAGTTGGTCCTATTCGAAATTGCATGAGTGGCATTCATTATTAACAAAAGAGTATTATTCTGATACTTCCGTCTATGCGAAGAATCTTTAGGCAACATGGTATGCAATTGCACGGAAGGAGTGGGGAAAACAGAAACATTTTCAACAGGTAAAAAGTCCTCTAGCGGATATGCTTCCTCCAGATACCATAACCCAAAACCAATAGTTACTAAAAACCCAGTAATTGTTACAAAAAGGCAACAATACACTTTCAGGGTCCCATTACATGCTTGATCATTGTCTCTGCTAGTCACATATTTATCTAAAGGTTCGGTACGAGCGGTAGCGGGTGCAGGCATTGTAGTCTTCAATCAAAAAAACACCAATTGTTCATTTGCTGGCGACTCCAGTCGCGCGTCTTCTTAATGTCTTTCCCACAACCCTTAGCCAACAGAATCCTTTTCGTACAGGCGGGCCAAAAGGCAGGCCCTCAAATGATTTCCTCAATCGCACAGCCAAACCGTGCTGTACGTCTATTTTCTTGGACGTAAATTATATTTCACAATTTCCGGTGCCGAAGGATCGGTTAAGAGTATGTCGTCACTTCCCACTGGAGGTGGCGAGTGAACGGAAATGGGATCAAAAAATGATTGATCCGGAAGTATCACTGTTGGAGAGTGTGGAGACAAAATGGCTGTTTTGTCTGGCCTTACGAATTCTGGAACGGTCTCCGATACTCTCTTGTCGGTTGTTGCTGTTTCAGGCACGTTGGTTACAGTGGAAAGGGATTCTGTGTCTTCTGTATCGTATGGCACGGGCTGCGGGATCCGTTTGGTGTGTGTCACGTGGGTCTATTTCTTTCGCCCTGGTACCCACACAGCAGTCTGGGTGACTAGCAGGACCTGGTAGGGACCCCTCCACCGAGGTGCAAGGCAAGACGACCTCTCAAAAACTTTCGTGAGGATCCAGTCCCCCGGTCGTAGACTGTGACCAGGACCCTCGTAACGTACAGGTAATGCCTCTCGCACCTGGTGATAAATTGAAAATAGATTTTTATTCAACTGGTTACAGTAATCTGAAAGAAGCACATTCTCTATATCCCGCAACGAGCGACTTTTTGGCATACCCCAAATATTAGCAGGCCTCCCCATTACCACCTCAAAGGGAGAGAACCCAGTCTTAGTTTGAGGGGTTGTTCTCATAGACAGCAACACTATCGGTAAGGCGTCCGGCCATTTTAGCTTGGTGCCAGCACACGTCTTAGCGAGCTTGTTCTTTATAATGCCGTTATGCCTTTCCACTAATCTGCCACTTTGGGCATGTCTGGCCGAATGGAACCGTTTATCAATCTGTAATCCTTCACATATTTGTAGGATTACAGCAGCGATAAAGTATGGCCCATTATCCGACCAGATGACTCTCGGCAGCCTGAACCTAGGAAAAATCTCTTTCAACAGAGTTTTTGCCGTGGTTATGGCCATTGCATCTCTAATAGGGAAGGCCTCAACCCACTTACTAAATGCACAAATGACAACCAACACATATTTAAGATTGTTGCAACGTTCCATGTCAATAAAATCAAAGTGGATAACCTCAAACGGAACAGAAGGTGGAGCGAAACTTTCTCTAGGAGTCGAGGTACCTTTTCCTACATTGTGCTGCAAACAGACCATGCAACCTTGGAGAAAGCACTCCGCAATTTTGAAAATGTTATCATTGGCCCATACACTGTGTAACATTTTAGTCAATTTACACGCGCAGACATGGTTCGGACCATGAGCCATAATGACCATCATTGTAATATAGGCGTCAGGGAGTAACCATTTTCCTTCAAGATTGTCCACCCAACACCCATCATCATCCAATCTTCCTGCATCCTCGACCCATTTCTTGGTCTCCTCTATAGTAGCATCTGCTTGAATGTCTTTTACAGAATCGATACTTTCACCAAAAGTGCAAACATTTACAGTTTCTCTTACAGCATACATTTCTGAACTAAAATCAGTGGCAGTTTGCTTAGCTATCTGATCAGCGAAAGCATTCCCTTTTCCTATATCATCTGTAACCTTTCGATGTGCTGTACATTTTATAATAGCTAACTGAACAGGGAGTGCGAGCGCTGAAAGTAATTGCACTATTAAAGTGCCATGCTGTATTTTTGTGCCATGTGAGGTCAAGAAACCTCGTTCTTTCCAAAGTCTACCGAAGTTGTGAACTACCCCAAAGGCATACTGACTGTCAGTATATATATTTACTGTAAGCCCTTCAGAAAGTTCACAAGCTCGAGTTAACGCTATAATTTCTGCGGCCTGCGCGGAATTATGCATAATTCTTTTGGTTTCCACAATCGTGCTTAAAGTAGTGACGGCATAAGCAGCCGTGGATGTACCATTCGGAAGTTTAAAACAAGAGCCATCACAAAATAGCTCTCCTTGTGGGCTATTCAAAGGCGTGTCTTTCAAATCAATTCTACCTTTAGTCTCTTGTTCTGTAGTGAAAAGGCAATCGTGTGATGTTTCGTCACCATCAACAGTATCTTGCGGGACAGGTAAATGTTCGACCGGATTTAATACACAACACCTCTGAATTTGAATGTGGGGAGCAAACAAGATCAATTCGTATCTTGTTAATCGTGCGGAAGTGAGGTGTTCTGTTTGAGTTCTATTCAATAAAATATCTACAGAGTGAGGTACCATTAGGGTTAACGCATGACCCAGGACCATTCCCTTGCTCTGTTTTACAGACGAAGCAGCAGCGACAGCTCTCAAACATCTCAGCAAAGCGCATGCAACAGGATCAAGGGCGGATGAGAAACAGCCGCACGGCCTATTCTTCCCTCCATGTTCCTGCGTTAACACAGCCAAAGCACATCACGTTCATGCACATACAACACGAAGGCCTTTTCATAATTTGGAGTTCCTAAAACCGGTGCCGAACACAGCGCGGTTTTGAGCAAGTCAAATGCTGTCTGGTGTTCCAAAGTCCATGGCAATTGCAAAGAAATGCACTTTTTTGCCAAAGCCAGCATTGGTTTAATCGTTAACGAAAAGTTAGGGATCCACAATCTACAGTAATAAGCCATACCTATCAGGGCTCTAACTTCCTTCTGCGTATTTGGGATAGACATGCCAGAAATAGTTTTTATTCGTTCAGGTGTCAACCGTCTTCCCTCCTTTGACAGGAGATAGCCTAAATAGGCAACCTCCTGACAACAATATTGGAATTTTTTGAGTGAAGCTTTGTGGCCATGTTTTGCTAGATGACAAAGCAACAATATGGTGCCTTCTTTACAGGCACTCTCAGAATCAGTAGCCAAGAGGAGATCATCTACATACTGTAGTAACTTGCAAGTAGTAGGCAACTCGAGAGTATTGAGCTGCTCTTTTAATGCTCTACTATAAATATTTGGACTCTCAGTGTACCCTTGTGGTGCACGAGTGAATGTGAACCAGCGTCCACCTAGGGTAAACACGAACAAATACCTACTATCCTTGTGTATGGGAATACTGAAAAACGCGTTTTTGAGGTCAACAACGCTAAAGTGAGTGGCAGAAGCCGGAATCACAGTTAGTATCATTGTAACATCAGGTACAGTGGAAAATTGGGGAGCCACAATTTTGTTAATAGCACGTAAATCAATTATAAACCGAAAGGGAATCACATTATCACCTTTTTTGTATACTGGCAAAATCGGGCTGTTACACAAACTGCCAGTAATTTCCTCAATTACTCCACGATGTACAAAATCAGAAACTATACATTTCAAAGCCTGTTCGCCTTCAACTAAGATCTTATATTGTGGGATGCGAGGCAATTTTACTCCATGTTTCAGAATAATTTTAACAGGTTCAATTTGAAGAATGCCCACATCATTATCATCAATTGCCCATAAGCATTCCGGAATGTTACTAAATTCTGGCAGTAAAGGTCGAGTCAAAAACTGAGAGGCGAGTGATTGCTGAGGTGAAATTGTTAACCGAACTCCCTCTGGAGAACAATGTATTACTGCATGCAATTCCTTCAATAAATTTAACCCCAGCAAATTCTCCCCACAGTTTGTGGTAAGTAGAAATGGACACTGCTCTGTGAAGGGACCCAGTGTTATCGGTACCGGAAAAGAGACCGGACAAACTACAGGTGTGCCTGAAAACCCTACGTAAACGTTGGACTGCCCTGACAGGGCAATATTTGGAATCTGTGAATGGTCAATGGAACATTTCTGTGCTCTCGTATCTACTAAAAATAGATGCTTCCTATTTCCCACCGCCATCTCAACGTAGGGACCTTTCTGATGAACGGGAATAGGCGTTGGTTCCAAATCCTGCTTTGGGCAATCCTAACGAAACAGAATGGGCCTCATTACGACTCAGGCGGTAAGGGGTTTACGCCGGCGTAAACAGCGCCGACCCTTACCGCCTGAGTACGAGGTCCCTTAGCGCCATGGCGGATTTAACACCTGCTTTTAGCAGGTGTTAAAATCCATGGCGCTAAGGGACCATAGAGTTAATTACGCCACCGTAATTTACGGTGGCGTAATTAACGCCTTTCCCACTCCCATTATGCCCTATGGGGCAAAAATGGGAATGGGGAAGGGTAAATGGGGATTGGGGACTTACCGCCCCGCCAACCTCGGAATGGGGCGGTAAGTCCGCCAACCACCATGGCGTAAATGTAGTTTACGCCATGGTGGTAAAGTCACGGCCCAGGCGGTAACTTACCGCCTGGGTCGTAATGAGGCCCAATGTCATTAAAAGGAAGCTCTTCAGAGAGTTACGGGGCAGAAGGGTGATCAAAAATGTTTCTATTATCCACATTAAAAGTTTTTTTATCCTGTGAAGAAGGTTGCTGTGATTCTGGCGCAAACTGACCTCTGCCAGGGCCCCCTACACCTGGGTGACCTCTGGATCATCTACCCATGTTCCCAAATGACCTCTGCTGCAAGGTCGGACATTGTGCGCGCCACTGACCTTACTGTCGACAATAGGCACACTGGTCAATGGTTACCGGAGCCAGGGGCGTACTTCCCTGTGGAATATACTGACCTCTAAATTGATTACCCCCTCTAGGGTTTCTAACAATCTGTTGTAATAGGACCTTTGTCTTCAGGTCCCCCTTTTTTCCTCAAGCTTTTCCTTTTCATTTTTCACACGTTTTCATAGTACTGAGCCATGTGCAGTACTTCTGATTGAGACTTCACCTGCCAAGCGCTTTCGGAAGACATAATCTGTAACTGGATGTCTGGCAGCCATCCACGTACAAATTTGTCGACAAACAGCCTTTTCCCTAACTCTGTGCCTAAGTATGAAATCTGAAAATACCTGTTCAAACCGATTGAAGAACTCGGTAGCACCCTCAGACTTTTCTTGGACACAGGCCGTAAGCTTGTCCCAAATGATTCTTTTTTCAGGAACTATAGTTTTTAATTTTACAATAATCCTATCAGGCAAAGTTAATATCACTTGAGGCGGTCGCTCGCCAGCTGGTCTTTCTCTGTCGAGCCTAACCATGTTATCCCATGTATCTCCTAACCCAGGTACATCATCTACAGTCCTAATCTGTTTCCACAAATCAACTGGCAGGAGTATGGGAAATAATAAATCAATATCACTTAAGATGAATAACGATGATTGTAAGACCGACTCTATTTCCTTATAGAACACCGTCGGATTCTTTCTTATATCAGGAATAGATTGCTTTATGGTGTTCACTTCCTGTCTTGAGAACGGGACGTGAACAAACTCTGATACGTAATGTGCAGGAATGTCCACCGCGAGTATTCCTCGTGCAGCATCGGCCGCAATCTCAACTTTTGGGACAAATGTCGGAGGGACCTCTCTCATAGGCAACTGAGAAGTAGGTAGCTCCGAACGCTTACTAAGCAACAGAGCCAAATCAAGCGCTAAGGCAGTCGAAGAAGTATCAATCGAAAAGGCTCTCTTATAAACACTGAACAATTCTGCGGGACAACAAATCTTTCTTTTTACACACTCATTCTGCAGGTATTCTACCATAACCTGTATGACTTTCTTTTGCATTTCTAACGTATACTGACCATATGTGTCATATACTTCATCTGGAGTTATCGACATATCCGAAATCCATTTTATCGCATCCTTTGTACAAATTTGCGCTTCCTCACCTTTCAATTCACGGCGAGGAGAAAACCATTTCTGTAAGAACATAATACCTAAACTATCACCATCTGCTTCTTCATTCTGTAACCCTTCCAACTCCTTCCTATACACAAAAATCCTCCCGACATGCTCATATACTTTCTCCGCAGTCTCTCTGGACAATGCTAAGGCGTTCAAATCCCGTAACCCTTGTGGGAGATCTACATTGTTTAATCTATTCCACATTATACTCAAATGAATACCTAATCCTTCAATAAAAACATTTTTCCCAGGAATACTTTTTAAATTTTCGAGTGTGGAAAAAACATCAGCTTGTTCACCCTTCTCCATACAATGTTTAGCCCAAGCAATCAAGTCATTCTTTTTATCTGGGGACACAGTATTACGAGTCACAACCCTTGATCCCGCGCCCTGGTCTACTACAAGCGATGCGGAATCACTTGGAAGAGGAAGAGTAGGCACATTCTGAATGTCAATAGTTGGAGGCAAGGGGGCAGGCAAAGGAGCGACGGCTGGAAGAACAACAGGAAGAACAACAGGTAGGGCCGGAGGAACTATAGGAGGAGGAATAATAACAGGAAGGGGCAAAGCACCAAGAGGAGGGACGTACGGGGGTGGCGCAGAGGCCTCGGGCCTTCGTTCATGCAAAAGTTTATTAATCAATTCATCTGACGTATGAAAATCTCTTGAAGGGCAAATTTTTTGAATGCCTAATTGAAACGCTCTGTCCGTGTTCCTAACTGACTCCAATTGTTTATTTTGATGATATAACTGTGCCTTTTCGACACCCGTCATATGTCGACGCATATGTTTCTCTCTACTCTTTTGTTGCTGCAAAGCTTCTGTTTTCCAACTGTGCAATGTGTCAAATGCTGCAGGTCTAGCCTTTTTCTTTACCAATACAGACTCTAGATATTCTATACGAGGGATTTCAAAGCTACGATTGGTTGGCCACCGAAGATTAGAGTTATGTCTGGTCTGTCTGTGCCAAATGTCATTAAATGCTATACTACCAAAGCCTTTCTTACAGTACATAGTACATGCCGGCGACCCCTCCTGTGGTGCGGGATGGCTATCTTCCAAAGATTGTCTGTCGCTGCGGAATAATGCCCTGAAGCAGGCAGACAATTTCCCAGGCATATCAGAGTTCTGGTGTTACCTGGTCAAATAATTGTGCTCGCGAGTACAATGCGCCAAATTCAAATTGTCAGGGTTAAATTAAGAATCGGGTCACAATTCACCTGACCAAAGGACTGAGAGGCCCGATCGGGTTACTAAGGACAATTCTAAGGACCCACGTGTCTGGTGATTTTGGCAAATTTACCCACCTCGATATATGGACCCTCGTCAAGACGTCGTCTCGGGCTACAGCTCACTGTTCAGGGATCGGATCGTGCTGTTCTGTCGAGGATATCACTTCTCGTCCAGAGGGGCCGTTTCTGTTGGCACCGTCCGATCCCAGTCCGATAGCCAAGCCAACCTTCAACGAAACGAAGTCGATCTTGAGGGTCCCTATTCGGGCGCCATCTGTGGAATCAGAAAATACAATATTAAGGCTTTTGCACCATGCAAAGAGAAATACACTGACACAGGCTTGCAAAGATTCCCAGAATCTTTAATGCAATACTGTACAGTTTACAAAACAAAGTACACAAATAGCTATTTGGCCGTCAATACATCACAGAGACCACCAGCAGGGTTCAATGTGAGCAGTGAACAGGAATTGCTAGCTGGACATCAGCGTATTTATACAGTTTCTTCATAACGATGTCCAGCCTCCTACAAGTTAATCATGTACTGGGCTAGGGTCGCACCAGGTTCATTCCTAATTTACATATCTCGTGCATGCGGTTTACTTTTTAATACATTTGCTAACAAACACTATTATTCTCTGGGTTTAACTTTACACTCTTTATACATTTGTTTTAATACAGGTCAAACAGATATTTTGCATGCCGTGTTCAAATAGCGTTATTGTTCTTGTATACTTCTAGATTAACATCACCAATTCAAGTAATCCCCTGATCCCGAGGTTAACAAAGGACAAGGTCTACATGACCCTAACATGTAGCCTGCAGGCAGGTTGGACATTAACTCTCCTAGAGATGTTGAAGAGGTTAAAGTAAGAACAAGAGAACACAGGTCGGCCATTTTAGGCCACAGGGTGACTTTGCACGATAAACTAAAAGGGCAGCTTTAACCTAAAATGGAGGCTTGATTCACTTAAGGTCGCGACCTTGCAATACGGATTTCCTCGCAAAGCGACTGGGCATAGGCCAACATATACAATGAGGACGAAACAATATTATATCAGTTTTAACAGTCTTGCAAAATACTTCTTTAAACAACTTTTCTTCTTCAAACGTCACTGTCAGTTTATTAAATTCTGAACTATGTGCCCTGCAATGATGTCAGCTCTATTGTCAGTTGAGTTTGAGGGATGGGCTTTTATTGATGTGTGATTTCCCACCATTCTTCTCCCTGTGATAGCTCTTTTTTATTTGTATTGTATTGTTCATTCATAGGTTTTAGGTATGTGAAAAGGTTTAATAAGTATGCCTCCACTCCCTATCCTTGTTTGCCCTGAAACATCTTTTCTGTCTAATCTCTGAATGTGTTGCTTTTTTAGAGATTGCTTTTCTCTTGCCCTCGGCTTCCCCTCTTCTACCAGCCTAACTTCTTTTTAACCCTTTCCGCTTGGATCAATGAGTTTTTTATTTTACCTTATATAAAAAGGTGTTTTTGCAGAACACCATTTTTCAGGGGATGTTTTCATATAATGTCAAACTCAAAGCGAAGGAAACAAAGAGGAGCTGAGAAGAAAAAAGGCATAGAAGTGGCAAACAAGTATCAGAAGAGAAAATAAGGAATACAATTGAAAGAACATGTATAATGGGACAGGGGAAGGAAAAGAAGTGAAAACAAATATATTCTGGGCCAGAGGAAGGACACTAAGTGAAAAAAGGGTAACAAGTGAGAAAAAGGAATATGTGGAAGAGCAAATATATGATCGACCGTGTAAAGAATTGAAGGTGAATAAAATGTGTAATTTTGACGAGAAGGCAAAATGGACGAACACAACGTAAGTGAACGTGAAAGTGATAGAAAATGTATGATGGGAGAGAGAAAAGAACAGATGGAAAAATATTGGAGAAATGAAAGTTTAGAATGATATTAGAGAAGAGGACAATGATAAATAAAAGGCATGAGAGAGCAGAGAGAGACAGAATGTATAAGAGGATTGAGGGAGACCCCAGTTCAGACTCTTGGTCACCCAAATGTTATGGTATTTCATACCATTCTGCTCTGCGGGGGTAGGAGCAACAGGTGAGACGCCATCTCATTTCAGAATTTCCCCTCATAATAGTAGAACTAGCATTAGCTTTAAAAGGGCAAGTAGAAGATAGTGGGCCTCATTAAGAGCATGGCGGTAGCCGTGCCTGTATGGCAGGCACGGCTACCGGCACGCTCCCTATCGGCACTGCCTCTCGCGATTGGGAAATAACCGGCCCATTACGAGATGAGGGGGCCGGTAATTGCCCATTCGCGGGAGGCGGTAATGCCGGGCTCCCGATCCCCATTCTGCCCCATAGGGCAGGATGGGGAGAATGAGGGTGGGGAGCATGGATGCGCCGGCACAGTTAATAACGGTGCCAGCGGCATTACGAGTGATGCTCGTCGGTGCTACACAGCACACCAGGTAAACCCGGGCGGGCTGTCAGGAACCCGCGAGCAGAACTCGTAATGCGCCGGCCCGGTATGAACGGTGCCGGTGCCTTACCGGCATCGTTCATGCCGCGGCCACCAGCCTTATAACGAGGTCCAGTGTCTTGAAGGGGAGTAGCAAATAGATTCCTCTACAGTATCCTGAGAGGATATATTAGGGATTGTTATACTATAGGTAGAAAGAGGAGTAGTGTTATAGGTATGGTAATGTTTATTTATAAACAACTATACGCATGCAAGTGTTTCAAAGTGCTCAAGGAGGGTGGGAAAATGGGGAAAAACAACAGTCGCTCAGAGCCCTTGCAATTCTGAGATGATAATAGTCTGCACAGGCAGAGTAAGTGCATATAATACATGTAATAGTAGAGACACAGCAAATAGGCCTGACGGCAATTCTGCAGTTTTTACCAAGTGCAATTAAGGGGTGAAGACAAGGGAGAACAGACAGACGATCTTCAGGCACAGTGCATTTGGATCATGCCAGTGCACAGACGGTCACAGGGAAGGGGAGGTCCAAGTGAACCCAGTCGGTGCCGGTACCGGCACCCGCGAGCAGAGCATGTCAGATGTACCGGCACCGTTTGTAACGGTGCCGGTGTATCCGGCTTCCCCATTCACATTGAGCCCTATCATGGGAATGGGGAAGAATATTTTCCGGCGCCCAGGAATGGGCAATTACCGGGTCTGAAAAGGCCATAATGAGAAGGTAATTGCCCATTCCTGGGCAGTGGGAAAAAGAATTACTGGCGACAGCTACCGCCAGCCTCCTAATGAGGCCCAACCACTTCACAGCTGTCTATGACTCATGCAGAATCCGCCTGCCTTCCTATTGCTTCCCGTGGGAAACAGAAGTGAACTTTGCTGTTGATTGCAGTCAGCATCAGTAAGCATCCTTCCGACCTTAAGCCTGTGTTCTCAGCTGGAAAGCATTGTCAGTGAAGTGCCAATGGCCATTGGGCCTTTTTGGTTAGGCACAACCAAGGTGCACTTTGATATTGCTCCTGAAGATTTGCTTGATTTTAAACAAAGTGTCATCCAGTTTAAAAGTGCACATGGCAGATCCAAGATACCCTTCAGCAGTAGCCATGAAGTCTGCATGCATGCTGGAAGAGATTTCCTTCAGAACTGGACTTGGACATTCCCCATGCGATAGGAACCCAATGTACCTTGGGTTTGCAACTTCGGAGGAATGCAAGAGAACTCAGGGAGTGGCCCTTTGCAATATGTGCCCCCGCAGCGAAGTGCCGTTGACAGGACTTTCCGAACTGCCCTTTAGTGACAAGGAATTATCAGGCATGTAGAAGAAATGTATGAAAATAAGTGATGGAAGATCATATACAACACATTCATGGAGAACATATACATACTAATTACAGGAGTCATACATGTATGCTGAGACAAACAATCACAAATGAATTCAAATCCTGATTTAAGTCTGGAAAGTAACCTTTTAGCCAGTACTAATGCAAGTTTGCCTAGTACATCTGACACTAATGCAAATGATGTTTATCAAAATGTTGAGGAAGAAACGGTAATGCAAAATGTAATCTCAAGTACCATGGAAGTAAACTCCTCAGAGTCAAGGGGAGTAAGCTCTAGTTTTGAAATAGGCAGTGACAATTAAATTGTTTTACAATGGAATCCAGGTGATGGTTTCTTAGAAATGTTCATGCATGATGCAGCAGAATAAATATTAGTACATGATGCAGCAATGTAATCGGAGTTAAATACACAGCATTGCTAATACATAAGAGAATAGCATAGCAGATCTATCCTATTCATCTAGTAGCTTTAGATAAGTCTCTGTTCATCCAGTATAGTTAATGTGTAACACGATGCATGAAAACACCTCTAGAACACATAACTAATTCTCAGTTCAATATTGCTAGTGTGCCTCTAGCTCAAATAACATTGCTTGCAGATAGGATATAATCTAATTGACTACTCATTTGCACATTACTAACTATGTAACGGTTAAACACCCTACCTATCTTGTCAGGCTGTTTACAGTCATTGATGGTTGCTTTCATTCAAACATGATACTTAGACTGAGCAAGATTAGAATGGCTGCTTCTGTTTGTGTACTATTTAATGCTTACTTTGTCTCTTTTGGATGACTGTAAGATGGCTGCAGGTGACTTCTGCTCGCTGTCTCCCCTTGGCACGGGCTCAGAGAAGGGAAGGCAAAGACACTGACATTAATTTATGCACATTTTAATGTATTGCATTATAATGTTATTATTGCACAACTAGTTGCTATAGTGTCTCCCAAGAGAACAATACAAATTGTAACAGAGGAGGACGTCACCCAAGTACTTTATAGTCTATACCGGCTAAAACACACTGGGCATGGACATTTTGTTAATTTCAAGCTCTAACAACCTTCATGCCGTGATTTTCTATATGGCAATTCATTGATTTAACTTCAATTCAATGTGCTAGGGATCTACACAGCTCCTCCCCCATACCCCAAATGATTTAATTGAAAGGATTAAAGCGGGCTGTTCCCAACAAAATTCAATTTAAATGGATAGGGTGATTTTCTATAGAGGAATTAATTTGAATTGGATTTAATAAAATGTACTAAGTGTCTTCCAACTACCAACCCCCCTACCCACTATGCAAGATGGAGATTAAGTCTGGCAGTCCCCCCACCACACTTTTGATGGCTTTGGGATATATCTATTACGTGGGAGGCCTTGGTTTTGTGGTATCCACGGAAACAGCAGTTTTCCTCAGAGGACAGCACAGATCTGGTCAAGGGCTTCCGTCAAGGATTTTCTCCCGCACCCAGACTTCCTCTGCTCCTGTGATGGGGGTCCCAGCTAGCTTCTAGAATTCCCTGTCACTATCTCCAATGCAAGGTCTGAGGTCTCTCTGCTTGTTGTTCCTCGCAAAGATTCAGGCAGCAGGCTACCTCCAGGAATAAAGTGAAAAAGCCTTGTTCTGATGCAATATTGACCTCTTAGAGGGCTGATGACACTCCTTTATTATTATAATTCCCAAGGTAAGGATTGGCTAGCACCCTCCCTTCAACTCCCACCAAGACGACCACTGGCTGCTGATAGGACCAGAAGTTGGGAGGTTTGGTTTATGGAAGCTGAGGGAGGAGAAAGTTTTGTCACCCCGAAATGACAAGTGGATTTTGCCTTTTTGTGTTCTGAAAATCTAACATGGCAGCTATGCTAATTTTTCAAATAACTACATGAATCTAGATATTTTTGGATTCTATATTTTATGGTGAGTTGGACAATGCTAATTTTATGTTGGCATGTCCTTCCTGGGTGGAGCTATTGTGTTTCATGCTTCGTGGCTGTGCCGTAATAGTTACAACTCTGACACTACATACTTCCAACTTAATTTCACAGTCTACCACTTCACCTATTTTCCAGGTCCTCAGACTTATGAAAATGCCAGTATCATAATTTTTATCATGACTTAAGTTACGTACATCACACAAATTTTGTTTGTACACGGTCCCAATTGGATTTTTAACCCCTTTAATGTGAACCAGGTATGATCTCAGTGGGACACACAATGCACTTTTTATTTGGGAAAATGCATTCAATGTTAATCAAGGGCAATGCACCACAAGTCTCCCAGTTCCACATCAGCCCCCACCAATGTTTAGGTCTCATTTCTCTTCTATGACATGATCTGGACATCTGGCTGGCCAATGTTTATTCTACCCTCTTCTCCTGAGCTGCAAAGGGTCTTTGTTCGGAGTTTATGCACAATTAATGGGGGACCTGACCTTAAAGGTAATTTCTGCTGGTCATGTTATCTGTATCACTGTAGTTCCATCTCTCTTACAACATTTCTTGTATTTTTAACTGAAGATCCAAGTCTGTTTCCTTGATAAACCCACCGAGCCCCAAAGGTCTTGGAGTCAATGTCTCAGCTCAGTGAGAAAAAGAAGTTGCATTTCACAATTCTGAAAGGATATCATATAACATTTACCCACCGTGTACATGCAACTTTCAGTACTGCACCAGGGACTGTTGTTCACAATATAATCTTTCTTTATATACTGTATAAACAGAAATAAGTTCACTTTTGGTATTCTTCACACAAACAGGCCATAGTTACATTAGAAACCAGTGTTCATTTATGCAAAAACAAAATAGGCCTTACCCTATAAATGTTGTCATTTTATGTGCTGCAATTAAGTCTCTATTCCTGAAAACGCAGTCTGCCATTCAACTTTATTTCTTAAATGTAAGGCATCATTCCTGCTTTTTAGCTTCCAAATGCAACGTATTTCAAATGTATTTATTTCCTTCCATGTGCACTTCTGCAGCCTTAAATCTGTCACATTCTGTGAAACTTAAACTGCATTGTGAAACTAGAGCCTCTCTCCCACTGCACAGGATTCTCAAATCTAGGTGTGTTGTCTCTTGTAATCTGGTACTGAAACTGAATTTTGAAACGTAAACTGCATTGTGAAACTTGGGCCTCTTGCCCACTATGCAGCACTCTCAAATCTAGGTGTGTTGTCTTTTGTACTCTTGTATTCAAACTGCACTGTGAGACTTGGGCCTCTCTCCCGCTATACAGGGTTCTCAAATCTAGGTGTAGCCCCCATCTCGGCCTATTATATTGTGAAACCTATTGTAGCGTGAAATCTAGGCCTCTCTCCAACTATACAGTAATCCCAAATTTAGGTTTAGTCTCCTTCTTGGCCTATTACATCGTGAAACCTCCAGCCGAATAACTTCCAAGCTTACGATACGTATATGATATGATATGATATGATCATTTATTTATATAGCGCATATGCACAATGTGTTTCAAAGCGCTTCAAGGCAAGGGAGGGAACAAGGGAAAATAAAATGACATTCTTACAGGCCATGAACAGTAAGGATGTGAAATTAACTATGATACTCAGCCTGACGACATTTCAGATAGTGCAAGAGCTAAGACATAGATAAGGAAGGGAGGGGGAGAGTGGGAAGGAAATGGAAACAGACAGGCGACTACCGTACTAGGCATGATGACATTTCTAGTAGAACCGGAGAGAAACAAGAGGTGAGGAAGAGGGGTGCAGAAAGGTATTTTCAGATAGTGCTGGCGGGGGGGGGGAGACAGACATGGTTGCTATCATACTAGGTCCAGGGACAAATTCTGATAGAGTAAGTGCATAGAAGAAGGGGAGCAGATAGGAAAAGTGAGAAGGGAAAGGAGGAGAGAACAGTGAGTTAGCAGTCAAAAGAGTGGAGAAGCAAGAGGGGAGAGTGAATACAATTGCAGAAGTCAGTATTAACCCATAATGTTGCAAGCCAGGATACAAGATGAAGATGGGAACAGCATGATTCAGGGCCACCATGAGTACAAGATGCAACACACCAATAGCGTGGACACAGGCTGCAGGCACAGCCGTGCAACCATGCACCGTAGAATACTGCTATGGCTAAGCACATCCGGTCTAGCAACACACTTGGCCGTCCAGTCTGAAACACCTAACTTACCTCAACACCTCTGCCACCAGCATACGACTACCATCCGAAAGGATAGCTGGCCACACATGAACTGTCTATACAATGGCAATCTGTCAGAATCCACCAACAGTGCCCACCCACATGCCTGGCCTCTCTTTGCGCTGCTTAGTCGAGCCTAGCCAGCCACCTAACTCCTAGACTGGCAAAATGCACACACACATCTCCTAAACTAAACCCCTTAGAATTTTTCACCACATTGACTACAGTCACTAGAATGCTCCTACCAGAAAAGCGCATTGAGGACACACAAGTCGGGAAAGGGCGCTATATAAAAAGCCAAATACAATACAATACAATAGTGTCTCCTAAGAGAACAATACAAATTGTAACAGAGGAGATAAGAGTTTTTGAAAATTGCACAGTAAATATTTCTCACACACTTTTGTGCTTTGCAAATGATTCTTTTCCATGCTCCATGTTTCAGCAATGGTGCATTTGACATTAAATGCACCTGCTTCTACATCATGTTTTCTCATTGCATTTTTAAAGATTTATTTCCACCATTTTCTCGGGTGTCATACTACTATAGGGCAAGTTACGTATGACATTTTCTTCTCTATTCATTCAGAGAATGGCTTGCTTGTACACACTGGGCATATGTACAGATATTATGGTTATGCCACCTTCCTAATGAGGGGGATGATTAATTTAGCTTTGCTTTATTTTGTTACTAGGAAAGTGGAATCAGAAAATTGGAATATATATATAGCTCTACCAGTCGGTACGGATTTAGGAGCTATATATTTGTCATGTTGTGTTGTGGGTGTTTATGCTGTCTGTCACATACATGCCCAATTTGAAAAGACAGTTAATGCCCTACCAGGGTTATTTCTTTTTAAACAGCAATTTCAAATTGCTTTTAAAATTACACCAATGTAGTGACTTTTTGTTGTATATATGACAGCTTTGCTTGTATGTGCTTGAGTGAAGGTGTGCTCTGGCTCTGTGTGCATTTTCTCAGTCTTGTTCCTACGCAGTTAAAGGAACATATACCATTATATCGCTATATATCACAAGCTTGTCTGCTCAGTGACCCCCTGAACTGAGAAATCCCAGGAACAGCAGACAAGCTATGACCCCTGCAGGCCTTTAGCGCGCTGGACTATCCTATGAATTAGCCTAGTGAGACTTGGCCGATTTACCAGTGCAATCTATGTTGAAAAATGATTTCAAAACTGTATCCCATTGCAGACCCCAAACGGACAATTATTGAATCGCTAATTCTAAATCCCATTACCAGATTCTCAAGTGTAAAAGCGCATTGACCCGATTCACTTGGATTCACTTTAACACCATGGTGAAACACTTCACTAGGTACTACTATTAGTGTCTTTTAGCTACACATACAATCTGGGAGCTACGTTCTCCACACAGCACTCATCATTTTGCCTCCCCTTTTGTTTGCTCTCTCGTGTGATTATCTCCTGTGTGATTTATGTAGTGCTTCTGCTTGAAGCAGTTTTATCCACCAATGGGTGGCTTGGCGCTTCTCTGCCCTAAATGAGCAAGCTGTGCATGCTTTGCTTTAATTTGAATCTACTTGGTTGCAGATCTATATTGATAGCTGAAGCAAACACTTAACTGCCTGTGCTATCGAATAGGTCGATTCATCATTCTGCCTGCATTATGCTGTATAGCATAATAGCAGGTGTCTGTTAAGCAGGTTCTATTAAGTTCAATATGTTTATTTATGGACTACAGCAGCTGTCTTCACATCATCTCCATAGATTATAAAGATTGTGATGTGGTCTCTTTACTAGAGTTGCTTCAAAATATGTGTGCACATGTTTAGAATGTGTCCATTTTGCACTGCATGTGTATGTGCAGGCTTTTTGCACACAGGTTGTGGCAGACAATGTATTCATGCATGAATACGTCAGCATGGCTTAGTTCTGCTATGGTTAATTGATTTTATGGCTGGCTGCTATTTGCAGGAGTTTACACCACTGTCTTGGGTGTAAGCATGGTGCTTTTTAATGGTGTTTGATAAAGCTCTGTTCTGCTTTCCACATTGCCAATTTATATTTAATGGACTAAGTGATCTCATTTCAAATCGTTAGGTTCTAGGTTCCATGAGCTAAGATGCTCTAGGTTGTATTTCTAGACAGAGTGCTAGATTGTTCTAGAGTGTACCCGGAATGCCTGCTGCAGGTTATATATGCCAGATTGATGGTTCTAGACTCGGGTTCTATTTCACTAGACCATGGTTCTAGATTATAGGTGCAGTCCATCACACTCTCATGTTTGTCACTGGAAATTCACATTTTCTTATTGTAAGAGGTCATAGGTCAAGAAGTCACTTATATTATTTTTCCTAAACTTTAAATGTCTGTCTGTGAAGTTTACACTTACAAGTGTATCTGTCTTACATAGCACAAAGGGAGGCGGGGTGATCTACAGAGCTCTCTCCCAGCATCCGTGGTAGCTAAGAGTTGTCAGCAGCCCCCACCTTTTCCAGACCTCAGACATCTAAATTACTAATTACACCATTATGTTGACGTATTTCAGCTTCCCATCTACATTTCTATAATCTAGGAGAACATAATCACTTTTGTTTTAATTTCTCGCACTTGTTTGAGTAACTGAATATAAATACACTGTGTACAGCACATTATCTGTATTGACTTAAAACACCATTTCATACATTGGGAGCCATCATAGATTACCTATGTAAGATGATCATCAGCTACTTAAAAATGATTGTTATGGACTTACCAGTGGAGGGTTGTGGGAGCACACACTCACTGAGTTGTCTGCTTAGATATTTGCATTCTATTTAGGCTGACTATCAAAGCCATATGCATGCAGTTGTTGCATGTTTTAACCACATCTCTACTATACTAGTTTTAATTGTAAGCGCATGCATGCTAATTGCATGCTGTAAAGGATTGCATACACTTTGACACTGACATGTTTAACAAGAAAAACTATCTTTCTTTCAGCCGTGTGTGCACATGTTATGTGTCAAAGACTAAATAGGGGAGATGTATATACACATTTACAGAAGTTGTATTGTAATCCTGCTTGTGCAGGGGCTAAGCTAAAAGTGCACACTGTATTTGGTTCTGTACTCATTTCGTCTATCTTCAAAGACTACTACACTAAACTACACACACACTGTAAGCATGTATTTTATGGTAAACCCCTTCGTTAAGTACTTGCTATTTTTATTTAAGCTGCTCACTTTCCACAGGGCAGTTTTAATTTTCTAGCACTTCATTCTGAATCAGAGGAAGTGTGGCTATTATGTAGCTGTGTAGTATTCAACTGAACTTTGCCTGGTTTTGGATAGCTGTCTATGGACTTTGTAGGAAGACGTTTAGTGAAGCCGAGGGCTTCTTACACCCATGGTGTCAGCCACCTGATTGGTGCCCTGACCTGATTTTACAGAGGAGGGACTGGATGGTGCATTTCTCTGGTGTTTATTTGACTCTTGCTGCTGTCATGATTCTTTTTGTTTAGAGGACTCTCAGAACATCAAAGTGACTATTCTAGAAATGACCCCCGGTGCAGGATTCGGTTCACATCTTGGATGAATCTTTCTCCGGGCGATGAGGTGTGTACCGTTAGGTCGGATTGTATAGACTCATTGTTAGCTCTGGTTCCTGAGATTGTAGGGTAGGACTACACTGTATTTCTGCTCGCTGCTTCAGCATCCACTTGCAAAGTTTATCATATTGATATAAGGTTTCCCTTTTATCAATTGACAATGTAAGCTCACTGATGGGCTGAAATTCCAGTGTCTTCTCATAAAACCAAGTGTCCTGAACCAGAGTTCCATGTCTCACATCCCCAGGCGGGAACCTCAATCCTTGTGGAAACCAACTAACATATCTTTCTCTAGAAAGCTAGAGTTCTGGCACAGTATTTGGCAGGAAGGTTATTCCTACCTGATGTGCTGCCTGTTTAAGGCATCTGAACCACCCCTAATTCTCATTCAGGGTGTTTTTTTTCATATACATAAAGCACCTCTGTAGGTTAAAAGATCTGTGTCTGAGGCTGGTGCACTCTTATAATAAAATCTTGATTCATTTTGTACACATTGTATGTGCATAGCCAGGCATTCACCTGATCTATTCACTGCAAAGGAATGTAGCGGTCATGTGTGAATGACGAGTATGTCCCACCAGCCATTATCTCAAACACCCCATTCATTAGCACCATCAGATGGTAAACCTGCTTTTGTGCATGTTATTGAAGCACTCATAGTAAACAGTTCAAGGATGGTGTTTTTTCATGCTAACTGTTATATGGGCTAGGGTTTCTAAATCAATCACATCTCACCCACGGAGTACGTGGCACTGGAGATTTATAATAGCAGTGGTTGTCTCTAGCTGATAGGTATGTCTCCTTCAGCTGTCTATCTTGTTCTGTCTTTTTTAATTGTTAGAAGGCTTTCTCTGTAAAATCTTAGCTGTTCTTGACTTGCAAAGGAAAAGACTTAATACTTGAAAACTTAATGAATCCATGCATGCGTGAGCCTTGGTATTATATGGTAAGTTTATCTGCTATGACTTTAATGAGAGGGCTAGAGAGACCCCTGAAAGCCCCAGGTTCAAGGCGCCAACTGTCGCTTGTCGTTGTTGAACAACCCCCCCCCGCTAGATAAGAACTCATACCTCCCTCTCAGCTCAGCTCAGAGAGAGGTCTAGTGCGACGAAAGAAGCTATCAGCCCCTGGACTTACTAACACAGAGAATGTCTCCCCTCGACCAAGTAAGTGCTGTTTCTATGCTCATGCTACAATAATAAGATTTACAATAGGTGGTCCTCAAGTGTGTCTTCCATTGCACACAGCATTAGCATTCTACAACCCTCAACACTTGACATCTTAGTCACAGGTTCTGCAACCATTCCTTGTCAATTCATGTGATGCTCCTTAATGCACACACAGAGATAGAGTGATAGACAAAACAGAAAGACTTCAGAGAGAGGCAACATGAAAAGTCATGGATCTCATAAGTATGGTGGTGTAGGACAAAATTGGCGGTGACGGAATTATTGCCACTTTTTCTGTACTGCCATCCTACGTGTATGATCCTGGAGTGGGGGATTTACCTCCAGCATAACGCTGGAGGTAAATCCTCCCGCTTTCTGCCAAAAATCAGTGGAATTACCATGGGGGTAATTCCACTGGTGGTAATTCCTCCAAAAATGCCCCATAGAGTCCAACGGACTCTATAAAAATGGGGATTAACTCCACCAATGCCACTAGTAATCCAGTAGTAATTCCACCAGACCAAGTGGTAGCAACAGTAATTCCTTTGGGCAGCGTTCCGGCGGATTTACCACTAGAATACTGCCCAACTTGTAATGAGGCCCACAATGCATTGCATATACCAGAGTCAAGAAATACTGACATTGTCTATGAAACAAGCATTTTATTTACAATCACAGTCTCTGAGCTCTTCTAGCTAAATGGACACATTGTTCAAACATATTTGTCATCTTCAATGTCCCTCAGTTCTTCTCACTAATTCAACATAAGGTTCAAACACATGTTTGCATGTAGCAAGTCACTTCTCTTTAATTAAATCAATTAACATCAATACTCTCATCTTGGGGCCTAATTCACATTCCAATGTGGGGTTTAATTCACATTCTTAATACATAAACCCCTGTCTTTATCCTTACTCTAAGGAAAGGCACAACACTTTTAAAGTCAAACCACAATTCTCAAAACAATGAAGCAATATTGTTCTGGGCAATATTGTCTAAAGACACTCAAACCCATTCTACTCTTTCCCCAAAAACTATTTCCATGAAAGGTTAAATCAATGAAGCAATCTTTATGCATCTCAGTAAAAGACACTATTCAATGCAAAGCACAAAATCAAAGCATCAAAGGACCAGAATTGTACATTATTCAAGTCAAGACAAAGCCCATTGCACCTCAAAGAAAATATAATAACATGACGTTTTAGGTGTTGCTCAGAGATCACTCCCCCTGTAATCCCTGGCATGGCTTCAGCAAAAGCAGCCCTGTTTTTTGAGCAAGCAGCATATTTATAGGGTCCCTCACTTGGAAATCTCCCAAACCATAATGCTGTCAAGCGGTAGGCAAATACCTTGCTTCTGACTCTAAGTACCTCCCTATTCTTCTTAGTGTAATGGAAAAAGTAGTTTGCTGCCCATTTATCATGTGCCAGCTTCTGGCTGATTTATCTCTAACGGCTCCAAGTCAAATGATCTACTGACCGTAAAGGTCCCTAATTTAAGACCTCAATGTCACATGGTCTTTTGTCTTTAGCTTCCAAGCTGCTGTTTATACCTCTAAATGGAAAATGGAGTGCATCTGATTCCACTGCCTACTCATTATAGCTACATTTTATAGGTATGTAAATAGGGTTGATGTACTTGCCTGCTCAAAACTTCACATGTAAGCATGTTTGCATGCACGTATATATGATATGATTTAGCTATCAAGCTGCTTAGTGATTTGCTATGTTAGATGGTTACATAAATCAATGAATACATGAAGGAATAAATGCTAACACATAAACACACTTCTCACTTTGTGTTTGTGACACTACTACTAGAGTTCCCTTGCTATATAGATGCTTTTCAATACAATGCTAATATGTGCCTATAGAAGTACCTTTGGACATTAAAACACTTGGAGTATACTTTTGCTGTTTTTTGTACTATGGTTACTGTTTTAAGTATTGCAGTCTGGACTGCACTGAAGCATGTATCACACTAACACTCTTTCTTCCCATACTTTAACATAACCTAATATATCCTCTCACGATACTATATGGGAATATTTGTATTTATGTATTTATATACAGGAGGATCAATGCTCTTTTGATCTCAAAAGAATGTGCAATAGATAAGAATTTTGAACAGAGTGAGTTTGAGGGACAGTCTGACCGGGTTGTAGAGGGGGAGTAAATGGGGGAGCAAATTGAACAGTCACCGGGGAAAATACATAAGTGGACATACATAGATTAAGAACAATCAACACTGGACATTTTTAGGTGCAGGTAGGTGGTATGAACAGTTGTGCTCGGGATGTGACCATGATGGGTGAAACACTAGAGTGGAGGTAGGTTAGAGGTGATGGAAAGATGTTAGCTGGCAGGCAGATGAGCGGTAGGTTAAGAGGGTAGCTCGGAGGCAATGGGGTAGGCTTTTAGTTTGATTTTGAACATATCCATGTGGACTCTTTCTTGGATGTCCGGGGGAAGAGAATTCCATGCAAGTGGAGCAAGAAGAGAGAAAGTGCGGAAGTGAGAGGAAGCACAGGGAGGGTGAGGAGCCACAAGGGCAGTCGAGGAAGCAGAGCAGAGATTGCGAATAGGCTTGTAGAGTTGGACAGAGGAGGATAGATACAGTTGTGCCTTACCATGGATAGTGTGAACCGGAGAAGAAAATTTAATCTCTGCCTGTTTTGTATCGTCAGCCATCCAACCTGGTGATGGTATGAGGAAGTAGGTGGGAAGTGAGGGAATTCAAAGAGAGTCCTGGTTGCAAAGTTAATTATCTTGTTGAGAAAACAGAAAGCGTAGTTGAGGAGACCAAAGAGGATGCTGGCACAGTACTCCAGTTTAGAGAAGACAAGATTGGTTAAGAGATGCTTGGCGGTGTTGAAAGGTAGGAGGTGCCTGATTTTTCTAATATGTGGGAGGTTGAGGTGAGCTGCTGTTCCAATTTTGGAGATGAAAGTAGCGACAGTGTCAGGAGGGTTAGAGATGACACAAAGGTTTCTAGTTTAAAAACAGTAGGGGACAGTGTCAAGTGGGAACCGGAAAGACACAGGAAGAGATGAGAGAGAGGTTTTGGCAGGGAAGAGGCAGTGGCATAACACAAGATGTGGGGGCCCCCCTGTGAGCCATGCTGAGGGGGCCCCCCAACTCAGCAGCAAATCAAGGGTCGCGCCACACTCTGGGCCAGCCTAGATTATCACACTTGCCCAATACGCACGTTTGGGCAAGAACGGTGCTGCTGAACGGATATGCCGCACACTGCACTAGGAGAAAGATATACATATGTGTTTTAATATAACATACAGCACACTGTCTGAGAAAAATTGCCTAAAAAGCCAGAGTGTTTGCAATTGTTTTGTAGGGTAACACCAATCCAATAGATGCAAGTCACCAACAGTGCACAGGAACATTAAAGCTTTGCTATTAAAAATGCCATGGCACAATGAAAACATGTCCAACTGGCTGCACAAAGTAGACCAGTGTCGACATGTAATAACAATATAGTAAAGCTTGCCAGACCACAATTAGACATATCTAGACTGGTTGCACCAGAATGGCAGTCGAAGCAATAACACTCATCAAGAATAGAACACACATTCAAGCCTGTGTCTCTGTGGCTTCTAAAAACACGGCCAAACTCTTTAAAATCTGAAAACAACTGGTCAATCCTGTTGCAGTATTCACATCTCCTGTTCCCTCTCAGGCCCCCTGTATGGCTCTGTCATCTCACTTCTACGCTAAAATTCAGTACATCCTGTCCTCCATCTCCTCTCCCTCTTCCTCTCTCGGCCACCCTTTGCCCATCTCTACCTCTCTTCTTCCTTTCTCCTCTTTCTTTCTGACAACACCTGACAAGGTTTCTAGACAAGTCCGATCTATGAAAGTGTCATCCAAACAAATGCTCTCCTGCTCCACCAGAACCATCAAGAACCATATTGACACCCTTGCTCCAGCCTTGACCGATTTCTGTAATCACTCTTTCCCCTCTCCCGTTAAGCACTCCCTTATGCACCCACTCCACAAGAAGCTTTCTGCCGATCCTGCCTGCCCGGCAAACTATCGCCCAATCTCCATCATCCCTTTCCTGGGTACACTGTTGAAATAGCTGGCCATCTCCCAGCTTACTCTCCACACAGAATCTGTTGGCTGTCTCCATGACCATCAGTCTGGCTTCAGTGCCAGAGACACAGAAGCTGCTGTCCTGAACACCTGTGAAGTTCTGCTCTCTAACCTTGATTCCAGCATTCCTTCTGTCCTCATCCTCCTTTATCTTTATCTTTCCTGTGCTTTCGACATGGTCAACCATGCCATGCTGATCAATCCTGATCAATCGACTCCATGAGAACCTGGGCATCACGGATCAGGCCCTTGAGTGGCTGACCTCCTTCCTCTTGGACTGCCCCTCCCAGATCCCTTTCTCCCCGCTCCATCCTCTCACTCTGGTTTTTCGACCTGTATGTGGCCCCTTTGACCCACCTGATCTCTACATTCTCCTCTAACTTTCAGTGTTATGCGGATGAGACTCTGCTTTCCTTCAGGCTCCCCTCAGACTCCTCTCATCTCTCGCTCATTCCCGACTGTCTATCCGCGATTCAGGATTGGTGTGCCTCCAACGATATCTGCCTTAATGTCAGTAAGATGGAGATCCTTCTCATTTGGACTCCTGCCCCTGCTTTCCCTCTCTCACTCTGGCCGCCCGCCTTGGGCCCGCTTCCTTCGCCTTCCTCTTTCTCTCCTCACATCTCAGACATTGCCAAGAAGTCCCACTACCAGCTGCTCCTCCTCAAAGGGACGACTCTTCCCTTTCTCACTTTCCCCCAGAGGATCACTTTCTGCAGAGCCCGGGTTCTCTCTAGGCTGGACTACTGCAACAGCCTCTTTCTCAATCTGCCTTTCTCTACTATCCAGCCCCTGCAACTAATCCAGAAAAGGACTGCAAGACTTATCCTTGGACTCAAGCACAGGGATTGTATCTCTCCAGCCCTGAAATCTCTCCACTGGCTCAGAGTTGCTGCAAGTTCAAGTTCAAGACCCTTTGCATTGTCCACAAGGCTTTCTGGGCCCGGGGCCTGCACTACATCCAACGCTCTCTTCCAAAATATCTTCCTTCTCAAGCCCTTCGCTCAGCTACCTACAACTCTCTAAGGGTTAGACGCTTCTCCAGGAAGAGAGTGGGGGGTAGATCTCTCTCCTCTACAGATGCCTCCCTCTGTAATAGCCTCCCTGCCCCTCTCAAGCTTTAGCAGACCACCTGAAGTTCTGGAAGCAGCTCAAAACTTTCCTCTTCTCCTCTGCTTTCTCTCTCTCCCTCCCCTGCTGACCTACCTGACCTACCTGTCTTCTGCACCGACTGGTTGCTTGGCTACGTTCAGAGTCTCACTGAATCGAGACTCTTTCTTGATCAGTCACCCTTGCACTGCGTCTGGTCCTACCATGCACTTAGGGGCTGTAACTGTAACCCCACAGTTCCTTGTTCTCCTTGCACTACCCAGAGCTGTGCTGCCCTGACAGCACTCACTCAGAGCATTGCTGCCCTGTTTTTCCCCTCCCCTATCCCTTGCACTTCCCCCGTCCCTTTCCCCTTGCGCTTCTCGTTATCGCACTTGCACAATCTGAATGACACAAGGCCTAGTAAGATCGTTTGTCTTGTCCTCCCTCTATCTTCCATCCCTTGTCTTGTCGCGCCTAGAAACACTTGTGTGCAGGTGCGTTATAAATGACTTATATCATATCATTTGATCACAGATGCCCAGAAAAATATACAATGCTGCAGTAAGAGACGGCTGACTGGCAGCACCCAAATGGCAATTTAGCCAGGTAATTCACTTAGCAGGACTGCTTTATCATAAATGCCCTATTAAAAAAAAGTCATACCAAACTGAGGAATGGCTAGACTGACTGCACCAAAATGCCTCTCTAGCCACTAATGCCACATATCATGCCTGCTTAGCCTGGACATGGACAGCCATTATAATTAGTCGTATAATCCTGCACCCCCCACACATCCCCTCTCCCTCCCACCCCGACCTCCAAAATCAGTTCCTTGGCCCAAAATTACCTCCACGTCCCTCTTCCTTGCCCCAGAGCTTACGGTTGAGGCTCCTTGCCTCATAGGTAAGTACTGGGATGAGGAGGAGAGGGACTAGGAGTAATGAAGATTACAGGTAGCTAAATCAAGCATTACTTCCATGTACCTCTACCTCATCCCAGTACTTGTGTATGAGGCAGAGTGCCTTATACACAAGTACTGTCTCATACACACTGGGGCGAGGAAGGATAGGGCTAGGAGTAATGAAGATTACCAATAAGTAATCCAGGCATTAAACACAAGTATTGGTGCAACACCATTGAGTTGACTGGGATTCAGCACCCCCCCCCCTGAAATTTTGGGCAGAGCAGTTGCCAGACAGAAAAGGACACAGATGTTAAACAGCACCTGGGTTTCTCTGTTAACAAGAACCCACAAATTACTAACATAAAGCAATTCACTGTTAGTACCTGCATAAAATGCCATATTTTTTAGGCAATTGAAATTGTGATGTGGGTTTAATACTTGCATGCCAGGGGAGTGATTGGAAGGGTAGACAGGGAACAGGAGACCACTCATTCTCACAGCAGTCTATAAGTGGGTGCTTTAAACCTTAAAGGAGAGAGTTAGCTGCTTGTAACATTGAAGCTGCACTAGAATAGTCTCATAAAAATGCATAAAGAAATTAGATGACCCAAACAAATAAGTTTGCCCCTCCCCCACCGCCCATGAAGTTAGCACCCCTCCCAACATTTGAAGGGTTAGCCCCCGAAATGTAGGTTTTGTTGCACCCCTGAACCCAAGCACACACACCATTCACCATATACACACACCCAGCCATCCATACATTTAAGTGTGCATTCTTTCACCATACTGTCACACCCAGGCAGCCATCCATACATTTAAGCGTGCACCCTTTCACTATACAGGCACACCCAGGCAGCCACCCATAAAATTACGTGTGCACCCTTTCACCATACAGGCACACACACCCAGGCACCCACCCATACATTTAAGTGTGCACCCTTTCACCATACACTCACACAGGCAGTCACCTATACATTTAAGTGTGCACCCTTTCAGCATACAGGCACACCCAGGCAGCCACCCATATATTAAAGTGTGCACCCTTTCACCATACACTCGCACAGGCAGCCACCTATACTTTTAAGTGTGAACCCTTTCAACATACACTCACACACGCACACATCATGGGGTTGAGGGGAGCCCTAACACTTAAAAAAGAAATCGGGCCTCATTACAACTATGCCGGACTGTAAACAACGGTGCTGGTAAGCTCACCGGCACTGTTGTTTCCGGGCCGGCATATTACAGCTCTGCGGGTGGTTGCCGTCCTGCCCAGCAGGTCAGACCTGCCGGGCAGAACAGCACCCACCAGCATAGTTTTCACGGAAGCACTGGCACCGTTATTAACAGTGACGGTGCTTCTATGGTCCCCATTCCCATAGAGTCCGATAGGACTTTATGGAAATGGGGACTTACCATTTGCCGGCGCCTGACTTCCCAGGCCGCCAGAGTTGTAATCCCCTGGTGTTACCGGGAAGTCGGGTGCCGGTAAATCATTACGGGTCTGGCGGCAACCTGCTGGTAGCAATGGCACGGTTGCCGCCAAACCCGTAAGAGGCCCATCGTTTCTTTTTGAAGTCACTCTGATTTCATAAAGAAATCATTTCTGTTACAGAAATCATTTATTTATAAATGCAGAGGGAAATCATTTTTTTTCCTACAAGTGGGGGCCCCTCCCAGGGCATGTGCTGGCGGGGCCCCCTGCACCGCAGGGGCTGCAGGGGCCCCTGTTACACCAGTGGGAAGAGGAGCACCTCTGTTTTGGTAGAGTTTAACATCAGAGAGTGCAAAGCCATCCAATATTTAATGTCAGAGAGACAGTTGAACATTTTGGTAGAGAGATCAGAGGGATGTTCAGGAAACGAGAAGAAGATTTGGATGTCATCCAGAAAGAGTTGGTATGCAAATCCAAAGGAGAAGATTAGTGCCCCAAGAGCAGAGGTGTAGTGTGTAAAGAGGAGCAGACCCAGGACCCAGTTGAGAGGTGTTGCTCCAGGAGACAGCAAATTGGTGAGGTGTAAGCTAAGAGTCAATCCAGGCAAGGGCGTGAGTATGAATCCCAAGAAGAAAGATCGTATTAAGGAGATCACACTGATCAAAAGTGACAAGGGCATCAGACAGGTCAAGGTGAATTAGGATAGAGGATAGATTGGAGTGCTTAGCAGAGGTGATGAAGTTGGACACATTCATGAGAGCTTTTAGGGAGTCTTGAAGGTTGTGGATGTCTGCGAAATTGGTGAGACATTTGAACATAACCCCTTCAAGCACTTTAGAGTAGTGCAGAAGTAGTGCCAGGGAGAGACACATGAGAGACACAGGACAAAAGTTAGCCAATAGGTTCCGGTAAGCCCCTTGCGTTTTAAGGAGAGGGATCGCCATGGCTCTTTTCAAAACAGGGAAAACAAGCAGAGTCAAAGGACAGATTGAAGAGTTCAGTCAGGTGAGAGGCCACTAAAGGGTCAGTAGGCTTGACTAGCTCAGGTGCAAGAGGGTCTGATGAGGCACAAGAGGGGTTAGCCTTCATCAGTAAACAAGGTAGCATGAGGAAAGTCAGGAGAGAGTCTATAATGTTGAAAACGTTTGCAGCTAAGTATTCAGCTAGGTCATTGACTGTGAGAGTGTAGATGATAGCCATTGACTTAGGAGGAGTTAGGAGTGAGTTTAGGGTGCCCTGTAGCCAGTGAGGATGGTTGGAGTGAGAGTCAATGAGTGTTAGGTATAATTCCCTTTTTTCTCTATCAAGAGTGGACTTGAGAGAGTTCAGGGCATAGAGGGGTTGAGGATCCTGAGACTTAGGGGTAAAGTAAGCAGTGGGAAGTGAAAGGAGAATGAGTCATAAAGTAGGGATTGAAAGCTGGAGAATGCATTATTGCAGAAGACGCATTGGGTGTGAAGGAGGAGAGTGAGAACTGTAGGTCGGAGAGAAAGGGGGAATGGCAGAAGGTTTAAATTTCATTTTAGTAATAGGTGAAGCAAGTGTTGTGGAAAGGACAGATGGTGGAAAGGAGATGGTGGTGGAAACAATTGAGTAATCAGATTTGGATGGTGTGACAAAAGTATTAGTGGCTGAGAAAGAGGCCGAGATGAATACAAGATGCAAAGAGTTACCCCATGTGTGGGTTCACTAAGAAAAGTCAGAAGTTTAAATTATGGAGAAGTGGTTGGGGAGGCGAGGCTAAAGTCACCTAAAATAATGAGATCACGTTTAGTGGAACGATAATCAATTAGCTGCCCAAGATTATCAAAGAACGGTTCAGTGGGACTAGGAGGATGATATGTGGAGATGATTTGAGCCAAGTGAGGCAGATTAATAGTAGAGATGGTGAATTCAAAAGAGGTAGCAGAGGACATTGCATTTTATCGACAAAGGAGAGAGCGCAGGGTTTTATACGTTGAGATGGTTGTCCCTGAAACACAAAGACAATAACACAAAATTGACTCTTTCAACACAGCATTGTGTAGGTGGAGCTCAGAAACCTGGGCATGTGTTCCTGATTGAAACAGTAATCAATCCAAACCTCCACATCTATACCTACCCTACAAATATTGGGTACTTTTAATAAAATAGACAGAACGCTATGGACCAGAAAGATGTTCAATACAAAAAATGTACTTTAGTCACATAAATTATTTTTTATATAACTGCAAAAGTGACTTGTGCAACCCTTTTGTAGTGACTGATGCAGAAACAAATACTTGTACAAATATAGATCAAAACTATTTAAGAAAGCGTACTGCAACGCTTGATGCTAACCAATTACAACATTTCTGAAACTTTGGGTATATGTGTCATGCTACCGTAGATTAGATCTTTAAATAGCAATGCTGCTAATATGTGGCACACATTACACACTAGTGGTTTAGCAGCAAAGTTGCTCAAGAATTCAACTGGTTTCAGCCCGACATGTTTCGTCCCACTTCATGAAATGAAATGATTAGGGGGACTTCTTCAGAGGTAGTGTCGTTGGCTTAGCTTTAGCATAACAATTCTGGTTTGCAATAGATAATTCTTGGCTTCAGGATTTGTTTACAGAAACGACATTTCTTTGGTCACTCTGTACTTTTGAACACCTACAACGTAATGCAAGAAACAGCATTAATTGGCGCGATTTCTACAATTTTATATAGGCAATTCTCCAAAAGATTAAATAGATATAAGAGAATGCTTACCACCACTTCTGGTTGATTCAATGGGGCCAAGCGCCTACTGAATAGGTGATTGCCTGTGGACAAGACATAATTGTTTCCTTAGTCTAATTTTGCGGACTCGATATTAGATCATTAAAAACATTTTCATCATGTAAGACACTACATGTGTAGATAACCCTTTTTATCACAGGTACTTGCATATGCAGTAGTATATTGTCTGTGGATTCCCAATGGGTGAGATTTAAAATCACGGAATCATGAATTATGTTTGAGAAGTGTTATTTAAAAATGGGAGACAAAAGAGGGCAGAACACCGTCACTGGTTAGTGTGTGTTCTTATATTCAGTATACGGCTGTTTGTCAATGGCTATATCTCATGCCCCGGGTTCCCCTAAGTAGACACCAGGGCAATCTTAGCAGTTCCTGGAGACTGCCCTGGTGCCTTTCCAGCGTTGGAATCGATCACAGACTTAACGCACTACAAGTCCCAGCAGGCTCGGCATTGTCCAATCAGGTGGCACGCCCACAACATGCCCTGTGAGCAGTCCAGCATTGTAACTCATCAGAATTAAGGCTGGGATGTGCGGCAACAATAGAGTTGGTGGGTGCTGAGAGCTGGAAGTGGCGCGTTGTGTCACGTCTGTGTCCTGCCCAGCAGAGGGCGGGTCCGGGCTGCTCAGAGAAACGGGCCAGAGACAGGGGGGCAGATAGGAAGTGGACACGGACGTTGCTTCTGACCCATTTCGCCGGAGCGTCGTGTGCGAGCCCCTCCCTCAGTGGGGCTGGCTCTATTGCAGGGGAGAGGAGACTCTCAGAGAAGGCGGACCCAGGCAGGGCGGAGCAGTGACTGGGTGGAGGGTGCTGGGTTCGAGGAGGAGGAGCAGTCTCTGGAGTCGGATGCAAGGAGTGAGAGTGCTTAGAGGAGGCGGTAAGAATGGGTAAGGGGAAAGGGAAGGTTGGAAAGAAAGGAGGGGTGGAGGAGGAGGAGGCAAAGAGGGGGAAGGCATCTTCTGTGAAATTTACACCTGTGGAGGGGGGCAAGGAGGGAAATGAGGGGCGGCATCGCAGCAGATCCCCTCAGAGGGATGATGAAGGGGGGCTGGTCCGGGACATCCCAGGGTCGAGGGCTCCAGAAAAATGTGTTTTGGAGGGGCTGGAAGCCTCAGTGAGCAGTATGTCTGAAGAGAAGATGCAGTCTGATAGTGTGTGGAAGGTAGTGTTGAAACCTGAAAATCGTGACAAGACGTTTCTGGGGGTGAATCCGACGGAGATTGCTAGATGGTTAAAGGCAGCAGTGGGAGATGTTTCCCGGGTACAAGTGGTGGCTGGGGGTCGGTTGTTGGTGGAGGGGAGAAATGCTGATAGCAAAGCAAAGATTCTGGAGGTGCATTGTCTGGGTAGACATGCAGTAAGAGTATTTGATCAAAGTGGAGTGTTTTGTAAGGGGGTGCTGTATGGAGTGCCAGTGGTTATGAGTATGTCTGAGGTGGAGGAGCAACTAGCGGGAGTGGTGGTGGTGGAGGCGTGGAGGTTGGGGAGGAGGGATGCACATGGGGATGTGGTGTCTACAACTGTGGCAGTGAGATTTGAGAGAACGGAGTGTCCGGAGGTGGTGGAGATGGCTTATCAGAGATATCGTGTGAAAGCATATGTGGCAATGCCATTAAGGTGTTATAAATGTCAACAATTTGGACATATGGCGAGAGCATGCAGGAATGAGAGACATTGTGGGAGGTGTGGTGGAGAGCATGATATAAAGGAATGTAAGGTGGGGACTCCGGAGAAATGTGTGAATTGTGGGGGGGAGCATTCTTCCGCGTTTAGGGGATGTGAGAGTTACAGGGTAGCGAGAGAAGTGGTACAGGTCAGGGCGGTGGAAGGTCTGTCTTATGCGCAGGCTGTTGCGAAGGTGAAACCAGTACGGGTAGTGAGTGAGGGGAGTGAGAAAAAGTTGGTGGTGGATGAGGTTGTGGGAAGAAAGAAAGTGCTGGGTGAAGTGAAAGGTGTGGAAATGGTGGTTGTTCCGAAAACTGAATTTTTGTGTTTTATAGTGAATGTGCTGGATCTGGTTCAGAGGAATACGTCTATCAGTTCATCAGATCTTACGAAAGGAGTAGTGGAAGCTGGGAGGAGGTTTTTGAATGTTGTAGGTGTATCAGAAGAAGATGTGTTTAAGAAGGTTGTTAAAGTGCAGAAGCTGAGTGGGGTGCCGGCATGAGGATTTTGCAGTGGAATGCAAGGAGTTTGTTGAGGAATGGACAGGAGTTGAAAGCCGTGTTGTGTGAGGAGTTGAATGTTGACGTGGTTTGTATTCAGGAGACGTGGTTGAGGGGTGATTTGAGATTTGTGATACCAGGTTTTGAGTTGTTTCGTAAGGATAGGTTGGAGGGGAGAGGGGGGGTGTGGCTTTAGCAGTTCGAAAGGGGTTGATTGCAAGGGAGATTGTGGTGGATGAAGCAGTAGAGGCGATTGGGGCAGGGATTCGGGTAGGAGGATCGGAAGTATTGGTGCTGAATTATTATAATCCGTGTGAGGTGGTGGAAGTGGGTGTGTTGACTGGAGTGATAAGAGGACATGTGGGACCGTGTGTTTTGTGTGGTGATTTTAACAGTGCCAACACGTTGTGGGGTAGTGATAGGACAGATATGAATGGAGAATTATTGGAAGACATGGCGGATGAATTGAGTCTGGTATTGTTGAATGATGGGACGGGTACGAGGTTGGATGTGAGGACTGGGAAGCTGTCGTGCTTGGATTTGACCTGGGTGACTGCTGCAATTGCAGGTGAATGTGATTGGAAGGTGCGTGAGGATGGAGACATGGGGAGTGATCATTCTGCTATTTTGGTAACTGTGAGGGGTGAGGTAGAGATCAGGTCACGTATGACTGGGAGTCGGTTGAATTTTAGGAAGGCTGATTGGGATGTGTACAAAGGAGTGTGTCGGGATTTGATTGTTCCAAAGGGGAAGAGAGGGGGGGTTGGATGAATGGAATGAACATCTGGTGCAGGGAATGAAAGCAGCGTCTGTGGCAGCAATTCCGGAGGTTGAGAAGGGGAAGGGTGGGAAGATCGAGGTTCCTTGGTGGTCGGTGGAATGTTCAAGAGCAGTGGCGGCACGAAAGAAGGCTAGAGCAAGAGCGGTGAGAACGAGAATGTTGGTGGATTTGGTGGCGTATAAGAAGGCTAAGGCGGTGGTGCAGAGGGTGATTAGGGAAAGAAAGAGAGGATATTGGAGGGGCTATTGTCGGTCCCTGGGGAGTGATTCTGGTGTGAGTGAGGTTTGGAAACAGTTCAAGCGGATGTCCGGATTAATGAGGTCGCAGGGTGGTATGTCTGTGTTGTTGAAAGGAGAAGAGGTGATTAGTGAGGATGGGGATAAGGCGAATTTATTGGGGGAATATTTTGCGGGGGTTCACAGTTCAAGGAACTTCCCAGAAGAGGTGAGGATACGAATGGGTGTGCTAGAGGAGGAAACGCGAGAGGTGGTGGCGAATGTTGGGCCTTGGGAGGAGCAATATGAGGTTTCATTTTCGATGGTAGAGTTGAATGGAGCGATTCGGAAGGGGAAGTGGTCTAGCCCTGGGGTGGATGGAATTATGTATGTATTTTTGGAGAAGTTGCCTGAGGAATGTAAGTTGGAGGTATTAGCGTTGTTCAATGAGATCTGGAAGAATGGAGTTTTGCCGAAGATGTGGAAAAGAGCGATTGTAGTGGCGATTTTGAAGGGTGGTAAGGTTCCTACAGAGTGTAAGTCATATAGACCGATTGCGTTGACTGTTGTGTTGTGTAAGGTTATGGAACGGATGGTGGTTGAGCGATTGGGGTTTCATTTGGAGTCGAATGGATGTTTGAGTGACTTTCAGAGTGGGTTCAGGAGGAATCGGTCGGTGGCTGATCCATTAGTGAGATTAGTGACTGGGGTGGAGGAGGCATTATGTGATGGAGAGTTGGTGGGAGCGTTCTTTTTGGATTTGGAGAAGGCGTATGATATGGTGTGGAAGGGAGGGTTGTTAGTGAGACTGTTGGAGATGGGTGTGAAGGGAAGAATGTTTCGGTGGATCAAGGCATTCTTGGCAGATAGGACATTTCAGGTGAGAGTGAGGGGGGTGCTGTCTGAAGTTTGGAAGATGGAGAATGGGACACCGCAGGGGAGTGTGATTAGTGCGATGCTGTTTAATGCGATGGTGGATGGGTTGATTCGAGCTTTGGCGGGAATTGGGTGTCAGGTGGATTTCTTTGCGGATGATGGTGTGGTCTGGGTAAGAGGGCGGTGTTTGTTGTTGGTACAGAGACGGTTGCAAGCTGCGATTGTACGCATGGAGGAGTGGTGTGGGAAATGGGGTTTCTCAGTGTCTGTGGATAAGCGTGTGAGTATGGTGTTCTCAAGGAAAAGAGTGCAGCAGGAGTTGAATTTGGTTTTGAAAGGTGTGAGGGTGAAGAGCGTGGAAGAGTTTCGGTACTTAGGGGTGATTCTGGATAGAAAGTTGAATTGGAATATGCAAGTGGATGGTGTGGTGGATAAGTGTAAACGCAGGATGAATTTGTTGAGGGCGGTGACTGGGAAAGAATGGGGTGCGCAACAGAAGTGTTTACGAATGTTGTATAAGGGGTTGATTTTGAGTGTGATGGATTTTGGGTGTCAGGTGTCAGTGGGTTATACGTCGAGTCAGAAGTTGCGGTTAGATAGAGTACAGGCGAGGGCATTGAGAGTGTGTTCGGGTGTGATGAGGTCCTCCCCAGTGAATGCGGTTCAGGTGCTTGTGGGAGAGATGCCATTGGGGTTGAGGAGGGATGCGTTAAATATGAGATGGTGGGTGAAGTGTAGTGCGAAGAGTGTGGCTCATCCGGTGCGTGAATGTTTGAAGTATAATTGGAGGTTTGACTATTACAGGGATCAGTGGAGGAGGAAGGGGGGCACTTTTGGGTTTCACATGTGGGAGAAGGGAGTGCAGTGGGGTGTGGGAGATTTGATGATTGTGGTAGATACGGATTTGGAGAGAAGGCCGAGGTGGATGATGAGACCTCCAAAGGTGTGTTTGGAGTTGGCGAATGTGGTATCAAAGAAGAGAGGTATGCGGGGTGAGATCAAAGCTTTGGGTCAGGAGTATGTGGCAGGAAAGGAAGGATACAAGGTGTTTACGGATGGTTCAAAGGATCCTATATCTGGGAGAGTGGGAATGGCGTATTATCTAGAAAGCATTGGGGAGTATAAAATAGGACGACTGACGAATGATGTGTCTATCTGTACGGCTGAGTTGGTGGCGATTGCATTGGTGATTGACAGGGTGTATGAGTTGGGGTATGAGAAAGTGGTGGTGTTCTCAGATTCATTGAGTGGGTTACAGGCGATTGTGGCAGGGGATGGTGATAGGAAGGATGTGATTTTGGACATTAGGATGAAGATTGATCGGTGTGTGCGCGAGGGTATGGATCTGGAGTTGGCGTGGGTTCCCAGTCACAGTGGCATTTTGGGAAATGAGTTGGTGGATTTGGCGGCGGGTGAGGGTATGAGGAGGGGAGCGATTGATGTGAGGTTGCCTTTGAGTGTGGATGAGGTGAAGGCTGTGATGATGAGACGGGTCCTGGATGAGTGGCAGGAGAGGTGGGTGAATGGGGTGAAGGGCAGGTGGATGTTCGGTGTTCGTGGGAAAGTGTCGGTGAAGGTAGATGCAGGGAGTTCAGAATGGAGGAGGGGGGAGGAGGTGATGCTGAATCGGTTGAGAATAGGTCATGTGGGGCTGAATGACTGTCTATTTCGAATAGGGAAGCGTGAATCAAGGGACTGTACGGTGTGTGGGGTGCCTGAAACGGTGGGACATTTTTTGATTAGGTGTGAAAGACATGTTGCGGAGAGAGAATTGATGAGGGTTCGGTTGACTGCGTTGGGTGTGGCTGAGCTGAGTGAGAGGATTATACTGGGAGGTGATGGGGAGAGAGGCAGGAGGAGGAATAGTGTGATGTTGGATTTTGTGAGGCAGACGGGGAGGTGGGAGGAGTTGTGAGCTTAAATGGAGTCAAATAATAATTAGTGGGTACAGTGCACATCATCCTATAGGATGGGGAAGCGACTGCGTGGGTCCGCCCACGCTTTCGATAATTAAGAAGAAGAAGAAGAAGCATTGTAACTATTTACATAGCTGACAGCCACTCCTTAACTGTTGCTGTTACGACCTTGAAAAAGTTGCATTTTGTGTATTCTGTATTTCTCTTCGTTACCAAACTTGGATTGTTTCACGGACCTTGCCTTTGGTCACTCCTATATTTGCTTCTGACGTACGGTACCCTCTGACTGCTTCCCCTGGCTACTCGACCCTTTGGCTACATCCCGCGACTATCCCTTTGCCTTAACCCGCATTACCGGCGCCTTTTCCACAGTGCTCGCATCCTCGCCCTGCATTCGGCTCAGGTGTCAACGCTGCATTCCGACGTTGGGCACACATCAGTTCTACACTTATAGAGGGCGATTTCCCCACCTTTCTTTTCTTTCGCACATTACCTGCTGTACTTCAAGGACGCTTTGCTGCATATGCACACAGAGTTCGCCACCGGATCCACACGTTGCTTTCCTTTTGTTTTACGGACGCTCTGCTGCTCTTCCCCTTCTTTTCCAGCGACCTGTTGCACGCTCTGCGGGGATCAAACACAGGTTTCTTTTGGGATTATTTGTTGGACTTCTTTGGGACACTGCAGTATTCTCAGGATTTCTGGACTCACTTAGCTTGCGCCCTTGTGCCGTTCAGATCAGGGTTCACTCCAGCAGACAATCTTCTTGGGACTTGGGTCTTCTGCCACCATCATCTTCGGTGGACCTCCTTTTTGGCATTAAGTAGGTTCCAGCCTATTCACAAGAGAGAGCAGGTAAGAGTGGGGTTACCAAGGGTGGTGCAGCCAGGATCTCTTGTGTATTATTGTCACTCATTGAAACCATTGTATTATTTCTTTCTCTAGCTCTGTTGCTGCTCCTGCCTTTTCACTCAAGCCCCTAGCCTGTCAGGTATTTTGCAATCCTGCAGGCTGCGCTCGTTTGGGGGAAAGTCTTCTTTTTTGTCATCAGTTTTCCTGAACCCGAACATCCTCTGAGTGACCCGTCTCCCAGGGTCTGTGGCTATATCCCACTACCCTCGGAGCTCGACACTACACGACAGTAAGGCAGAAACAGAAAGAAAGGAGGTGGGTGTCATAGTAGGTATAGACATGGGTTGACCATAAATACTTTCATCAACTCTTAAATTGTGATCAGATAAAGCTGCAGTGCATGGGATACTTGCTTCCCTCTGTTTTGCGATACACTGTGAGCTTCTTCTGTCTTAAGAGTGCTCGCTGGGTTTGTTGTGAAGGGACACCTGCAATCATTAACAACAGGCAGGATTTTAGAATGTTTACTCGCGTGTATGAAAGTGGGAAAAATGGGCTAAGCAAACGTCAACTCACCTCTAGCGTGTTCATCGAGTCCTGAATAGTGGTCAGGTCGAACAGCATGGAGGGGGAGAATAAATCTCTCTATCTCGCAAAACCTTGCTCATTCATTCCGCCTTACAAATACTGGCTGGGCGTTGCACAATGTAAACACCTGCAATAATAAAACACAGGCAAGATTTAAATAATCATTGCCGTGCGTTTGTGTGAAAAAATAATAAAGGCAAAGCTTGAAGATTTGTTCCTGTTATCTATTAGTTAAACTCACCTAATGAAGCTGTTTGCTGGACCCTTGGATCCCGTAAAGTCTGCACTCCACTGCCAAGCTCTGAATGACAAGTTTATAAGTAATACAATGCTGTGAGTCCTGAAACGTGTCATGGGTAAGTGGTGTGATGACCAAGAAGCTCCTGGTGTATACGCAGCTAATGATGGTCAGCCATCTTGGAGTCAACCTGAAGAGGGCACATTAAGATATTACCCTTTGTTTCTCTGATGTGAGCAACTAGCTATAAATTACGCGGGGCTATACTACCTGACCAGAAAAACATAGGCACTAAGGTGCATACACTGGAGATTTGTGAGGCATTGAGGCTGGAAGAGAGTAGGTGTCCGACACCACCACCTCTGCCAGTCAGTCGAGGAGAGTGAATAAAGGATAGTTTGGAGTTGTGTAGGGCTGCCAGAGCGGGAGTGTCAGATGGAGAAATCCAGGTTTCAGTGATAGCAAGAAGGTCTAGGGTAGGTGTCAGGAACGTTGTCTTGCGCGGAGGTAGCACGTACACCTGTCTCCCCATTGGGTCTTGGCGCCTGGAACATTCAAAACTCGCATCCGCGACCCGCAGGGGAAAGAGGGTTAGGGTCCGCTGGTTTGGATAGGTAGGGGGAATTAGGTAAACCGGGTTAAGGGTAAGGGAGAGGTTGTGGATAGGGATGGGGTAGTTCAGGGAAATATACATTCAGCCCTCCTGGGCTTTCCGTGGACTCTCAGGTACTGCCAGACTCATGCACCTTAGCACTTCCTCGTGCTTACCAATTACAACACCCAGAATACTTCTCTAGGTTCGGATGCATTAGGCAATACCATATCACATTTCCCAGATAACTCCTCTTGGTTCAGATTCATAGATTCATAGGCAATACCATATCACATTACCCAGAGAACTCCCCTGGGTTCAGATACATAGGCAAAACTACCAAAGACATTAACACGAGAGCATTATAAACCACACAGAAAGGTTTAGGCACTTAGCTTCAAGAAGTACGGGATTCTGCCATGAATCGATCACTGTCCAATGTTCTTTAACAAAGCCGCGTAGTCGGGGGAATGCCAGTACAAGAAATAAAACATCAATGAGCTTGGTGCTTAACACCATTAGATATTCATGAACTCTACTAGCTCGAGTGTTGCAAGAGCCTGTATGCGGCGTGCAACTTTATGGATCAAGGGTTAATGGTGCCGGTGCCCCGGTTCGCTACAACATAGGAATCCAGCATGCAGCTCTGCCAAGCAAGGGTTAATGATGCCGGGTTCCCCGGTTCACTACAATATTGGAGTCCGGCATGCAAGTCTGCCAACCAAGGGTTAATGGTGCTGGTGCCGGAGCCCAATCCGCGGTGTTTCAAGACTCCGAGTCGGAGCGGGTTAGTAGCACAATAACTCCCCACACGCCCACGTTCCCAACCAATGAGTAACTCGAGTGAAAGCACTTATCTCGAGTAAGCAGCGGGGCCTGCAGTGTTCGCAGGCGGGGAATGGCCCCGCTGACAGCAGCCTGCAGGAGCCCACGGAGACACGTCTTCTCTGTCAGAGAATCTGTAGCACAAGCGGGGATCCACGTGGGTTCTACGCGCATGCGCGATTGGCCGGGCGTGGTCCCAAAGCTTCCCAGAGGCTCGCGGTCGCGCGGGGCCTCTGGGAAATGTAGTCTTCTGTTTGTTTTCATGTGTTTGGGGACTTCTATGCCTGAAGGGCTAGTCCCAAGTCATTTGCCTGCACTTTGGACACAGGAGGGCCCTGAAAAAAAGGCATTTGTTTCTTTTAGGCAATCTGGCAACAGTGTATGCCCCAGCTACTCGCACAGGAGTAGGATTCTTGACAGTACTCCCCCTCCCAACAGGTCCCGGTTTGGCAGGGTTGTTGACATGAAACCGTCGGACCAAACGAGAGGCATGAACATTGGTTGCTGGCTCCCAAGATCGTTCCTCGGGTCCATATACCAGCCAATCTATTAAATATTGTAGTACCCCATGTTGTATACGTGAATCCAAAATAGACTGTATCTCATATTCTGGGTTTCCCTGTACGTCGATGGGGGGAGGCCTCTTTAGGTGAATGGATGCCGGTGCCGGCTTTATTAGAGACACATGAAACACTGGGTGTATATGCATCTGAGGTGGTAAAGTAAAGCGGATGGCTACTGGGTTTATAACTTTCTCTACTATGAATGGGCCTATAAATCTTGGCTGAAACTTCTTTGGACCATGTAAGTGGAGATTCCGTGTAGCCAACCAGACCTTACCACTAATTCTGTACTGGGGGCCCGGTCGTCTTTTCCTATCAGCAGACGTTTTGTATGCTAGTTTTGCTTTGTTTAAATTTGTAAGAATATTTTTTCAAATCTTTACTAAGTGTTCTCTGTGTGTTTGGGCGGCAGATACCATGTCAACAGCCCCATGGGGAACAGGTTGGAATCGCGGATGATAACCGTAAGTACCATAAAAGGGTGTTATTTTGGTAGATGAATGCACAACATTATTGTAAACCAATTCTGCCAACCAGAGGGTATCAGCCCAAGAAGCATTATTATCATAGGTCATGCATCGTAAATACTGTTCGAGTGTTTGGTTGACTCGTTCAGTTTGTCCGTCTGTTTCTGGGTGGTAACTGGTAGACAGTCTCGTATTAATACCAGTTGATGTACAGAAAGCCCGCCAGAAACGAGACGTAAACTGAGAACCCAGATCAGATACCATGCATTGAGGGATGCCATGTAACCTTACGATATTTTGGAGGAAAAGCTTGACTAATTCTTTGGCTGTAGGAACCCCCTTACAGGGTATGAAATGAGCTAGCTTGATGAAAGAGTCTACTACAACTATTATTGTGGTGAGGCCATGGCTAGCGGGTAAGTCCACAATCAAATCCAAGGAAACAGTATGCCAGGGCGTTGGTGGTGTCGGTAATGGTTGCAGCATTCCGGCAGGTCTTTTATGATCCGCTTTGTTCCTCAGGCAACATTCACAATTTAGTACATACTGCTGAACGTCTCGTCGTAGCTTAGGCCACCAGAAATGACGTCTCAATAATTCGCAGGTTTTGGCAACCCCTGGGTGTCCCACAAATGGCGAATCATGACACCATTTAATAGCTTGCTGTTGTATGGCTGAGGTAGGTAAATATAAAGTCGCTCCTTGGAAAGGAAGTCCCTCTTTGATGGTTCGTGAATTCTTTGGGTCATTCCATTGTGCTAATTCCTGAGCAGTCATTGCTTTCCTAATGTCATTGAATATGTCATCCACGGTGACGCTGCCTATGATGCGTGTGGAAGGCACGATGGGCCTTGGTTCCTCTTCCTTAAGCGTTTTAGGATCTGGTTCTGGGTAGCAGGATAGGATATCGGCTTTCTTATTTTCAGTTCCAGGACGATAAGTCACTATAAAATCGTACTCGGCAAATAGCATCGCCCAACGTAGTTGTCTGGGGCTTAGGGCCTTGGCTGATTTCAGGAATTGTAAATTCCTATGATCCGTTAATATGGTGATAGTGTGACGGGCACCCATCAAGTAGTGACGCCACTCATCGAAGGCCACCTTAATTGCAAGAAGTTCCCGGTCTGCTATCACATAGTTACGCTCTGCAGGAAGTAGCGAGCGCGAATAGTACGCAACAGGATGTAGTTGACCAGAATTGTCCCGTTGTGACAGAATTGCCCCCAGCGCGTAGCTGGAGGCATCAATTTCTACTATGTAGGGGCAATCGGGATCTGGATGAAGCAACACAGGGGCTGAAGCAAATGCGTTTTTCTGGGCTTGGAAACCAGTCTCTGCAGCTGCATCCCAAAGGAACGTGATTCCCTTTTTGAGTAGATGGGTAATAGGTTGCACCTTCTTTGCAAACCCATTAATAAACCGTCGATAAAAGTTGGCAAAGCCTAACACCGTTTGGACTTCCTTCACTGACGTAGGAGAGGGCCACTCCAGAATGGCTTTCACCTTCTTATTGTCCATGGTTATGCCATCTGGGGATAAAACAAAACCTAAGAACTCTATAGTGGACTGATAAAATTCGCACTTTTCGAGTTTTGCGTAGAGTTGGTGTTCCCTTAAGCGTTGTAGGACTGCTTCCACATGTTTTTGATGTTCCTCCAGGTTGTGGGAATAAATATATTTTTTTTTAAATATATTTGTTTTTTCAAAATACAATACAACCAGCATCATCCACATAGTAATCAGTTATGTGTCAATAGTAACTCCCCCCCCTACCCTCCCCCCAATGCAAACCCAGCCCGGGACGTTGGGCTATCTACTGTTTGCGCTAAGGTGAGCCTGGGCTGTCCAGGTCCTCGCCTGAGGAGCTGTCCTCTTTAGGGCGGAACAGAGCTGCTGTGAGGGCTATCCATTGTAAAAGGTCCTCAGAGTCGCCAATTTTTTGTTGTCGGTGCGCCTGCTCCCAGGCCCCGGTTTTGGCCACAGTCCATCTACGGAGGTCTTCCCACCATGTTATGAGTCTAGCGGCTCTGGGGCGCTTCCAGGCCATGGCGATATGTCTTTTTGCCAGGATGTACATTAAATCCTTGAGTCTGTTAAGGGGCTTGTTCTTTTTGCCTCGCGGGTATGAGCCCAATATGCAGGCCCTGGGGGACTGCATGTCCAGTGTAATGTCCTCTTCTGCTACCCCAGCTTGAATTTGGGACCCGAAGGTCTGTATGGCCGGGCAGGCCCAGAACATGTGGGTCAGTGTGGCTGCGGGTTCTTGGCACTTGGGGCACGTCACTACACTGGTGCCGCTGAATCTTGAAATGACAGCTGGGGTAAGGTAGGCTCTGTGGATGATGTAGAATTGAATAAGCTGGAATCGGGCATTCCTAGAAACTCTTTTGTGGTAATGTGTTATGTTTCCCATTCCGTGTCTCCAAACTGCGTGTTTAGTTCAGATTCCCATTTGCCTTTACATTTGAGTTCGTTATGTGTGGTGTTGTCAATTAGGATCTCATAGAGCCTCGAGGTTTCGTGCCCCCCCTTCTGCAACGCTCAGCAAGTTTTTGATGGCCTCGTGCCCGGCGCAGAGAGATTCGGCATCTGGCCATCGCTTCTTAAGCTTTTCCAACACCGCTCCGTGTAGAAGGAACTGACCCAGCGGGACCCCTGTCAACTCATGCAGCTCAGGAAATGTGTGGATGCCCTGGTCATCCACCAGGTCACCCAGGGTGGCGATACCAGAGGGTTCCCATATGTTCCGGATCGCCTTTCGGTCCTCTGGTCTGGTGGACATGATGGCAGCTATTGGGATTTGTGGGGTGTAAGGATCGGTCAGCTTGACCGATTTGCAGGCCCGATTCCAGATCTGGGTGCCCAGGCGGATTAGGTGTGTATTATGCGTTTTTGGCACTGGTTTGATCCAGAGAAGGTCCCTGAGCAACCAGGGTGCGTCTGGGGGCTGTAAGAGGCGTGTGTCCGTTGAGGCGTCATCAGCCATCCACTGAATCACGTGCTTGAGCTGGGCTGCTATATAGTAGAGCTCAAAGTTGGGGGTTTTTAGGCCTCCTTTATCGTACGGTCTCTGTGTTAGGTCTAGGGCGACTCTGTGCCTTCCTTCCCGCCATAGAAGTTTCCTACAAAGTTTATTCAAGTCTCTGAAGAAATGTTGCGGGATATTGTAAGGGACATTGGTGAAGAAGTGTCGGAGGCGCGGGAGGGCCACCATTTTAAGGAGTCCCGCCCTACCAGCCATCGAGAGGGGCAGCTTGCACCAGAAGTCAATTGATTTAGCCAGGCCCTCCTTTGCCCTGCTGGTGTTTAGTGCGTGTTCGGCTACGGGGTCGCGGTGGATCATAACGCCCAGGTATTTGAATGTGGTGGGTTCCCATTTGAGGGCTAGAGGGGGGAGGTGTTCTTTCTTGGTCTCGCTAAGGGCAGCCAGGGGGAATAGGCAAGACTTACTGTGATTGATCTGGATCCCGGTGCATCTGTCGAACCCATCTAGGGTTTCAAGAATGTAGGGGAGGATGTGTTCGGGATCTTTTAAGTAGAGGAGCATGTCGTCCGCTTACATGGAAACGAGGTGGTTCACTCCATTTATCATTATACCCCCGTCTCCGTACTCCTGCCTGAGGTATGCCGCCACTGGTTCGATCGCTAAAATGTAGAGCAAAGGGGATGGGGGGCACCCTTGCCGGGTGCCTCTGGCCAGGCTCCATTTTTCTGAAAAGGTGTTATTGGTTCGCACTCTGGCGGTGGGATTGGTGTAAATGAGTTTGACCCAATTCATGAAAGCCGGACCGATCCCCATCTTGGATAGGGTGGCGTAGAGCCATTTCCATCGGACCGAATCAAAGGCCTTAGAGGCGTCGAGGGACGCAACTGCGTATTTGCCAGGTATGCTATTTGTGCTGTGTATGATGTGATGCAGCCTGCGCAGGTTCTCTGAGATGGAACGGCCCTGCACGTAACCTGTTTGATCCTGGTGTATGAGGTGTGGGATGGCTGCTTGAAGCCTTCTGGCCAGTAGTGCTGTGAGGATTTTGTTGTCTACGTTTAGCATGGACAAGGGACGATACGAGCTGCAGTCAGTGCTATCTTTGTCGGGTTTGAGTAAAGGGATGATGGTGGCTTCAGCCATGGAGTCGGGGAGGTGGCCTTTTTCGTACGCCTCGTTGTATACTTTGGACAATAGGGGGGCTAGTATGTCCTCGTAGGCTTTATAAAATTCGCCTGGGAGACCGTCTGGTCCCGGCAATTTCCCAGAAGGTAGTGATCTGATGGTGGCCATGACCTCGTCTGGGGTGACTGTGCTTCCGAGGGGATCTTCCAGGTGGTCTTCCAGGTAAGGGAGCCTGATGATGTCCAGGACATCTTCAATTGCGGAGTCTGGGGGCGGGGCGGGATCGGAATAGAGGGTTTGATAATATTCCTTGAATGCTGCATTGATCCCCACTTGCGTGTGGAAGGTCAGGCCGTCTATGTTACGGATGGAGCAGATGGGGTGCCTGGGAGTTTCCCGCTTGTAAAGCCACGCAAGTAGTTTCCCGGGTTTATCGCCTAGGGTGTGGTTCCTTTCAGTGTATTTGGTATAGCTTAGTTTCCCCAGTGTCACCCAGTGTGTCAGGCATGTTTGTTTGAGTTCGATCAATTTGTGCGTATGGGCAGGGTCAGGGGATGGTGTTGCTTCGAGGGCTTGGAGTTCGGCTTCGGTGTGTGCTAGTTGGGACGTGATGAGTTTTAGGGCCCCTCCAGCGGCGGCTATCATTTCCCCCCTTGTTACCACTTTATAGGCTTCCCATGCTGTACTTATGTGTTGGACACTATCAATGTTGGTTTGCCAGTAGTGTGTGGTGCCCTCCCTGATTTGTTCGTTAAAGGCTTTGTCTAGTAGCGCTTCGCTTGTCAGTTTCCATGTCGGGATGGGGGGTCTAGGGGCTGTGATTGCCCATGAGGTCATCAGGGGGGAGTGGTCCGATAGCACTCTGGCCAGGTACTGCGTGTCCTCAAATCTGGCAGCATGCTCTTCACTAACGAACAAACAGTCTATTTTGGTGTGAACCTTATGTGGGGGGGAGTAAAAGGAGTAGCCTCTGGTTTCAGGGTTTTGTGCTCTCCACAGGTCTTTCAGGGCGTATTGCTGCAAGAGGGCGTTCAGTATTCTGGCGGGTGGGGAGGAGTCGCCATGCTTACTATCCGATCTGTCTATGCGAGGGTCTAAGGTGCAGTTGTTATCGCCTCCCCATATTATTATGCATTCGTTACTCGGGGACGGGGACAGCTGGGTGTACAGCGAGCGGAAGAAGACAGTTGCATCATGATTCGGGGCGTAGGTGCAGATCAGGCGTATATCGCGCCCTTCTATGGTGCCCTGTACCAGGGCCATTCTGCCTTCATTGTCCGTTTTGGTGTGGGTCAGCGAGACAGGGACGGAGGGGGCAATCCATATCAAGACTCCTCTGGAGTATGTGGAGTACGAGGAGCCCACCACGGTACCTCTCCAGACTTTGGCCAGCGCTGCTAGCTTGGGGGCGCTTAGGTGGGTCTCCTGAAGGAGGCCGATTCCAACTCTGTGGCGTTTCATGTAGGCGTGGATGCGGCACTGTTTGATGTAGCTATTTAGTCCCCTGACGTTCCAGGACATGACTCTGATCTTGTCAGCCATAGTCGGGATGTGGTCGTGGGGCTGTGGGCAGCCTGAGGTTGAGGTTTTTAACAAACTTGGTCAGCCTGGTGGCGATTCCGTTGCGCGTGGTCCCGGTCTGGCGTGTGGAGAACTTAAACTGAAATCCCAACTTGGGGTTCTGACCCCCATGAATAATAACATCTAACTTAACTTTAAACACAACACGTCTAGCGAGGTTATCCTTGCTCTGACTTTCCCGTTTCTGCCCCATTGGACCTGGGTCTCCCGGTGCCCTACGGGCGGGTGAACTCACCCAAACTAGTCTGGGGATAGGGGAGGGGTTGCCTCCGGGGATATTATCAAGAGGTACGCTGTGTCTGGCGCCGCTCCGGTACCATCGGTGTCACCGCCTTAGCTGGAGTGTTGCTGTGTGATTGATGGGTGCTGCCCATGAGAAGTGAGGAAGGGACCATCGCTGCGGGCGGCTAGGGCCTGCGTTGCTTCTGTTCAATGTCTGGGATCTGTTCTCTGTCCATCCATTCGCAGGCCTCTGCGGGGGTATCGAATAAGTGTGCCTTGTTGTTGCGCAGGACTTTCAGTCTAGCCGGGTAGAGAAGTAAATAGCGCAGGCCTGCGTTCTTGAGTCTGGCTTTGGTGTGGTGGAACTGGGCCCTACTCCTTTGAACCTGCAGGGTGTAATCGGGGTATATTGCGATCTTTGCAGAGTCCCTCTGTATAGAGCCCATTCTAGAGAAGGCCAAGATGGTTTCCCTGTCCTTGTAATTGAGGACTTTGGCTATTATAGGTCTGGGTGGGTTCCCCGGAGGGGGCCGCCTGGCTAGGGAGCGGTGGGCTCTTTCTATGGTGAAGCCCTGTGACAGTTTTCCGGCTCCAATTTCGTGTATAAGGAGGTCCTCGATGTAATTAGTGGGGTCGTTGCCCTCGATGCCCTCGGGCAGGCCGATGATTCTAATGTTATTTCTGCGGGCCCGTCCTTCGGCCTCATCGGCCCTGTCTTCCAGGTTATTCACCTTTTGCGTCAAAATGTCCACTTCCTTTAAAAGCTGTGTTTTGGATTCAGTGTTGTCTCGAACTTGGATCTCCAGGGGGTCCGTTCTGCTGGCAATGGAGCGCACATCCTGCCGCTGTAAGTTCAGGTCAATGGCGACCGCGTCTTCTGAATGGTCTTCTGAAGTGTCATGATGGCCTCTAGTAGCTGCGAGTTGGCCGGCTCAGGCGTCTCGGCGCTTGGCACCTCTCCAGGGGCGGGAGCCGCCTCGGGCCCAGTCGCTCCGGCGGCCGCAAAGGACTCCATGGTGGTTTGACGGTGTTTGCTTCGGGCGCCCTTGGTGGTCATGTCCCCGCCGCGAGGCCCCCGAGTCCTCAGCTGGCACTGTGCGGTCTGTAGCCTCTGGTTGTACCGATGGTCTGCTGTCATGCGAGGGATGCCCAGAATGGGTAGTCCTGCGTGTGTCGTCGGGGCCGGTTCTGCCAGCTAGTGTGGGGGGAAGCTTTCACGCTCCAACGGGCCTGTCTCCCGGTGGATGTGTTCGTGCGCTGGTTGTCCTTGAGCCTTGCTCGGGGTGCCAATGAGATGTGGGTCATCGGCCCACCGGGCAATGTCAGCGGAGTGTGGGCGCCTCAGCTACTTGGCAGGGTGGCTGGGTACAGTTTGGCTTCGAGGCCCCTGCCTCGGGTCCAGTGGGAGTGTAGTAAAGGCCGCGCCAGGCGCCCCCCCCTCTGACTCCTTACCGCTTTCCTTCGTGGTTCCGGGAGTGCGGATCCCAGCGGAGGCCACCGCTGCCGCCTTAGTCCGATTTCCTCCGAGGCCGTTCCGACTTCCCCTCCGACGGCCTGGGGCTCGGGCGTGCAGGTCCGGGCCCCGCGGGTGCAGGCAGCCCTCTTCAGATCACCGTTGGTCGGGTGCCCAGGTCCTCGGCGAGCTCCCTCGGGGTCGGTCGCAGCGCTCTGCTTACAGCGTCGGGCCGGGACTCACAATGGCCGCCATTTTCTGTGTCCGCATGGCGTTCTTTTCTTTTCGACGTTGCGGGCCAACGGAGGGATGCAGGGCTTCCAAACTTCGACAGCGGGCGGATCAGGCTTTCGCACGGCTTGTGTGCGGTTTTAGGTTGTGGGAATAAATAAGGATGTCGTCGATATACACCATAGTAAAAACGTCTAGATACCCCCGCAAAACTTCATCCAGGAAGTGCTGGAAAGCGGCGGGTGCGTTGCAGAGCCCGAATGGCATGACTTGATACTCGTAAAGGCCAAACTTGGTCTGAAAAGCAGTCTTCCATTCGTCGCCCTCATGTACCCGCACTAGATGGTAGGCTCCTCGCAAGTCAAGCTTGGTGAATATCTTAGCGTCTCGCACCTGATCCAACAGAGTGGATATTAACGGCAGGGGGTACCTGTTCTTTATGGTTATACGGTTTATGGCTCTATAGTCAATGCATGTCCTCAAGTCCCCGGTCTTTTTTGGGACGAAGAATAAGGGGGACGAGACAGGTGACTTAGAATGCCGTATAAACCCATTGGCTAGGTTAGTTTCAATATAGGTTTTTAAGTGTTCATTTTCTGCTTCCGTTAGGGCATATATTCTGCTGCAAGGCATAGATGCACCAGGTTCTAGGTCTATCCTGCAGTCGAAGGTTTGGTGGGGTGGCAAGGTCTCAGCAGGGGTTTTACTGAATACATCCCTATAGTTCTCGTACACTGCGGGTAACGTAGTTTCGTTACTTCCTATTACTTGTTCTTCCTTAGTTGACACCTTACCAACATGCAGACAGGTCTTAGAGCAGTAGCTTGACGGGAAACACGACGACGCTTGGACCCAGTCTACGTCTGGATTATGGGTACCCAACCAAGGTAATCCTAAAATTATTCCAAATTGGGGTGCTGCGATGACATCGAACCTGATGTCCTCATGATGCTGCGTATCGCATTCCAAATGTAACCACCCGGTTTGCTGAGTAATGCGACCTGAGATCAGGGGTGATCCATCTACAGATTTCACTTCTTCCTCATGCTTCTTAAGGGTTAGAGGAATTCTTAACTGATGTGCCAAGGTTGTGTCAATAAAGTTCCCGGTAGCTCCTGAGTCTATCATCAGCTTAACTGGTATACGCTGATCTTCCCAACTAATATGCCCGGAAACTGTTACATGTGTGAATTTTGATTGCTGAATATTAGCGAGAATCTTAGGGGTGTCTTCAGATTGGCTCGCTGGGGCCACCCTTACTGGCGAGCTTTTTCGTTTCCCGACTGCTCTACCTTAGGCTTGCTGGTGCAATCTCAAACAAAATGTCCTGCCTTTCCACAGTAAAGACAGAGTTTCTCACGACGTCTCTTGTCTTTTTCTTCCTTACTGAGGGCCTCGCACTGTTCCTACCTGCATTGGTTCTTCGGAGGATTTCTCTACCGTGGTATTTTTAACCTGTTGATCTAGTCGTACTAGGGGCCTTGCATCCCATTTTTTCCTGTCTTGTTTCCTGTCACTCTGCCTTTGGTCTAACCGTAAGGCTAAGTCAATCATTGCTGAACACGTTTCTGGTTGGGGATCAACCTGTGCTATGAGGTCCTTAGTTTCGTCCCGCAACCCTTGGTAAAATAAGGCCAGGCGTTTCTCTTGGGGCCAATCCGTTTCTACTGCCAACCTATTAAACGTAGTGACATAGGAAACTAAATCCCTGCCTCCTTGACGCAAGGTGAGAAGCTCTCGGTCTTTAATCAAGGTCGCCACCCTACGTTTGAAAATCTTCCCAAACTCCTCAAGGAACATGTCCCATTGGTATAAAAGCTCATCATCCTTAGACACTAATGGTGTAGCCCATGATGCAGCGTCCCCCCCAAGGTAAGAGATTACAAAAGCCGAACGAGCCTCCTGGGAGGTACGAAAGACATTTGGCTTAGTAATAAAATGCAACTGGCATTGTATGATGAACTGATTGAATTTATGTGGATCCTCATGATACCTTTCGGGGGCTGACAAGGGAATAGGGGCTTCTGTGGTCACTGATACCTGGACTGGGGCAGGTGGAGTTGGGTCTGGAGGCAACTGGACAGCTTGGGCATTGGCTTGCACCATAAGGGCATGAACCTGTCCCGCCAAGTTTGCATAATCATGCCGGGTAGTTTGCAATTCGTGTTTTAAGTCACGTAAGGCATTTAACACCTCTTCCATGGCGACGTGCTACCCAGGCGCTTGGCAATACTTGGGCTTGCGCTCCTGTCAGGAATGTTGTCTTGCGCGGAGGTAGCACGTACACCTGCCTCCCCGTTGGGTCTTGGCGCCTGGAATATTCAAAACTCAGGCATCCGCGACCCACCGGGGAAAGAGGGTTAGGGTCTGCTGGTTTGGATAGGTAGGGGGAATTAGGTAAACCGGGTTGAAGGTAAGGGAGAGGTTGTGGATAGGGATGGGGTAGTTCAGGGAAATAAACGTTCAGCCCTCCTGGGCTTTCCGTGGACTCTCAGGTACTGCCAGACTCATGCACCTTAGCACTTCCTCGTGCTTACCAATTACAACACCCAGAATACTTCTCTAGGCTCGGATGCATTAGGCAATACCATATCACATTTCCCAGATAACTCCTCTTGGTTCAGATTCATAGATTCATAGGCAATACCATATCACATTACCCAGAGAACTCCCCTGGGTTCAGATACATAGGCAACACTACCAAAGACATTAACACGAGAGCATTATAAACCACACAGAAAGGTTTAGGCACTTAGCTTCAAGAAGTACGGGATTCTGCCATGGATCGATCACTGTCCAATGTTCTTTAACGAAGCTGCGTAGTCGGCGGACTGCCACTACAAGAAATAAAACATCAATGAGCTTGGTGCTTAACACCGTTAGATATTCATGAACTCTACTAGCTCGAGTGTTGCAAGAGCCTGTATGCGGCGTGCAACTCTATGAATCAAGGGTTAATGGTGCCGGTGCCCCGGTTCGCTACAACATAGGAATCCAGCATGCAGCTCTGCCAAACAAGGGTTAATGATGCCGGGTGCCCCGGTTCACTATAATATTGGAGTCCGGCATGCAAGTCTGCCAACCAAGGGTTAATGGTGCCAGTGCAAGAGCCCAATCTGCGGTGTACAAGGCTCCGAGTCGGAGCAGGTTAATAGCACAATAACTCCCCACACGCCCACGTTCCCAACCAATGAGTAACTCGAGTGAAAGCACTTATCTCAAGTAAGCAGCAGGGCCTGCAGTGTTCGCAGGCGGGGAATGGCCCCGCTGACAGCAGCCTGCAGGAGCCCGCGGAGACACGTCTTCTCTGTCGGAGAATCTGTAGCGCAAGCAGGGATCCACGTGGGTTCTGCGCGCATGCGCGATTGGACGGGCGTGGTCCCAAAGCTTCCCAGTGGCTCGCGGTCGCGCGGGGCTTCTGGGAAATGTAGTCTTCTGTTCGTTTTCACGTGTTTGGGGACTTCTATGCCTGAAGGGCTGGTCCCAAGTCATTTGCCTGCACTTTGGACACAGGAGGGCCCTGAAATAAAGGCATTTGTTTCTTTTAGGCAATCTGGCAACAGTGTATGGCCCAGCTACTCGCACAGGAGTAGGATTCTTGACAGTAGGAGAGCTGGAGTGAAAGGAGACAGTGATAAAGGAGGTTTTGTTGCATACAACTGAGCATTCCAGAGTGCAATGTTCAGTTGATGATGTAAGGAAGAGTAGATCATTTGAGTCTCAGAGGAAGAGAGACAAGGCGGGCATGGTTATCTCATCAGCTTTGTTTCTTGAAGGAGGTGGAAGAGAGATGGAGTAGTGGGAGGTTCGAGTTGTGAGTTTTATAATAGGGATAGGAAAGGAGGAAGCTGTACGTGTTTGAAAGAAAGTGTAGGGATAGGTGACTAAGAGGAGCCAGAGTGAATGCATTATAGGTGAGTAGCACAGTGTGGTGAAGACAGTACAGTAAGTAGGAAGTTTGGGGTACTCACATGTGCAACAGGTAGAAAGGCAATAACAAAGGCTCATTGGCTAAGAGGAAAAGAGGCTGGCCAATGGCTGGTCTTCACCGTTCACTGTTCCACATTTCACTGAGATGCCCCTGGCTGGAGGCCCCCTGGTGTACGCCCCTAGGAACTTTATAAGGGATGACGCATGCTCTTGTCACTTGATAGCTTAGTCCATCACTGGATGGTCTCTCTGATATTATCCCTGGTGTTGCTGGGATGAGGTGATTATTCAAGGCACTATATTCTACTTGCTCGTTTAAAACTTATGCTAGTTCTACTACTCACTCATTCATTTGTTTTAAAAGCTTTATTCATATTAAACCCTCAGCACAGTTCAACACAATAATCAATGTATACAAACATTTAAGATAGCCATACAGACAACAATCTTAAAAACACATATAACACATAAATGGAATCCACGTATAGTTATTATCTTAAAGGTGGTGTTACCGCCTTTGAGGAGAGCAAGCTCGCAGCCTCATGATCCTTTCAATTGTATAAGGTAAAAATTGCCCACCAACCTCCTTCTTAAAAACCAGGTGTGATGCACATATCTAGCAGAGGCAAACACAACTTTCCACTCCAATGTACAAGTTAAAAACTGCATGGCTTCTCGTGTGTTCCTCATTGTTGAGTCAATCAGTAGAGCTTTTATGTACCTGCACTCTAATGAGACAGGGCAAGTTAACATAAAATGAGTCAGAGTTTCATTTGCTGATCTACAGAGGGGACATTCACCAGATCTCGACAGTGACCTTGCACGGGTATACCAAGCTGCATGCAGAATCCCTAGCCTAAAACAGATGCATGGAGAACGTTCATAGGGAGGATGGATTTCATCTATTATATATTTACATTTTCCCATAATGTTACAAGGTAATAATTCAGGGCCGTTCTTCAGTGAGTTTTAAAGTTCAAAGCTTTACACTTTGCAGCTGCTTTGAGTTCAACTTTTGATGTTATTTGACAGTCAAGGGGATTATTCCAAAGGGATTTAACATTCAGCATACGTAGCAATTCTTTCACATGAATTATCCAGCCACACCTTTCAGTACCTTCCAATTGTAGAAAGTTCCTCAGTGCATCTCTATAGGAAACTAGACACGGGGAAGACCAAAGTCTTACCCAATATAATGCAGGTTTGAGGGCAATATGGTCGACTATAGGGCATACCTGAAGGTCCATCTGGACCAGTGAAGTCAGGGCATTTTTTGGTAGCAGCAATAGCTTCTTCAAAAATATATTCTCAATTGAAGATAGTGATGTTGTATTAGTATAGAACCAGATCTCAGAACCATAAAGAGCTGATGGTAAGGCTTGTTTTTCAAATAATTCCATAGCTGGCGAAATTGCCCCACTACCATGACTCATAAAGAAAGAATAGATGCCCCCACCATATTTACTTAGGTTGACTTTAGCTTTAAAGAGTTGGTCAGATCATCCCCCGTTTCGTTAAACCTAATCCCCAAATAATCAAAAACCGTTACGTGGTCCAATTGTAAGCCCTCTACCTCTATTTTCACACAGCAGGGCTTAGCGAACAGTGGTTTAAAAACCATAACTTTTGTTTTGTTGGCATTCAATTCAAGTCCGGCTCCCTGCATTTTCCCATTAAAATGTCAAGGGATGGTTCCAGACACTTTGGTTACGTATCAAGAATTACTGCATCATCTGCAAAGAATGGAGTTGACCACAACTTGGATGTAATTCTAGGCGCATCCAAGGCTCCCACCTCCAGTACATCCATTATTTCATGAATATATATCTAAAAGAGGAACGGTGCAACATTACTACTATTATGAGGCGACATTCTGAAATGAGATGGTGTCTCACCTGTTGCTCTTATACCCACAGGGCAGAATGGGGTGAAATACCATGACACAATGCCCCCAAATAGTGCTCTGGAATGTTCATCCTCTTTACAGCAACCTAGTAAGTGCCTCATTAATCTCTGGAAAACTACTCATAATTTCCCTGAAAAGATAACCATTCAAACTGACCCTTAGATGGATCCAATAATCCTACAATGACCACACGAGGGACTGAAGACAGCCCAAATCATGGCAAAATAGATACAAAACTGCGGTACCAGTTGTTCTAGTTCTTTATCTTGTGGTTTTGACATTCTAGTTTGTCATATATATTTCAGGGCTTAACTTTTGTCATCCTTCTTCCATGTCTGTTTAATTGACTAGACCAAATTGTAGCCCTTCTGTGGACTGTACTGGCTTTTGGTTTCAGTATTCGGATCATCATACTTACACTGAAATTTCACATTCAATTAACACTGTCTTGTATGACTGGGAAGGTCCTTTTCCCGACATCCCAATAAAAGGTAACACATCTTTCCCTTTTTTTCCTTGCTGTTATGATTGATTGCGTGATCCCCTAATACCTAATATCTAGCCCTTTTCAACAATCCCCTTCACCTCCTTTCCTTTCCCATCCTTCTTAGATTGTGTGGCTCTGAGCTCCTTTATAACCTTACTAGTCCACTGTACTCCCATAATGTAATACCCCACATTCAAAAGAATGGTTGATCATTGGTGTCAACGTTGCACCACTTGTGCACTGCCACCCTCCTTTCTTTCTCCTCCTACTCTGATTTCCCTTCTCAACAGCAATAATCTTCCTTTCCTTTCACACAAATAAGAATGAGAGCCTAACTGTGACCCAGCTTTTCATACACAGATCTCTTTCCAACAAGACTGTTCCTGTTCCTCCTCAATACACATCTTGAGAGAGCTCTTCCAGGGGATTTTCAATTCTGCAAGCTGCTTGATCTTCTAATATGGCAGGACTTTCATAACTTCTGTTGTTCATCTTTGAAGTGCAACATTGTAACAAGCCTGCGTGGCTTTGGCCTCACATGAGTTCTGATGAATTCTTTTCTTTGTTTAGGGCCACCAAATATGTTCACAATTGTGTGTGATTTGTATCGACTTGTGGTGTCTGCAACTCTATCCAGCATGCATGTGCAAGCTCGATCTATTTCACAGGTTCAGAGCATCCGTTAGGTTAAATAGCCCTCTATTCTTTGATTTACTTGCAGTGCATCTGGAATTCTGAAAATCCTTAAATTAGCTGATCTGATTTTCATGGTCTTTTTCTTAAAGTATGACCTGTTGCCCTATGAAGGAACTGGGAAAGAGCTTTGTGAGTTAGAAGGCAATGAATGTTAATTTCACCTTTTTGACAGGTAGAAAGAATAAATTGAGTTGAGGTCTTTGTCTCTATCCCATCTTTTCCTCTGTTTTGGGTGATAGATTGGATCTGTGCTATTCACTGCATGCTTATTGCAAACCTTTGCCAAATAGAGATACTTGATGCAGCTGTTTGTTTGAGTCTAGTTCCATATCTTCTGTAACTAAGGGTGGAGCTGCTTAATCCGCCATTCCAGATACAGAGGTTCACAGCATTACATGGTCATATGGAAAAGCCTGTAGCATAATGTCGTGGTTTGATAATTATTGGTGTACCTTAAACTGCCCTGTGGACCTTTCTCTGTTAACTTGTATTTGATAAGGCTAGCAAAGTTGAATGATCATGCATTAGGAACATTCTATAGAATGCGTGGTGGAGGGACATGCACAGGCATAACTTCTCACTTAGCTTATAGCTTTCTTGGGCACTGTGGGCTTGATTTTGATGTTGGCTTACATGTATGTTTAGCGCTCGTAAATGTGCATGAAGCATTGCACTACTTCATGGTGTCAGTTGTGCCTCAGTTCTTATAGAGACATGGATGTGGGTGCATGATGTTTTGGTTTGCAATTGTAATTTGAAGGACTTCTTATGTGAAGAGATTATCACCACTATTGTTGCTATTTTACTTCACATTTGTTAAATGGTGCCACTACTTCAACTTATTAATACATTAGAAACAAGTCAACAGTGAGTGTGCCTCTGTACCCAGAAAATCCGCAAAACAAGTGCTAATGGAAAGACAATATACACAACTAGCCGGTCACTGTGTAACATACGCCAATTTAGCATATCGTAAAGGTCAATACTGGCCAGTAATTCATAGGGTCACTTCTGTCCCCCTTCTTAAATATCAGAATTAACACTGATCACTTCCAGGAAGGGGGCGTAGGTGCCTGTGACTTATTAATGGTAATTGAAAAGACCAAATGTATCGGTCACTGTGTTCTTTTGAAATTGAAAGGCATATTTGTATGAAATGGAATGGGAGGTATGCCCAGTATAAGAACATAATCTAAGTCCCATCGATTACAGAGGCCTATATGATGTGTCTTTGTAGATGTGCAATTGTCAACCTTGTTCCATTGCAAAGTCCCTGTGATGGCATAATATTGCGTAGTAGCTTAATTACAGCATCTAATTTCAGTTTTAGCTCGTGAGGAGGCATTCACCCTACAGCGTTTCACTCTTTAGAGACTGAAACACTGGCCCAGTAAATAACTGTTTATTGATACTGGAACCACTGTGCCCTGTGTGAAGAGAAGTGGGGATGGAAAGAAGTAACTTGAACTTATTCCGAATGTTTGCAGTAGTGGAAGATAAAGGAAAATTATAGCAGTTGTTGAAATGGAGGTGCACTTTGCCATTTGGACAGCAGAGGGCAATCTAACACAGATAAATTCCATCAGCTGAGTGCGGAAACTTACCTAAGCATTTTATATATATATATAGATACTTATTTTTACTTTAGTTTTGGTCAGTCACTGTCAGCTGCCTGTATTACCACATGGGATGAGAAAGTGCTATATTTGATGAGAATTGTGTTTGAGCAGTCACTGAACTAATGCCTCAGTAACTAGTCAATCTGCAACAGATAGTTAATGCAAGGTTCTTCTGTTTGTCTGAAATTGGTGGTAAAATCAATTTGCTGCCTTTTTTGCTAATCATTACTACCAGGTTTGATATACAAAACTGTCATTGCTTATCACAACAGCACTTTTCCATGTTTTCACCAACCTCATATTCGGGCACTGATTGCTCTAAAATCGCAGAAATAAACCCGAGCATCTATAAGTAAGAGCAGCATAACTAATTCCTGGAGCAGGTGAAGCACCAGTGTATAGTGAAACCACTCAGTGCAGTCTTTCTAAATCTAACTGTCACGCCTCTGCCGCACAAAAGTACATGCTGGGGCTGACGGGCATGGGCCAGCCCAGAAGACGGGAGCCGCAGGTGCAGAGTGTGTGTGTGTGGCATGTTTGTAAGTGGAAGGGAGGGGAGAAGAGAAGTGTCAGTGGGTTTGTGTGGTGGTTGGTGGATTGTTCATTGTGTGGAAGGGAGGAGGCAGGTGGGGGAGTAAGTGTGTGTGTTTTCTTTATGTGTGTGTCTGTGACTGTGAGGGGATGGCGGTGTGGAAAAGAAATAGTAACAATGGGGTGGGATAAAGAGGCAATTGGGTGTTAAACACCTTGAATTCAAAAGTAAGGGCTGGAGGGGGATCAATGGATTGGGTGTTCAGGGGGTGACCAAAAAACAAAATAGTGCTAAGTCCCAATACCGAAATCGGCTGAAAAAAATGGTCTTTTTTGTGTGCCGAATTCAATATTAGAAAGAAATCACCTAGAACCGAAGCAGCATGGGGGAATTCCCAGGCATCTCCAGGCTACAGGGCACTTAGAAACTTCTTAATAGACCTATTGAATAGTTTTGAAGTAAAAGTAAAGTTTATAGGTCTCAAGAGTGTGGGAAGTGACAGTCTCACAGTATTTTTGTCCACAGAAGATGGTGCAATTATAAAATACCAGACTGCAAATTTACAGCCAGGCATCAAGCAGAAATCACAGATGAGCATAGAGCCACCAAAGGTATATTTAGAGTGCACTTTTAGTAGTGAAGCCGCTTTCTTATCTTAAAGGTCAAAGGAGTGCATGATTGAATCCTGTGCCTTTGATTTGTTTTATGGCTTAAAGGCTTGCAGAACCATTGCCTAAATATACAACACTCTAATACATTACTCCAACATTATTCTCAGTTTCATGGCCACATTTACAACTAGCGTGCAGAGGAGCAGTCAGGCTAGGGCTAGTTCAACCCCACTTCTGGCTTAAGAGAACTCAACCAACACCTCTGGATGACCTGTTACTCAGCACAGTGGTGAATGCCAAGTGCCCAGAAAGCAGTTCTGAAGTGTGGAGAATGCAGATTGGGGATGTGCATGAAACCACATAATGACCAAGTTCAATACCCGTGGAAATCACAGCTCCTTTGTGGCATGGATACATGCTAAGGTTTTGAAGAAAAATGATATGTCAATTCAAACAAAGTAAACCAGGAGGCACACTCAGAAAGTGTACGGGTGACACAGGTCACGTTAACAGCTGCAAGAGGGTAAAAGTCAGTAAAAGACATCAAGACTGAAAGGAATAAAGGTCCTCACAAGGAGATATCTTGATGCACAAAGTAGAGATGCCACATTGTGAAAACCTCCAACTACTCTCTCTGATCCAGGGCAAAAGAGCTGTGGGTATTACTAATGCCGAGAAACCATTCTCAAGAGAGCAATGGAATGTGTTAAAGAACAAGGCATTATCACTGATAAGATGAATGGGCACTTGCTGAATCAGAGCACAGGATGTAGTAACTCTGTAGAGAACCCAGATAAAAGAGCGATGCACCCCAAATGAAAGACATTGTTTCATAGGATGATGTAGTTAAAATTATTTCTAAATTTCTACAGATTAGCACAATAATGATAGAGAACATTACCTCAATGAAGACTGATCTAGATCATTAATTGTTATGAAGGACTCAGCAGGCCAGTAGGAGCTAATTTATATAGGTTCCCTTGGCATTTGCATCTCTATCCCTTGACCTCTTCTGTGCACAGACTACGAATTTGCCTACAGGGGATGATCCCCAAATTTAGGCATATTAAACGTAATCAAAGTTTGCCCTTTCCTCATATCCTAATAATAATAATAATATCCTATTTCCTTTTTTTCACTTGCCCTATAATGAGTGGGAATTATTTTAACCTGTTTATTTTGTTAGCTTTCATGTTTGTAATCTTTATGCTCTGAAGGATAGACAGCTGAAATCTGGTTTAATAGTTCGAGGGAGGTGGAATTAGACATAGATGTCGTTACTCAGGCACTTGTGGCTGCACTGGACATATGATGTGTAAGGGCGTGGAAAGAGGAGATCAGCACACAGGACGCATGTTTCTGGCTATAGACTTTCATTGGTACTACAATAAAAGAGAAAACCCTGTCTGACCCTAGTTGTAAGAGGGCCTTCCTTACCCCAAATAATACTAAGGAGTGTGTCATGGTGTCAGTCTAAGGCAAAGAGTCCAATGTCCTGTCTCCAAATCCTATTTCTGACCCTTACACTACTAAAGAAAAGGTAGGTCATCTTGATTAAGACAAATAGTTTCTTTCTTCAGGATGCTAGCCAAAATTTCACTTCTGGGTGATTCAAAATGAAATGTTCTTCTTAAGGGATACAAAACAAAAGTCTCCTTGAATTGAGGTTCGAATAAGGCACATAGAATAAAGAGTCTTATATCTTCACAGGACCCCCTTCTCTTGATTCCTTTTACAATGTCCACAAATACCAGGGGATATGTCCCTCTACCCTGGTCTTTTCCACAATGTCTACTTGGTTCACTGTCCTGCCAGGCACAGTGATTATAACAAAGGTTTTGTGAGTAGTTCATTATTGGTTGTGGCTCCCAATTCCTTCTTGGCTTTCCTGATTCTTAACAGTTCGTACCAGGTTAACTATCCTGTCGGGTATTCTTGATGTTGGATCCCAGACCCCTGTGGTATTGGCTTCTCTCTCTACTGGTCCCCAGGCCCCTTTGGTTTCTTGCTTTCGGGTCCCAGACCCCTTTGGCTTTGTACCTGGGTCACTATCATGCCAGGTATTCTTGTTGTCGGGTTCCATAACCCTTTGGTATCTTACCCATGGGTCGCAGACCCCTTTGGATTTTCTTTGCTCTTGGTTCCCAGCCCACCTTTCGCTTCTTGATCTCTTGATCTGGGCAGCCCTGGTCCAAAATGCTCCGAGTGACTGCCACAGAGAAGATGCATCTGGGGGACACTCCTTATTGGATGCGAGTCTCCGACCTGTGTGCCACTGGAGTATATTCTCGTGGGGTTCCCAGCAAGCCCCCTGGTTTCCCAACCATCCTCTGTCTGCTCAATGGTCTCTGACGGCTGATTCTGGTTCCCTCATCCCCGTTCAGAGACCTCCTGTTGCGTTTGAGTTCTGCTGCGACTCCGCAGCGGCTTTCTGCTTTCAGGCATTGCATCACAGGCACTCCATGCTCTCTAGCTCTATTGATCAGCTGGTGCATTGTTTTCCTGCTTCCAGACACAACCCAACCATGATGGAACTCTCAGGAGCATGTTTGCAAACGTGTAAGCATCCCGTCCTTGATTGCTTCGCTTGGCTCCTGACCGCTGGCTCTGCAGCTCCCAGTTCCTTCAAGGAGGATCTCTAACTGAGTTTGAATTTCATTCTTCTATTTCACTCGTGTCTTGGCCAATATGAAGTTCACAAAGACTAGTCTGCTCAGCATGATTCACAGACGTGTTCTCTATACTTCTGCAACTCCTCCTTGACTCAGTACTGATCATGAGGACTTCTAATGAGTCAGTTGTAGTCTTCTTCATCTCAGTACTGATCTTGAGGACTCCTAGTGAGTCAGTTGGACTCTTCTTCCTCTCAGTTCTGATCTTGAGGACTTCTAATGAGTCAGTTGTAGTCTTCTTCTTCTAAGTCAAGCCGGTCAAGTGGCACAGCGAGTAGAGCGCTCGCTTTGACACCCGTGTAGAGCCTGTTAACGCAGGTTCGAATCCCGGCGGGGCCAAACTCAGCCTTTCATCCTTCCGAGGTCGATAAATGAGCACCACACACCGTGGGTAATAATAAGCAGCGCTCGGATACCTGAGGGTTTGTAGCGCTATATAAAAGCCTAATTATTATTATTATTATTATTATTAAGTACTGATCTTGAGGACTCCTAGGGAGTCAGTTGGACATTCTTCCTCTCAATACTGATCTTGAGGACTTCTAATGAGTCAGTTGTAGTCTTCTTCATCTCAGTACTGATATTGAGGACTCCTAGTGAGTCAGATGGACTCTTCTTCCTCTCAGTACTGATCCTGAGGATTCCTAGTGAGTCATTTGCATTATTCCTCACCCCAGTAGTCCCTACCTTACTGGTTATAAGGAAACAGATAGGAACACAAGGGATGGTGTTGTAGGAGGCTAGAGGGGAAGGTTGGTTAGGGTTAGGTGGGCTAAGGGGTTACCATATTATTCCCCAAACTGTCACTAATCCCATAGGGGCTTCCCTCCCATGAGATCCACCCGCTGAATACCAACCCCAGGGGGACTATTGGGTAGCGGCCTCACCTCCATGACCTCATGGAAAGGGGCCCCCTTAGGGGAGAAGTGAAGACATCCAGTGATTTGTCACAGATTACAGCACATGGCTTTGTGATGCTCTATCTTATATAGCATAACTCTACCTAGTTTGGGAGGTTTGAATTGACATATTAATTAAAATGGAAGTACCCTCCTACAGGAGACTACACTTGGAATTTTATGACAGCATCTTAGAATGTGGGACTGTATTTAACATCTGGATGTTTTGCTTGGTATGCGAGGCTATAATGGGCATAAGCTGGCAGTAACTCTGCATATGCTGTTGTGACGCTAGCCAACATTGATACTGCTGTCTGTGTACTTCTGGTATATCATAATCCCTAATATGATGTCAGCACAATAATTATAATATGGTTAGAAGATTAATTGTTTAGTTTGATTTAGTGTTAAGTTTATTAAAGTAATTTTCTCATGAAAAACAATTCTATTCCTGTATCCTGTCATCAGGTTGAAAGTCGTGTGATGGTTCTTCCTATGATATGTGATGGCACATCCACAGCTCCCGGAATTTTGTTGAATTCACATGGCTAGGTTTCCCAAAGCCATCCCTCTAATAAGCGGTGGTCGCTCAACATGGGAGAAGGGGTACATTACCCTCTTTAAAATATTAACGGGACCTTTCTGGGTCTAGACGCACTGTATTAAAAATGGTATTTAAGCAACAGTGTCTTTCTGACCTTAGCTTCAGTGTACAGTGAAAACATTTGCGATGGATCTGCACCATTTCCATCCATTTTAATAAATAAATGTTGGGGGGAGAACCAGTCAAAAACCACATTGGAAGATCCAGGCTCACTTCCTACACCGAGTCAGTGAAAATATTGATGTTCTATCCTTTAAAATTCACCAGCTGTTCCTGCCTGTAAGATCTTCATGTCCAGTAATAGGAGGTCCACATGCTAAAGAAAGCCTTGGAAGGAATGTTGACCCGATATACAAACAACCCAATAAGAGATATATTTATCTTGACAGAACACATTTCAATTCTCAGTCATTACTTGTTGAATGTCACTCTGTGGCACTGAACTCTGACATGGAAAGGTATATAATGACACACCAACTAAGATGCCAAGAACAGTAGAAAGTACATTACAGTGCTGTACTTGTATTAACCAGGCTGCACTTTCACGATTGGTCTTTCCGACAAGGTAATCACCAAATGTACCCTGAACCTTCTTGACAGATCAGCTATGAATACATATCTGATCCAGACCTGTATATGCATCACCCTGCAAGACCAGCTGTGGTGAAACGCTGCCAAAATATTAACCAGGAACATTGCAATTCTCTGTTTTAAAAGAAAAATGGTGTCAGCTTAAATAATAACTCTTGTTACATGATAAAGTTCAGTGGAAGCCTGTGCACTTTGGGGACTTGTCCCATCTTGTTTTTTCATAGTCCTTGCATGACCTACTGAGTGTCACACATAAACATGTTCTATCAACTCTTATTCCAGCCGCTGTTTGGTTGGGTTAATGAGTTAGTTACTGATTTTTAGTGATCTTGGCAACTGTATGTGTTCTTTAGACAACTGTTGTTCAGAAACCCTATCTTGTCTTTGGGAGGCAGGTTTGTCACAGGGACACCACTAGCCTCATGACTTTGAAAGGACAGCTTTTCTTCAGAGAAATCTCCAGCCTCTTAACTTAGCCCTGGAAACAGTGCCCTAGAAACAAAATTACATCAGCCTTTTGGCGTGCCAGTAAATCATTCCACCTGGGGATTCCCTAGTCTCTTGACTTTGAGAGGCTTTCATTTCCCAGCCAAATGTTCCTTAAGAAAATTCCCCAGCCACATTTGGTGATAAGTCTTTCATAGCGGTTACACGAGACCCTTGGCTTTGTCAGGCAAGAGTTCCTTTCAGAGACTTTGTCTGTCTATTGGCTTGGTCAAGCAAGCATTCTTGAGAAAGATTCCCAGTAACTTGACTTTCTTGGACAAGAATTCTCTACACTTTGCAGGGAGAGCATTTCCACAAAGACTTCACCAGACCCTTGGCTCTAATAGGTGAGTGTTTCCTCAGAGACTTAAGCATCTTGTTTGCTTTATCAGGCAAGCATGCCATGGAGACATCCCTGAGCTCTTGACTTTGGCAGGCAGAATTTAATTGTAAAATGTGCCTAATCTCTTGGTTTTGACAGGCAAACATTCCTTTGTATACTTCTCCAGACTATTGCCCTTGATAGGCAAATTCTCCTTTATACACTTTTTTTCAGTGGCCTTGCTTTAACAGGCAAACCTTTCTTTACAGGTTTTGCAAGCCTCTTTTTTTCTACATGCAAGATCTTCTTTAAGGTTGTACAAGCCTGTTAGGTTTGATAGGCACTTGCTTCCTTAAGGGTTCACCAATCTGTTGCCATTGCCAGGCAAGTGCTTCTTCAAAGGCTTTGCCAGCCACTTGGCTTTATCAGGTATACATTTCCACAGAGGCTTCACCAGCCTCTTGGCTTTGTCAGGCAAGCTTTTCCTTGGAGTCTTCGCTAAACTCCTGGCTTTGACAGGCCGTCTGTGGCCATTTAGCACTGGCAGGCATGTCTCTCTTTATAAACTAAAAAAAAGCCTCTTGACTTTGACAAGCGAGTATTTCTTCAGAGTCTACAGTAGACTCTGGGCTTTATCTAAGTGCTTCCTAAGTAGCTACACCTGCCTTTCGGTTTATAGCATTAAGTGTTTCTTAAGCTGCTTCACCGGCTTCTTCGCTTTGACAGTAAACCATCTCTTCTAAGGCTAAACCGGCTGCTAGTTTGGTCAGCAGGCACATCTTCAGAGAATGCACCAGCCTCTTGGCTTTGACAGACAATCGTTCTTTCAGAAGCTTCAACTGACTCTTTGGGTTTTGTCAGGCAAGTACATCCTTGGACTCTTCCCCCACATCTTTGCTTTAGCGGGTTAAATATTTCAGCAGCCATTGGCAAGGATTTGCAGATGAAGCAGAGGCAGGCCTCCTACTTTGTAGTTTGACGGTCTGACGGTGCTTCTCTGACTCTCTCTCTCTCGCCGTTTGTCAGATTTACATTTCTTTAGACGTCCAGATATGCTTCCTGATGGCTGACACATTGACAGTCTTGCATCTCTCTTCTAATCTACGGCCACTGCTGTTCTCATGGGTACAGCAAATACCTTCTGTTTCTCTTCCCCTCTTTCCGCACCCCTACGTTACTTCTTCCCTGTCACATGGATGCGGCATTGAAAGTGATTCACTGGTGGAATATTTTTTGGGGATTTTTAAAAATGAGTTGGAGTATCGGACGATGGCCATGCAGTAACATCATTTCATGATGTTATTGTGGCTTCAATATTGTAAGTTATTCTTGATTGGCAAAGGTGATTAATCATAACACACAGAGCTCCTCAATTGTGATTCAAATTGTTTTGCAAAGTGGGAAATCAATTTTGTACCTATGTCATAACTGAAAATATTTTCCATTGTAGCATTCACAGCTCATATTAATAGAATACACAAGTAAATACACCACCTCAAATTCTATTGATTGCGCCAGTGTAGACTACCTTTAATCTTGTGTATGTAGCACCGGTACCAAAACAAGTGCGACTGTAGCAAAACAAGAGAATTCTTCCCCTGCTAAACCATTGCAAAAGGGTAAAGACCAGGGGGAATTTAAATCTTTATTCCAACAGAAAAAACTAAAAGGTGAATGGGCCTCATTACAAGTTTGGCAGTTTGGGAAGAAAGTGGCAGTAATTTTGTCACTGGCACTTTTTTGGCAGTAACAGCATTACCACTGTTGTTGCTGGTGCCACTTTACCTCCAAAATCAGCGTATTTACTGCATGGTAATTCCACCAGTGATAAATCTACCAAAAAACCCTCATAGAGTCCAATGGACTACACACATGGGAATTACCACCACTCAGTACCACTTGTAATCCCATGCTCACTCCATGGGACCAAGTTCAGTAACCGTTATCACGTTTGTTGTGAATTCAGTGGATTTACCGATGAATTACCACCAAAATCATAATGATTTAACATAGAGTGTCATGGAAAGTGTGACTTCTGCACTTAGGTGCCTTCTAGGTGCTAAGTTATGTAAAATAGGGGACGTTCTGGAGTTTTAAGGCAGTGAGAGAGAGGCGATATTCGAAACTAGGAATCCATGAAGATTTTGGCAGAATTATGGCTGCCAAATGTTGGTGGCAAAGAGGCAGGATTACCTCCATCATTTTGCTGAAGCCTTTTGCTCCACCTCACTGCCAAACCTATAGTACAGCGGTGCAGTAATGCAGCGATAATGGAGTTACCTCAATTTTCCTGCCATTTTTTATTGCATTGCAGTAATTGTAATGAAAATCTAATCATGTACTTTGGCTGGATTCGAAACTCTTCAAGCCCGAAGATGTCTATAGGTTTGAAGAGTCTCAAATCTGCTTGACAAATGGTCTACTTACACCATGATGTTTAGTTTTACAAAATCTTTTAAAAAAATAAGAGTATGTGCAAAACTTAAAAAACATTTTTTTTTTCTTTCTGCAAGGCAAGAACATATAGCAAACTATATATTACATGGCCGCGGTAGCGGCCATGTAGTTATGGTTAAGTTGGTGTTTCCATAGGAAGAGCACTTTTTGGGCGGCTTATAACTTCGCTCCCCCTGGACAGATCCTCACCAAACTTTGCAAAAAAAGTATATGGCCCACTCTGAATTTTTCTGAAAAGTTTGGTGAGGATTCGTCCAGGGGGGGAAAAGTTATAGGGGGGGTCCCAAACTTTTTTTTCCCCCATAGACTGAATGGGAAAAAACTTTGCGCACGGCTACAGCCCAAACCGCTGGACAGATTTACACCAAATTTGCGGCAGGAGCGGCGGCCTGGTCCCAAAAGCGTGCTTTTGCAAATTTGGTGTAAATCCGTCCAGTAGTTTTTAAAAAAATGACCAAAATGTAAGGCAAAAAAATTAGTGATATCTGTGTTCGCTTCGCGGACGGACTTCCCTGTTCGCTCCGCGGACAGCACCCCGATTGGCTCAGCGGCTTGCGTCATGTCCGCGGACATGCGACGTGTTCGCTGTTTGGGCGGCGTGGTGCGTGATGCGCGTCATATTTTCTGTCGCGCCCGCCATCTTGCATTTGCGGACGTCCGCGGACAGCGTGGTGAAAGTTTGTTCAAAATGTGTATTTAGTAGAGTGTGTTGGTGTGTAGAAGTCTTTGGGGAGGATGGGGGAGTATGAGATAGGTTCAAAGTTGTATTTTATTTATGTGCTAGACGTTTTTGTTGCGTTCGATTTGTCCGCGGAGAACACGGCTCTTCTGACATTTTGTAAATAAACTAAATGGTGGGGTGTTTAGAGGACGGAGTATGTGTCATTTTTGTTCGCAAGGAAGGTAAAAATGAGCTATGAACACTCGCGGTGTACTTAATTGTTCGTAAATACACACACTGGGGGTGTCCTCAGGACGCTGTCCGTATTGTAATCTGTCTAGTTGAATGTGTTCTAAGAACACTCGCGGTGTCTCGAAATGGTTGCAATTACACAAAATGGGGGTGTTCTGAGAACGTTGTTTGTATTGTTTGTTGTCAGGGTGAAAGTGTTTTAAGACCACTCCTTTTGTCCGCTAATAGTACAATTTCCTATGGGTCGTCAACCGACTTTTTGTCCACTAAAGAAACGATAAATCCGGCTGGTGTGCGCCGACATTATGTGATAATCCTATGACTGGCGCTATTGACCTGGCTGACTTGCTTTTGCGACACTAAATCATATCTCCCGCCCCTAAACCTGATATCATCAAAGCATTCATATTCCCCGCCTCTCTCCGTGACGTTACAGGGTGCGTCATCAAACGCGCCCAGTCCTCTCCAGTCCTAAGTGACTTTACACAGAACCCGGAAGAGAACACATATTATGTCACAACACAGCGCGCCACAATTCGGAATATGAAACAGTGATTTAAAAGCAAACAGCAAGATTGTAAATTTTGTAAAGTACATTTATTTGACAGCAAATGTTTAGAGAATATTCAGCAATTTGCATTTGTCTTTGTTGTCGATCCGCAAAAGTTCATGTTGAGGCACGCGATGTTCCTTTGCGGTACAGAGGGTGTTAGATCAGCTTACAACTCAGTGCGCCACAATTCAGAATATGAAACTGTGGTTTAAAAGTAAACAGCAGGATTGTACATTTGGTAAAGTACATTTATTTCACATGAAATGTTTAGTGAATATTCAGCGATTTGCTATTGTCTCTGCTGTCGATCAGCAAAAGTTTATTTGGAGCCACGCGTTGTTCCTTTGCGGTAGATAGGCTGTTGGTTTATGAGAAAAGCAGTAAATGGTCGCTCTGATAATCGGAAGGTTGCTGCAAAAACGAGCCATTAGACCACCCTATTGGTTGGTATGTTGTTTGTAGCCGCTTGTACTGCGTAAGGGCATATTGGTCTTTGGCGATTGTCCCATAAAATGGTGAGGGTCATGAAGTTGCATATTTGGACCTGCACCTGGCAGTTGAAGACCCCATCCGCTGGAGTCTGTAAATCGTGACAGAGGCAAAATGGGGCCACATACCTGTTTTAAAAAACATAAATTAGTCTCACCAGCCGATCTTCATTAAAAATCATAATTTTATTTATTAGGGCGTGAAACTATTTGCTATCGAAGATAGTGCAACGGAGTATGTTAATAATAAAAAAATAATATTTTCCCATTCATATAGCGCTAAGAACCGTGAGGTATCTAAGCGGTGCTTATTATTAACCACGGTGTGTGGTGCTCATTTATCGACCATGGAAGGATGAAAGGCTGAGTTTGGCCTTGCCGGGATTCAAACTTGCGTTAGCAAGCTGTGCACGGATGTCAAAGCGAGCGTTGTACTCGCTGTGCCATTTGACAGGCTACAGTGAAGTGGCACAGCGAGTAGAGCGCTTGACCGTCTATAGACTAGTTAAATTATTTGTATTAACCCACCCTGTGTCGTCTGCCTTTTTCAGAGCCCTCTAAACAACAGGGGATCAATTCGGCGGTGATAGTGCGCGGTAGAAAACATTATGCCACTTTTGATTGCTTAGCTGTATGCAATGAGGGAATGGCACAGAGAGTAAAGTGGACGCCGTCCGCGGACACCGCGGATGTTCGTGGACAGGGCGTGCTACATCCGGGTTTTTCCAGGAAATCCAACATGGAAAGAAGATTGTACGGATCAGCCAATCAGATGTCGAGGTTTTGGATTTGTGTTGAAAGAGACTGTGTGTGGTGAAGATGGCAGAAGTGGAGAAAGTCAGGGTGTTGGTGCTCGGAGATATGTTTGTGCATGGTTTACAGCAGTATGCTGAATGCAGGCATGTTGCAAAGAACTTTGATGTGAAAGGAGTGGAGGTGGTGTGGAGCACTGTGCCTGATTGCAATGTACAGGGAATTGTACAAGTTTGTGAGGATATGGCCACGATGAACAGTCCGCATGTGGTAGTTTTGCACTATGGTGCTTTCAATTTGGGTAACGTCAGTGCCCCTACTTTGTTGGCTGATTTGGAACGCTTGGTTCAAGCCGTAATGAAGATCCTTCCAAATGCGAAAGTAATTTTTTCTGGATTACTACCTAGGGCAATATGAGACAATAGTTCAGTTTTTTGTCCTCAGCAAAACATTGCTAGGTGTGTCATCAACCGAGGCATGTGTGCCTTCATGCTTAGAGCTGGTATGTTCTTCTGTAACAATGAGAATATTGATGCCAGTAATGCTGTTAATTTTAAAGAAGATGGCATTTCTTTATCTTTTACGGGAAATGCCTTTCTATTTTGGAATGTAAGGGTTGCTTTGGAGAAGGTTATGTAAAGATTTTAGGAGTAAAGTAAGAAAAAAAATACAAAATAACAGGTGTCTGTCAAGCATCTGTAAAAAAAAAAAAAAACGGCTCTTTTCAGAGCCAACTTCAAAGGGGAAATGGGGCACAATATTTAAATTATTTAAATTTACATTCACCATGCTCAGATTTTCGATGTGTCCGCGGACATGGCGGTAGTCCGCGGACATGAAAATCACTATGAGGGGGTTAGTATGTTCTATGTTACATGTATATGAAGTCAGGGATATTATGGTTAAGTTGTGCTACTAAAAACCTATGAAATTCAGTGAAAAAACTTTGTTAAAGGGACGTTATGGGTAAGTTGCGCTACTAAAAAGCTATGAAATTCAGTGAAAAAACTTTGTTAAAGGGACGTTATGGTTAAGTTGTGCTACTAAAAAGCTATGAAATTCAGTAAAACAACCTTTGTTAAAGGGACGTTATGGTTCAAAGTAAAACCGAAAAACCCCTGAAATTCAGCAGTTATGGTAAGATAAGCAACCATAACTTGCACCGCCACCATGCACTGCTAAGACTAACACCCAGGACATCAAAGATGACATCACAAATGTAATTTATGACATCACTGATGACATCACATGTCTGGCTCCCTCTTTTTTCCTTTACTGATATATCTAGGCCAGTTACAATCAGGAACTAAAAATTCACTATACTATAATACAAAGTACTATCTTTGTAGACTTATACTACAAATATGTTCTTACAGTAATTCACTTAGGGTCCACTCAAAGCATATGAACCATATACAAGGGAGAAAACACAGACTTGGAAGACAACAATGCTTTCTATGTATGAAGATGATTAGTACGGTTATCAACACTGTGTTATAGTTCTGTTGTTTTTTTATTACTGTACTTTCCCTGAATATGCTCATATTTGTACACTATGCATGTACACTACTTTCATTAGGGTCTAGTCACAATATGTGATAGTTATACATAGGGAAGTAGTAGCTTTGAAGCAGAGCAATCATTTCTGTACATGAAGATAATCAGTTACGTTATGAAAATTGTCGGGTAATACTGCTGTTTTTTTGTTTACTTCACTTTCCCTGTATATGCTCTATTTGTATGTGTTATTGTCTGTTTGTGTTTGGTGTGCAGTAATGCAATAATGTAGTAATTGGGTTTTATTAGCTATCTATTACATGTTTCACATTATGCAAAACTCTAATAAAAAAGCAGTTATCATTTCAGTATTCAACATGGCAAGATTATGAATATTGTACCTTCATCATTTATGCTGCACACACTGCATATATTTCTGCATGAATAGCTTAGTATACTGGATAGAACTTCATAATAGAATGCTATGTATATCAACACATTCCTTAATGCACTAATTATCACATGATATTTATTCCAATGATCCTTGACACTTTTTTGTCAATATTACAATAGGAATCCCTTCTACAGAGTTTTCATGAAAAGTAAATGCATATGTGATGTCATCAGTGATGTCATCAATGACATTTGTGATGTCATCTTTGATGTCCTGGGTGTGAGTCTTAGCAGTGCACGGTGGCGGCGCGAGTTATGGTTGCTTATCTTACCATAACTGCCGAATTTCAGGGGTTTTTCGGTTTTACTTTGAACCATAACGTCCCATTAACAAAGTTTTTTCACTGAATTTCATAGCTTTTTAGTAGCGCAACTTAACCATAACGTCCCTTTAACAAAGTTTTTTCACTGAATATTATATATATATATTATATATTACACACATTTACATACATTTTTATATTATATGATTATATTAATTGTAGATCTTTTTTCTTCTTTTCTATATATTGTATTATTTATTATTCGTTTTATTGTTATTGATCATTTGTTATTTATATTATATTTTTATTTATATTACTGTATTATTTTAGTACGTGGATCCACACCCAGAATCATTGTTTGAGAAGTTGGCATTACAATCAAATTTATGTACCTGTAACATTCTGGATTACTGGTCTATATCTTGTAATGCAATCCTATCTTGTGTGGAATCTTCTAAGGAAGAGTTGATGCTAAACCCTATGAAAGAGAAACATAAGATATACGAATAGGATTGGATTAGTAATAGAGCACAAATAATGCATTATCAACTCTTTCATCATTTCCATTTAGATATTAAGCCTTTTAATGGTTTACCTACTTGTCTGTGGGAGCATCCTTCGAGGGCTTTTAGGACTGCTTATTTAAGATTTAGGTTTAACTTGTATTGAACCAAAGAAGTCGAGGGGGCTCAAGCTAAAATAGACAGGGCAAAAAGAGTATGACAATACTGTAATAGTGAAATTGAGACTTTGGGGCTCATTACAGGGTTGCTGGTAAAACCCGCCACCAGGCGGCAAGTTACCAGCAACCCCGGAACACCCTTTCTGTAGCCTGACATCCCGGTGCCACCAGGATATCACAAGCAGGAGCGGCAAGGGTAAATCCCCATTTTCATGGAGTCCAACAGGACTCCATGGAAATGGGGTCACTGAAGCACTAGCACCGTTGCTAATGATGCTGGTGCTTCAGTGACAACCATGCTAGTGGTAGGGTCCTGCAAACCCAGCAGGTTAGGCATGCTGGGGGATCTGTGGCCCCTACCAGCATTGTTGTAGTATGGCGGTCTGGGAAAGGTGCTGGTAGCAACCTACCGGCACACTTTCCAGACCACCATACTCATAATGAAGGCCTTTATGTCATTTGATTACCTTGTGCCAGTTCTTGTGGCCACCAAGATTGAAATCATTATAATAAAAGTGGGGTTTTGGGGGGTGTGGCTTGGCACCGAGCGGAATGGCATGCTGGTTCTCTCCTCCACTCTGCATATAATCTTTAAATAATAGAAAAAACGTTTAAAGTCAGCTTCTTCTTAACTTTTATGCAGTCGAATGCCTTTAAGAGTAAGGTGAGCCCAAATGCGGTAGGATTACTGGTCTTGCGGGATGAAATCCGCAGTTAGAAAGAGCTGGGCGCAAGGGCCATAAAGCAGCGAGCTGCCGTTGTGGCGAGGCAGAGATTCCAGTCAGCTGTTCCGGCTAATGTGTATCGTGCGCACCATCTGCTGGAGGAAACGCTTTTCGCTTTTCTTTCACAACATGAACCAAATCTGCTCAATGTATTGGAAATAATACAAAATATGTAAGGGCTCCTGGTTAGGACCCTGTTTTGCCCAGGAGGGCTCTATAATAACATAAAAGAACAGGTGAACAGGGTCAATCCTATCTGTTCTGCAAACCCAATAGTCTATTTCACATTATACACAGGACACACCTTAGTATTTACAATCAATGTTTATAATCAAAGATGCAGACCTACTGGTCTATTTACACATGGAGCACAAGGGACATTCCATCCGACAATTCATACAGGTGCGTGAAAAATAAAGTGCATCCAGCTTCGAGGTCAGTGAAGCTCGAATAACAATTCAGACATTAAACAAAAAACTTGGCCTACTGCTGCGTCAAACAACAACAGGGGTCGGTGACAGGTAATACTTGAATAGTACAGAATACTGAGAAAGTTACATAAGCACTCAGAGTCAATGGGCACTGAGGTGAATCATAAAAAAGTCTACACAGTTGTGTTTCGGCCCTGGTAGGTTGTAAAGTGTGCCTTTCTTGAGTGGGCCTTCATCAGGACGGGCGAACTTGGAGGATGGAATGTTCTATGCAGATATTGCCTACGAGATAAAACATTTGGCAGTGTCAGTCCTAAGGTTTGGTGGAATAGGTAAGACAAGTAAAATAAATTTTTTTAGAGTGATTGGATAAAGAGAGATGGATAAACTGGAAATTCTTCCCCTGAACATTTACTGCACTAAACATCTTGTCTAACCATTTGGCATGAGATGGTGTCCTAAAAAAATCAAATATCTAAGACTGCAAATGTTCTCGTCAGTCAAAGACATTAAAGAAAATACTAATATCGTGTTAACTAAAATTAAATGTCTCAAAGATATCTGGTGCCCTTTATATATATCCTGATAGGGTCGCCCTCAATCCATCAAAATGATGATTTCCACGATTATTTCATACACTTTATTTATCCTTCCTGTCCCAATTCCAAATAAATCCTTTAAAGATATTGATTCAAGCCTTGCCAAATTTTTGTGGGGTAAGACAACACATAGGATCTCCCTTAGTAGACTAAAAAGAAAAGTCAAGTGTGGAGGGGTGGGATTTCCCTCTTTTACTAAACATCATTCTGCATTTATATTAAAGCAAGCACAGAGATGGTTTTGTCAAGCTGAATATTTTGACACCCATTGAAGGTACTATGGTTTGGTCTTTCTCTTTATCTGAATTTCATTTATTTACTCCATTACTTGATTTATTACATACACTAATGTTTAGTTTTCTGCTAAACAGAATAGAATCTATCAGGTTAGAACGGATCTCATCTCTACAATCCCATCTGAGTCTGTATCACACTTCATTTGGTTAGACAAAATCATATGTACAACTATGTGTTTTCCGCCTCCCTTTTCTATAAAGACCTCACTAATGAATTGACTGAGAATCTCAAATGGAAAACGCAGCAGGAATGGCAACAAGACTGTTCAGTAACTTTTGGAGATTATGCCTGGCCGTCTTTTTGGAGAAGAAAAACATCAACCATAACTGTTTCAGCTTATCTAACCAAAACTCTTGTTTTTCCATCACAGAATGTTTATTACCCCTGAAATGCATTTTAAGTGTAAGATTTCTTTGGATAATAAATGTTGGAATTGTCATGATGGTGAAGGATCGTTCAAACATATGTTTTAGAATTGTAAATAAATTGAACATTTTTGGAACAATGTATGGAGCTTCATGAAATGTATCTTTAAGTTAGATGAACCTTTACATTTTGAAATCTTATATCTAGGTAGTGCTCTCTTTCAACATCACCTAGGCTCACACACTTCTTACTTATTTGATTTGTTTATTCTAACTGAAGTTCGAGTTATCACAAATAATCAGAAAGAATCTGACCTGATCAATCATAAAATATGATGGAACTCCATATGAAATATACATAGATCTGAGGGATGTATCGCTTCAACCCCAATACTGTATCACAAGTATGAATTGAAATGGAGAATGTTTATAGATTTGATCACCTCAAATGATGACTCTGTATTAATATAATATCACTATTTTCATTTTTAATGATTGCCCTTTTCCTATCCTTTCCCTTTCCACCTTATCCTCCCCACTTCCTTACTCTCCTGTCTGTATTGTTTGATATGTTTCCCCTCCCCTTTTATGCCTGGAAAATATCTTCTTTACTTTACTTTATTATATTTATACCGCGCACAATTGACCCGTAGGCATGATGGCAAAACAAGACTTACAACACAAAAAAATCAACAACAAATAAACAAAAAGGCGCTAATCGTATCCATAAAGATACACTCCGATGCTAGAGAAAAGAACACTGAGAATAGCTAAATCAAAGAAATCAGTTCAGCACAATGTTCATCTTTGAAAACGGTGATAGATGGTTACATTTAGTAATTCTATGTATAAACATTGGTAAACTGCTCGATCCGCATCCCACCACAATACAGTCAGTATTATCCACACTACACCATTCTTCAATGTGGATTCTTTGAAGGACCCTGAAGTCTGAAGATCTAACCCAGTTAGGGGCCACTTTTATGCTAAGCCAAGCTAATATTTTGATCTTTAGGGCCTCGCTTGTTTCAAGATGAGTTGGTTTCTCTACGTTAGTTAATAGAAAGTTCCTTGTATCCAATACAAAGCGATTTAAAGTGTGGTCAGTGATGTTTGCCATTGTTGTTTTGATGAGACGTGGATCACTGTGCGATGTAGTGACCAATGGTGCCACCGGCCTGGTGGACAATGAGACACCATTTAATGGGGCTTGGGGCCCAGGGCTAATGCTGGGAGCTACTTCTTTCTTCTGTGCAGGCGGTACCAGGTAAGTGGCAACAAAAGGATATGTTTGGGTTCCTTGGTGAAATCCTGGATGGCCAGGAGGCTTTCCTGCCCTATTGGCCTCATCAGTTAATGGTTTCTGCAGGTTAGGCAGCAAAGACTTGGATAGATTCCTCCCCACTACCTTTACCCAGGAGTGGAGTTCCTCAAGGTTGTGGCATGCCCCAAGGTCTTGCAACAACTGTTCCTTATAGGCTGGCGAGTTGGAGAGAACCATAGGGGTATCTGTCCCACAGCTAGGGCTTTCTGGTGTTTTATTGTTTAGCTTTCTGCTCAAAGGCACTGATATGTGGGGCTAGTCAGAGAAGGGGGGAGTTCAGGAGAGAAGCAAGTTGAAGGAGATGTGGCTCTGGAAATATTATTAATATCACTATTGAGCTGTTTATTGTTACATAACAGCTCAGAAAGTAGACACTGGTCCTTTTGGAGCATCTGTCTCCTCTTAGCACTTAAAGCTAGCACCTCCGAGAGACGATTGCCTCTCTTTAGGTGGCCCATCGAGGACGCGGATGAAAGATATGATGAATGGACCCCCCCCCGCAGTTTTTGGTTACTAAACGGTTGCAGAGAAGAGACCAATTCCGCCTCTAATGAGCAGACTGTGCCCATGTCCTTGCTTGTCAGGGATTGCAGTCTGGTAACTGGCATAACTGACAATTTCAGCAATCCGAAGCAAACGTAATACAGTCACCAGGAAATCGCCCCGGGAGGATTACTAGGCAGCAGAGCCTCTCACCCACGTTTCCTGCACAGAGCCATCATCAGCGCCGAGCAAGGCCGAGCAACAGCGCTGTTGATACAATCGACCTGTGAGCTATGAGCTGCTGCCACCTCCACCTCCAGCAAGGACGCCAAAAGGCCGCTAGAAAAAGGACCCGGGAACTCTGAGTCTCCAAAACTTTGAGTAGAATGATAGGCTGAGCTCCCAGTGCCGTGCTGCCAACACCGCAGCCGCCAAAAGCAACCCTGCACCCCTTGCAGGCGAACACGCTGGACTCGCCAAACACTCTGTGCTCCGTCGCCGTTGTCTGTCATTTACATAGTCTTAATTTAATGCAAGTTTTGATACAACTTAAGTTTCCTATAGTATTACTATTTTTACAAGCTGTTCTTGTTTTGTTGTTCCCATCTGTACCATGATGTACAGATATTGTTTTTCCTGCTTTCAATAAAACAAGTTAACAATAAAAAAAACTAAAAAAAACTTTTAAAAAAATGCGTTGTATGACGAAATTGTATCTAATTATTACTTTTGGTTTGGGATTTTAAACTCTCAGGATATGCAGCTTTAAATTGTATAACTAATTTATTTTTATATATTTTATTGTTCATTTATAAGTAAGGTTTAAGTAAAAGGGATGTAAATGTGCAGAATGTTGTTTGTATGTCCTGATCATTGTTATTTATGTGACGCTCTTCACCTTTTGCATAAGGTTTGTTTTTTAACCAAGAATGCAACAAATAAATAAATAAAACACGTTATAAACTTTACATTTTTTATATTTCTTTTGTTCAAAGCCACAAACATCCCAGGCCTCTCTAAACGCTGCCCAAAACTGCTTCCACGTGGCTCATTTTATAGAGTGCAGGTTGGACCTTTTGCTTCAAACGTTTCATGAATTTGATATTGGTTCGAAGTTCAAACTTCTATGTTCTCCCCGCACTAGCTGTAATGTGGTGGCTCGGTAGGCGAGAGGCTAACGTTAATACTATTAGTTTAAAGGAGGTAGGTAGTTCAGGTGGCCAGGACACTGCAGTTTGTGTATTGTTTTGATTGAGGTGTATGTGTGTGATGCAAGGCAAAAAGATGGCGTATGAGTGAGTTAATGAGGAGGGTTTGGTTGCCAGAGTCCATGTTCATGGTTACTTGCTCCCTTGTATCCATTTTAAGTAGGCTGTACCGAAAATGTATTATTTTGCACATTTGTGGTGATATGAGAAGGCTTGTGTCAGTATTTGAATAAGCAGAACCAAAGGAATCCTGTTATTTATTTTTGGTGACAAGGGGACTCCCAATAAGCAGAACCAAGAAGGCATGATGAATAAAATAGGCACATTGTTCCAGCGTAAAGCAGTAGAGGCATCGCCTTCCTTTGGTTACAAAACTCCGGAAATAACAGATTCCACACGCATTTCCCTTACCTTACTGAAAAGCTAAACATCAGATGTTATAAAATGATTTCCCATTCCGAGTGCTGTACTCGCCCCATCGAGGAGAAGGGACCGTCTCTCAGAAATGTCCATTAACCTACCCTGAAATTCTGTGCTATTGGCGCGTGGGAACACCACATCCATTCTTTATGAAATAAGACCTCAATGCTACTTTCCATAACATCAGGGGGAAAAAACTGACTCACACAGACGGCTCCTCAGTCTGTTGATATCTTCTTGACAGCCTGTAGCCAGGCATAAATCGGTCACTATATGTTCTTCTAAAACATCAGACAGGAGGTAGTTATCTAAATGCCTAATTACTAATCATCAACTCAAGCATGGCAATTCATTAAAATGCCTATAGTATGCTAAGAGATATTATCTAACAATACCATCCTGAGTTCCTGATCTTCAATAAGGCACAGCACACGGTAGAATTTTATTTTCCTGAGTAGGCGTTTATTTGAAACCTGTCACTTACCAACTAATTACATTCATTTTCATCAACAACCTGCCCCTTTCATGATCTCAATCCAACTTGGCTATGTCATTCTCAAAGTAGGCGAAACTAAGTGACAACAACTCCTCACCATATGAACTTCAAGCAAGTTTCTGTTCACTCTTTCCCAGGGCTCCTCCCTCCTCATGCCCCATAACCGCTCTTAGCTCCAATAAGGATTTCTTTTACATTTCTCCCCTGTAAAAAACATGGGCAGCTGCAGTCTGCCATTACTTTCCAGGCCTCAGCAGTGTCCCAACGTGTCAGTCATTTAACATAACAAATAACTTTACAATGCACAGTACCTTTATACTTCGCATGTGTCAGTGTCCTTCATCCGGTTATCAACCCCTGGTCTACCACGGGTGGCTGCCACGGGTTGCAGAAATGTGCCTGAGCCGTTGCTGACTGAAGTGCCTCACATTGCAGGTGTTTTGGATTTAAGCAACCTTACACTGTGGCATTTTCTTTTATCAGGCATTAGGAATCCTATACATTTCCTCCGTGGAAGTGTGTGAACAGCTGATAGGGCGTGATGTGCCCGTTCCCTTCCTGCATAGCGGTGCCGGGGATTTAAGGGCTGTGAGAGCCCTTCTATTAATTTCCTCAGTGAATGTGCAGGCAGGGAGGTTCCAGGACTTTTGGTAGCCCGTCAATAGTTAGCGAGAATTCTCATGAATGGTTAATTTCCCTTACCTATTGAATCCCTCAGCAGCTTTGCTGGATTTCTAGGTTTTATTGTTTTCACCTGGTAAGAGTTTGAACCTTTTTCCCATTCTTACATGTGTTTTGCAATGTGTGTTTTTGCCATTTTCTGTGTTCTTGGGCTCTGGAGCCTCACCTACTCCATGAGCACCACTTTTCTCTTTTAGACTTCCCACTGACTCCACTTTTCTCGGGCTGACTACTGTCCCCCAGAAACATGTAAAGTTGCCATTAACTTTATATAGTCTCTTTAAACCACAGACCCAGTACACCCCATCTTACATGGAGTATTGGAAAGGGTTAATTCTTATCCCTTTTTGTCTGTGCCTTGTTTCGCTCCCTTAACATTAAGACTTGGCTGGTGGCAGTAGTAACTACCCTAACTTTCCTACCGCAATTATATTATATAAACGTGGTATTGTTTTAGGCTATTATATTAGCCTTGAACATATACCTGCTTGACCAAATACATTTTAGTTTGGCTCCGGCTGGGTTTTTTCCCCAGTTCTTTTTGTTAAAGTCTTTCTCGTGTTTTTCTCTGCACGCCAAACCAGGGATGGTTCCTTTGTTCGCCGTCTTTTAGCGGGCTTCTGCACAGAAGCCCTCCTTAAGGCGCCTGATAGTCTAGGTAGGCAGGATGTGAGGGAGTGATCTTAAGACACCTGCCATGGGTTCCCTTGGTAACCCAAGTCGCACTGTTGTCTGATTGGCTAAGGGGACTGGCCTTGCCAGGCCAGCTACCCTGCTGTGTGATTGACAGCCGGGCTGTATGAATGTGGGGAAACTGCATAAAAAGCAGGTGTCTGGGATTGGAAAGGCAGAGTCGCCACTGGAGCGCAAGAACCAATGAGGAACTGGAAGAAGAGGGCCCCTACCACAACTGAACCGCACGGTGAAGCCCTGCTGCAGGTCCCAATCTCCAAATCCTACGACAGAGAAGATCCTCTAGGAAACTTCTTCCCTTGAGCTGGGGGGACCAACCTGTCACGCTTACCTGAGCCTCCGCAGGAGCGATGGAGTCCACCGGGCCTTCCCTTGATTCCTACTTGCCCTCTACAGCTGAATGGGTTATCTGCCAAGAAAGGGAACGTTCTTAGAAAAGAGGAGGTGAGTGGTCCAAAATCCCCCACCCCTTCTACCCAGTCCCCACTAACCAGGAATGCAGCTCCCTCCCAAAAAGGGGATGACTCACCTTTCTGTTTAATTAGGCGAGCTCTCCATCCTGCTCTTGCAGGGGAGCAATGTCTGGGGTCCGGAGGGAGTGGCTGGAGATGGCCGTGTGTAAGAGCTATAGTTCAGGTATGAGTTAGTTCAGTTCAGGACCAGTTGCCTCACTGGTTGGTTTCCTTGTGCCAATGGTAACTTCTGAGACCCAGTTAACTCACTGTGTTTGGTTTAACAGGTATGTTCTGGTATCAGGTACGTTCAGTTCCCCAGTTGCCTCACTGGGTTGTACAGAGTTCCTTGCACTGAATGCTTTGCAGCCTGAATGTGGTGAGAGTACAGAGCGAACGTTTTCTGGGACTAACCTCGTCTTTCTCTTCTTAGGTCCACTCTGAGAGGTGCTGAAGTATTTGACAGAAGAAAGGAGCGAGAAGGCAGGACCAACAGCTGCTCCAGACGAGAAACCACACTCAGAAGGTGAGTGTCAGTAAGCAGTCTCAGAGAGGTACTTTAACGTGCTGCTGAAGGTGAAGCAAAGTTCTGACACTGGCCGGTCTTAATCACCTGTTCTTGTCTTCCCCTTTCAGGTGCTCGTATGCTGTGTAGGCCTTAGAGTGAAGGCGAAACATCTCCGGAGGAGTTCACACAGGACTACAGGTAAGCGAAAAAGCCTGCATGTGGCTGCTGGAAAGCGGAGAAGTCCACACGGACTGCAGGTAAGCAGAAGAGTCCACACAGACTGCAGATAAACAAAGGAGTCGACACGGACAGCAGTAAGCTGAGAAGTCCTAGTAAGCGTGTGATACAGAATTCACACGAAACGTGTGTTGGTCCCTGGGCATGGTTTATATAGAGAACCATGCCCAGAGACTAGACCGTGCTGCTTGCTTTGTGCTGGGAACCTTTGTCCATGTTGGGGGAAGCAGGAAGTCCCCTTGGCAGTGATTGGATGAAGGGCTCTCCCAGCAGACATACTCTGGGTTCTCAGAGCCTTATCCCATGCCACTCCTGATTGTCTCTTCCACCTATCCCTATGAACAATACAGAAAGAGGGCCTGCAAGTATGCCTCTTGCCCGTAACCATGACAGTCCTCCCCCTAAAGGCCCCTCGCAATGGTGTGTTCTCTGGTCCTGGCTTAGAGGGGTTGTCCCTATTGAACTTGCGTACTAAATGGGGAGAGTGTACATTCCCACTTGGCTCCCATGACCTGTCCTGAGGCCCATATCCCTTCCAATTTATTAAGTAGTGCAGGACCTTTTTAACACATTTGGAGTCTAGGATCTGTTTAACCTCATATTCTGCTTCTTCCCCCTCTACTACTATGGGAGCCAGTGGTGCTTGCATTCAGGTCTCAGGGTGTACCGGTTTTAATAAAGAAACATGAATCACTGGATGAATGCACATTTGAGGCAGTAACTGGAGTTTCATGGCCACAGGGGAAACTATTGTTTCGATTGTAAAAGGGCCCAGGAATTTGGGTTGGAACTTTCGGGCCCCTTTCAGAGGGATGTGTTTAGATGCTAGCCATCCAGAGTCTCCTATGTGATAGACTGGAACTTCCTTTCGATGACGATCAGCATTTTTCTTTTGAGTATCCTTAGCTGCCTTTAGATCTGTTGTCACGTCTTTGATGGCTTGTGATATTCGTTCATGTAGGGTCTGAACGACTGGCATCTCGGGTGGACCGTATGCAGATGTTTGAGGATTCCGTCCATACAATATATAGAAAGGAGTCAACTGGGTGTAACTGTGCATCGAATTGTTATACGCATATTTGGCTATCCATAGAATTTCTGTCCAAGAGTGATCAGTTTGATGCAAGAGGCAACAAAGGTATTGCTCCAGGGTTTGGTTTGTGCATTCCAGCTGCCCATCAGTTTGTGGGTGATGACTTGTATTGGCCTGTTCTTTGGCGAATACATCTTAGTACTCTTGGTACTCCCGGGGTAAGACCCCTAGCAACCCTAACATGGGTGTGGCGTTGGGAGATGCGAGTAGTCGGAGTTGAGATGTCTGGTTTGTGGTTTCATAACAATGGCTGCGTTCCTTAGGGAAGGTTAACGTTCTGGCACAACAGTCTATCTGGGGATTGTGCTTTTTGAGCCAAGATATGCCAAGTATCATCTGAAACTGTGCGGCTGAGATGAGATCAAATGAGATTAGCTCTTTATGTCCATCGAGACAGAGCAGGACAATTTCTGCAGTACATTGATTTCCTGGGCCGGAGAGTAGTTGCGAACCATCCACAGCGGTCACGTTCTCTGCGGTTGCCTTGGCACAGACAGGAAGCCCCATTCTACCAACCGTGACCAAATCCATGTAATTTCTGATGGCGCCACTGTCAATGAACAATTCCAGGGTGTGTAGTTTGGTTGGTTGCTGTTGATCTATAACCACCACAGGTATAGCAAAATGCAAGGCCTGATTAGACCTTTCCTCGCTCGACAAACCGACCTCTAAGTTTGCCGGGCGCCAGAGTTTTCGGCCTCCATGAAGGCTTTTCTGCCATCTGTGGCTCCTACCGCCTTTCATGGAGGCTTGGCGGTACAATTGTGGAGAAAATGCCCAGCCTAACCACAATACAGACCTAATTGTTCTTGTTGTCTTCGGTCCCGCTCTGCCTTGGTTAGTGGTCCACATATACTACCTAACTGCATGGGTTCCGGATGAGATTCTGCAGGTGGGCGACCTAGATTTTCCTTGGGGCGCATGTAAAAGGTTCTGCTCTCTGGATGCGGTCGGTCTTTCTGGTCTGCAGTCGGTGGTCGAGTTGGATGGCCAAATCAATGAAATCCGAACAGTTATCAGGCGGGTTCACAACCTGTGCCAACACCTCTTTGAGGTCCCCTCGCAGGCCTCTGTAAAACAAGGAAGTTAGTTTCTCCTCTGGCCAGTTTGTTTCAGCCACTAGTCGATTGAACGTGGCCACATAGGCCAAAAGGCCTTGATTGCCCTATCTAAGAGACAGCAGCTCTTTGTCCACAGCCTGCCCTTGTGTACGGCGGGCAAAGAGCTTTTCTAATTCCCGTTGGAAACCGGCATAGTCCCGGAGTAAGGGGTCATCCCTGTTCACCAACGGGATCGACCAGTCTGCGACATGATCCCCCAGGTAAGAAAGCACAAAGGCCACTCTGGGCTGGTCCATTGGAAATACCCCTGGTTTGCACAGGAAGTGTAAGCGACACTGGTTCATAAATGTTCCAAACTTTTTTGGGTCTCCCTGTTACGCTCACCTGGTATCCACGGGGACGCCATCCAGCCAGTTGGTCGTTGGTGCCCTTCCTAATGATTCCCTGGTGTGGTCTCGGTGTCGATGGAATTCCGCCTGGAAATTAAGACTATATTAGGACTGGGCGACCAAGGTAAGTTTTCCCCCCACCTCCCTTGTGTTTCCAGCCCCTCCAGGGTTTTAGATTTATGAATTTGGTACAGTCTCTGGGGGAATCAACTACCTGGGCCAAGACATCCTTTAATTTGCCTCGTATGCCTCGATGGAATAACGTGGTTCTTTTGTTTTCTGGCCACCTGGCTTCAGCAACTAGTCTATTGAAAGTCGCAATGTATGTTAACAAGTCTTGGTTCCCCTGCCGGAGGGATAAAAGTTCATTATCCACTGCTTGTTCCTGGGTATGGCGAGCAAACAGTTTTTCCATTTCTCTCTGGAACCCCCCATAGTCCTGTAACAACGGATCATTATGGGTCACCAACGGCACCGACCAATCCGCTGCACTTCCACTCAAGTATGATGGGATGAAAGCTACCCGAGCTTGGTCATTTGGAAATGCCCCAGGGCGACAAAGGAAGTGAAAGCGACACTGATTTATGAATGCTGCATACTTCCGTGGGTCGCCCGAAAACCTTTCTGGTGGTGCCAGGGGAACTGTTCCAGGCAGTGTGATCTGTACTGGTGTGGGGGTATAAGATGGTGGGATAGGATTTTGCATCAGTTGATTTCCTCCAGGCAGAGGAGTCTGCCCTGCCTGCGATTGCAAGAATTGTCTGCTGATTTTGTCAGTGTGCTCCTTGGTCACTATTAGGTCTCTCCGGAGTGCATTAGTCTCTTGTCGGGCTGAATGAACCTCAGCACGAAGGTCCCCAACAATTGGGCCAATTGGTCGATTTCTGATGTTTCCATGGTGCCCAGGTGGATTATTTATGTGAGGCTTCGTATTCTGTTACGCTCACCTGGTATCCACAGGGACAGCACCCATCCAGTTGGTCGTTGGTGCCCTTCCCAATGATTCCCTGGTGTGGTCTCGGTGTCGGTGGGATTCCGTCTGGAAATGAAGACTATATTAGGACTGGGCGACCAAGGTAAGTTTTCCCCCACCTCCCTTGTGTTTCCAGCCCCTCCAGGTTCTCTTCTCACCTAGTTGTCGGAATCGGTAGGCTCTCCGTCCTGCTCTCTGGGAAGGGGCATGTTGTCTTTTGTGGGCACGGGCGGTCCAGTTACTTCACTGACTGCTGCCCTTGTAGTGTCTTTCAGGTAGGTCGTATTGCGATTGATGGCGTCGTAATTCTTGCATGCCTTCTCTCTGTTCTAAATGTCTCTTTTTTATCTCCATAGGAGCGCCGAGTGTCCGCTTGAAGAAATGGATATGCTAGTTCTCACCGGGAGATGATGGCGCGCTATAGCGCTATGATGCAGTAAGGAGGCGCTTTGCGTAGCGCAGTGATGTCTTGTCCTCACTGACCTGTGCTTTTCTCTTTTCGTAGGTTGCGGTGAGTTCCCAGTGAGTTCCGAAGCTATGCCGGCCGAAAAGCAACCAACCAGGTAAGTCTTTAAGCGCTTTGTGGTTGTAATGTCTCCACTACCTCCTTTAATGATGTCTTTCTCCTTTTCTCAGGTCCTTCGATCCGGGCGGTGAACTCCACCAACAGAGCTGCCCAGGAGCTGCGAGCAGTGAAGGATGATGAATGCAGGTAAGATTTTGCTGCTAAATATGTTCTTGGTTTTTCTGCGGGTCCGAAATTCACCAGGCTTGTGAGAAAGCTGGACACGGTGCGCATCACGTTGCTAGAAGCAAAGTAACGCAAAGCGTGTTGTCTTGTTCGGGTGTGGTTTAAATAGCCACTTTAAAGTAGTTCAGGTAAAGTAGTCCATAGGCCACCACACCCAAAACACTAGACCGCATAGCTTGGTTCTAGGAACCAAGCTATGTGGATGCCTCCATGTTGGCTGTAAGCTTAAATAAAGTAGTTCCTCAAGCAGATGTCTTTCCTTACTGATGAGCCTGGCGCCAAAGGCGCCAGGACTTGCCCCAAGAGGGCCTGAGAAGGGGATGCCAGGTCTTATTAGTGATCCAAGCCCTGATTCCACCTGGCCAATGGGCTTGCCATTGGGGATCAGGGCTGAGGGTCGTGACAGCACTCCCGCCCCCTCCTCCCCCCTCCCTAAGGCCTCTCCCAAGGTGTGTCTCCTGCCTGGTCCAGGTTTAGTTGGGAAGTTCTGATGAAACTTCTTGATCAGATGTGGTGCATGGATTTTTCTCACTGGGTTCCCAGGATCTATCTCGAGGCCCAAACCCCTTCCAGTCAACGAGATAGTACAACTTGGCTCTAGAGTACTTGGAGTCCAGGATGCCCTTGACTTCGAATTCTGGTTCTCCATCTATTAGTATAGGTTGAGGTGGTGTCTTCATTCATGTACCGGGTTGCATTGGTTTTAAGAGGGACACATGGAATAACAGATGGATTCGTAGATTAGGTGGTAAGTCCAATTTGACGGCTGCTGGGTTGATAATTGCCTTGATGGTATAGGGTCCCAAATATCGAGGATGGAAGGTCCGGGTCCCTTTGATGGGTACGTATTTGGCGGCTAACCAAACCTGGTCTCCTACTTGATAGTCTGGGGCCTTTTTCCGATGCTGGTCGGCGAAGTGCTTTTGTTTTTCTTTAGCATAAATAAGATGTTCCTTCACCTTTCTGAACACCTGCGTGATGGTTGTATGAAGAGTCTTTACTGCAGGCATTTCCAAGCTGGCAGGAAGGTCAAGTTCTGATGTACGTGGATGTCTGCCATATAAGGTGTAAAAAGGTGTTTGGCCCGTGCTAGAAAGTACAGAGTTGTTATATGCTTACTCGGCTATCCACAGTAAGTCCTTCCAATATCTCAATTCATGGTGCAGCATACACCGTAAATACTGCTTGAGGGTCTGGTTGGTCCTCTCGGTTTGGCCGTCTGTCTGGGGGTGGTGAATGGTGGATAGCTGGACGTCAATCTGTGCCATTATGCAACATTTTCTCCAAAAATTGGATACAAATTGGCTCCCTCGATCGGAGACCAGAACTGATGGAAAGCCATGCAGCTTGACAATGTTTTCCAGAAATACTTCTGCTAGGGTGGATGCGTCCGGCAGGTCCTTGAGAGGAATAAAATGTGGCATCTTTGAGAACAAATCCACGATTACAAGAATGGTGTTAAAGCCTTGACTCGGTGGCAGATCAGTGATAAAGTCGAGGGAAAGGGTGTGCCATTGAGCGGGAGGGATGTCCAGTGGTTGTAGGAGACCCGATGGTTTCTGGTTCCGTGATTTATTTTGTTCACAGACGCCGCAGGACTGAACCTACTGGACAATGTCCTTGCGCCAAGTAGGCCACCAAAAATTCTTTTTTACCTTGGCTAAAGTCTTAGCGATTCCAGGGTATCCTTCTATCAGAGAGTCATGATAACCTGAAATGATATGCTGTTGTAACTCCTTCTCGGGTACATATAGTCGGTCCCTAAAATAAGGTTACTGATCCTTGATGTAATATTGTTCTCCTTGAGTTTGCCATGCGAGGAAAGCATCCGGGTTCATTGACTGTCGAATTTTGTTTCGTAATTCGGCTTGTGATAACGCTGTTGTGATAGCCAAGAGTTTGTCTTCAGGTATGATGGGTAGCGGGTCTGGAGTAGTATACACCATTTCATCGATGCCCATTCGAGATAAGGCGTCAGCTTTCCCATTCTTGGCCCCTGGTAGAAAGGTGATCACGTAGTCATATTCGGCGAAGAAGAGGGCCCACCGTAACTGGCGTGAGGACTGGGCTTTGGCTGTTTTGAGATATTGCAGGTTCCGGTGGTCTGTGATCACTGTAATGGTGTGTCTAGCTCCCAGAAGATAGTGTTGCCACGCCTTGAAAGCGGACTTGATGGCTAGGAGTTCTTTGTCCATGATAGCATAATTAATTTCCGGGGGTGAGAATTCTTTTGACCAGAAGGCCACAGGATGCAGCTGGCCAGTTTCTGGGTCCCTCTGTAAAAGGATCGCTCCCATTGGCATACTGGAAGCATCAGTTTCTACGACATAAGAGAGGTCTGGACGCGGGTGCCGCAGGATTGGAGTGGAGGTGAACCTTTGTTTCAGTTCCTGAAAGGCTCTTTCTGCTTCCTCAGTCCAAGCAAACTTTTTTTTGCTTTTTCGTAGCAGTACTGTGATCGGGTGCATAACCTGAGAGAAGTCTGGGATAAACCGGCAGTAAAAGTTTGCAAAGCCTAGCATGCTCTATATCCCCTTCAGAGATGTTGGTGATGGCCATTTTAGAATAGCGTCAAACTTATGTACGTCCATTCTGATGCCTTTCGGCGAAAGGATGAAACCAAGGAATTCTACTTCGGTGACTTGAAAAAAACATTTCTCCAGGTTTGCATACAAACGATGTTGGCGGAGCTTGGTGAGGACTGAACAAATATGCCTGATTTGATCTTGTTTTGAGGTTGAGTAGACCAAGATGTCATCAATGTACACTAAGGCGCAAACATCAATCAGTTCTCAAGACATCATTCATGAAATATTGAAACGCTGCGGGAGTGTTACATAAGCCAAAAGGCATGACTTGATATTCAAACAAGTCATATTTGGTACGGAAAGCAGTTTTCCACTCATCACCGCTTCTGACCCGGACCAGGTGGTATGCTCCCTGAAGGTCTAATTTGGTATAGATCTGGGCATCTTTGACTTGGTGTAGCATTTCCGGGATAAGAGGCAAGGGGTAGCGGTTCTTCATGGTTATCTGGTTTATTGCGTGTTAATCAATACAAGTCCTCAAGTCCCCTTCCTTTTTTGGTACGAAGAACAAAGGACTGTCTGCTGGGGACTTAGATGGGCGGATAAATCCGTTTGCAAGGTATTGGTCCAAATAGGATTTCAGGTGAAGGTTTTCTGGTCCGGTAAGGGCGTAGATCCTGCCGCAGGGGATTTGTGCCCCAGGAATAAAGTCAATTTGACAATCATAAGGCCTATGCGGCGGCAATGTGTTACCCTGGTCTTTTTGGAATACGTCCTGAAAGTCACAATATTCATCTGGCAAAGTATTAGTTACTCCCAGAGTAGAGGCTCTAGTATTGGAAGTCTTAGAGACACAGGAGTCGGGTTCCGGGTCAGGCGAGTAGCAAGTCAGGGAGCAGTTGCTGGAGAAGGTTAATTTCCTTGCCCGCCAGTCTATCAAAGGGTTGTGAGCAACCAACCATGGCATCCCTATTATAAACCGGAAATGAGGTGCCTTTACAAGATCGAACGAAATGCACTCCCGATGTCCATCCTGGCACAGCAAGGTTACTACTGCTATGCACTGGCTTACTGGTCCGGAGACGATTTCTGTCCCATCCACGGTAGTCACCTTGTCCCTGGTAGACTTAGAACACAAAGGGAGCCCCATCTCTGCTGCCAACTCTTGATCTTTATAGTTCCCAACTGCTCCGCTTTCGATGTACGCTTCTACGGCATGCATCTTTGACGATTGTTAGTGATTTATTAAGATCACGGGTATCGCAAAGTGTGAGGTCAGTGGCTCTTTCTCATCACTCGACAAACTGACCTCTACGGTTGCCGAGCTTGGTAGTTTCCGATTCCTTAACTTCATCCTTTTCTGTGACCCCAACTGTCCTCCTTGGGGGTTTTCATTGGGCAGTCTTTCAGAAAATGTCCTGGTTTTCCACAATACAAACAAAGTTGCTGTGGTCTTCTTTTATTCCGCTCTTGTTTTTTTAATGGTGGTCATATCCCTCCGATCTGCATGGGTTCTACGGCGTTGTCTGGTCCCTGTGGCGCATTGACTTTAGGCCGAACATAAACTACTCGAGAGTCTGCTTTGGACCGGTCTGCTTTTCGGTCCTGCAACCGATGGTCTAGCTGCACGACTAGATTTATGAATTCGGTACAGTCTCTGGGGGGGATCAACTACCTGGGCCAAGACATTCTTTAATTCGCCTCATAAGCCTCAATGGAATAACATGGTTCTTTTGTTTTCTGGCCACCTGGCTTCAGCAACTAGTCTATTCAAAGTCGCAATGCCGGAGGGATAAAAGTTTGTTATCCAATGCTTGTTCCTGGGTATGGCGAGCAAACAGTTTTTCCATTTCTCTCTGGAACCCCCCATAGTCCTGTAACAACGGATCATTATGGGTCACCAACTGTCGGTTTAGGAAAATGGACACCTCTCACGATTGACGGCAAATGTATTTTGGTGGCCAAAGGCCAACCGTCTCATGTACATAACGATAGAAATACAGGTTTGCAAGTTTGACCAATGAACGGCCATTTTGATGTAACAAAGATTGCTATTTTTGTTTTCTAACGATTGCTCATTGCTTTCTGTTCAAATTGCTTCAAAGCACATTTCTGCTTACACTGCTCGACTGTTAACATTGTTGTCTGAACGTGAAAGGACTAGGCCGCAAGGCCGCGAGGCTAATAAGAGTTTGTTGAAACACAACGTGGGCAGCTCTGGAGAGGAATGCCCGGCTCCCTCCCGAATGTAGTCTTGAAGCAGAGCCGCAGGGCATTTAATCATTTCACAGCTGCCAGTCAGTCTCGTTGTATGGTAGAATATGTTAGAATAAAGCAGCTAAAGGCTTGAATTATGCTCTTCTTACGGCCCCCCTTTTCCGAGCCCTGTAGAGCGTGTCGGCTCCCAGGACATGAATAGGACCTCAAAGATAGCCAGGTCTGGAATGTAACTCTTCCCCCGTATGTAGCTCGCTTACAAGAACAGAAGCACTGTGTTCTGTTCAACAAAGAAAAGCTGTCTCCACACTTGCAAGGTTGCATATTGTTACTAGAATAGATATTTGAAGATGTCATATTCGTCGAAATTGGCCATCATCAAACCGAGTTCAACAAAACCCAATAAAGGGGGGTGTTAACCATGTCATAGCTGATTGTTTGATATGCATTTTGTATATATGTAACTGATGTACGTAATTCGTTCTCTTGCGTCCCTCGAGGTCTAGAGATACACGTCGCGGGGCGTGAGACCGAGTTGGCCATCTGAGACTATTTGCTTTACAATAAACCCTAGCTTTGGGAATACAACCTGGTGTCTGGTGTATCTATCATGTGTGGTGACTTGCCTTGTTTCGATAACGCGAGGGACCCCTAGGGCCCCCTTTCAAGATGGCGCCCGAATAGGGACCCTCCCCCACTTGTTCCATTGTGTATGTTGTAATTGAGTAAAGGCGGAGAACGACGAGGACGGGATGATCGAGCTGGGATCAAGAGGTGTTTGGGGTGCCCTGTAGAAGTGATGAGAGATTCCTTTGCAGATCTGCACACATCTGATCCCTGATCGATGTATCTGGCCAGAGAACGAGGAGGCGAGGGTCCCGAAATGAGGCAGAAGCCAAGAAACGCAGATACAACATCATTGGTTGCGTCGGTATGCAGACAAATTGTAACCTGGAGGACAAATTGATTTATCAGGTGAGTCATACCCCGATTCAAAATAACCCTGATATTGGTTGAGAGTTGACTTTGCAAAATCAAACGCCCTAGGTAAGGTTGATTAACCAAGGGGAGGTTGAAACATGCCTGGGGTATTGTCCACTCTAGCAGGGTTTTTCCGCTGCGGTAGACAATCTTTGGAAGATGGCCAAATTGCACCACCTGGGGGAACGCCAGCGTATGAGATGTATGTGAAGTATGGTGTGGGAGCGATAATATTCTGTGAGACTTGGCACAGGCAAACCAGAAAGCAACAAGACCATCAGTGGCTGATAAATGGTAGTTTTGAGATAGCGAGAATAGATAACTTGGAAAGGGTGTTGATAAGAAAGAAAGCGCGTCCCGCAGCATTTGATATCGTTAAGGACTGGAGAAGGGAAGCAATGCTCCGATTTAGAAGTAGAGCGAAGCATGCGCGCAGGCATAAATCAAAAGGTGAAGTAGCGGAAGAAAAGGAGGAGGAGGAGTGGACTGAGAGTCTAAGGTGGTCAGGTAGACGTGACCAGTTGAATATAGAAAAAATTTACCCACAACGAGAATTGCATATAGCAGATGAAGTGATGGAAAACATATTGATCCATACAAAACAAGGCCCAAGATCAGAAGCGAGGCCAAACACGTCAGTAACTATTACTCAAGCCCCTCCCATAGCTCAAACTCTCCCTCTCATAGCTCAAGCCCTCCCACAGCCACAGACCGCGCACGTAACACTTCCTATTAGCCAACCAGATCCACAGCAGACACTCCCCGTTCCTATTGTCCCATCTGCACCTCCCGCCTTAGATACAGACTCGGTACCGTCTGTCCCTCCAGGGGTTGAAGTTGAAACCACGGGGGCAAGAGGTGGGACTGAACAAAGTAGATGCACAAGAGTAACTCGCAGTGCGATCAGCAAAGAAAGGAAGGTGGAATTGCAGCAACAGGCTGAAATGTATGTAGACAGGAATGATGGGACGGCAGCATTGGCTTCGATGTATGACATCCAAAGAAGCAACGAAAGGCAGGTAGTGTTGGAAGGCATGGGTGAATATTTGGTGGAAAGATGGAAACAGTTAATTGGAAAATTACCACTGCAGCGATTGTTAGATTTGAATGCATTAGCATGCTGTAGAGAAAGAGATGAAGAAGTAAGGGAACATGCGTATGGACTTTTTGAGCTTAAAAATAAATTGGATAATGATTATGCTGAAATGTTTACTGCACCTGGGTACAGGGGTAAGGATATTGGGAGAGATAGGAAGGAAGTGCTAGGGCCACACAATCGACGGCAACAGTTACCATCGCCAGGGCGAAAGGCGATGGTGGATGAATTATTGTTGTTAAAACAGGTGGGGGAAGACTTGAAAGAATGCATACTGAAAACAAGGGTGTTACTGCAGCAAGTAGCAGGACATAATAGAGGAAGAGGGAACGCACAAGGGAGGAGTAATTTGAATATGCATGGGGGGACCATTGGGACCAAATCAGTGTGCATACTGTAAGGAGGAAGGACACTGGCGAGCGCAATGTCGACATTTACAGAATAGAAATGGACCTGGTCAGAGAAGACAGCATAGAGGGCACCAAGGAGCGAATGGACCAAATAGGAATAGTATGCAGCAGCACCACAATAATGAAGGTAATCAATACCAAGCCCAAAACCAAAGTGCTCCTAACCAGAGTCAGGGCTAGCAAAACCAACAGTATGGGAATCAGAGTGGGGGAAATAGAGGAAAGAATGGGAACATTTTTAATACGCAGCCAAATACGTATTACAGTAATAGTAGTGACTACACATCGGATGATGTGTTATTTCCCCAATAGGACAGCCCAGGGCAGGGGTCGGAACCAGTGTCTATTCCCATGAATCAGAGAGGACCCTACGTAGAAATGAGAGTCGGGAATGAGGAGCACCGCTTCCTTGTAGATACAGGAGCGCTAAAGTGTTCAATAGACCATCACTTGGTTCCGGATATACCACTGTCAGGGCAAAATAATGTTTCCGTAGGGTTCGCAGGTACACCAGTCATAAACCCAGTGTCCCAACCAGTCCCAGTTACCATAGGACCATTCACAGAACATTGTCCCTTTCTCCTAACAGAAAATTGTGGGGAGAACCTGCTGGGATTGAGCTTGTTGAAAAAGCTAGGTGCGATTATACATTGCACGTCAGACGGGGTGTTTCTGATGATTTGGCCACAAGATGCCCTGTGTCAGAATTCATGTCTGAAACCTTGCCAGGAGAGTTAAGAAAAGTGCCAACCTGTATATGGGCGATGCATGAAAATGATGTAGGATGCTTGAAGATAGAGCCAGTGAGGATCATTTTGAAAGAAGGAGTTACACTGCCAAGAATTCCCCAGTATAAAATTTCGGCAAACGGAGAGAAAGGATTGAAAAGTATTGTTTCGGATTTAGTGAAATTGGGGGTGATTGAAGAAATTACAGGCAGTACATGTAACATCCCGATTCTTGCAGTGTTTAAGAAAGGAGGCAATGAAGTACCATATCGTTTCATAATTGATTTGCGCGCGCTAAATAAAGTAGTAGATCCACAATTTTCTTTGGTCCCAGACGTCACTACAATATTGACAATGATACCTGGCTCAGCAGAATACTTTAGTGTAATTGATCTAAAAAATGCTTTCTTTAGCATTCCGGTGGACAAGGACAGTAGATATTTGTTCGCGTTCACATTAGTGGGACGATCATTTACATTCACGCGCATTCCACAAGGATATACGGAAAGTCCGAGTATTTACAGTAGAGCGTTAAAAGAGCAGCTAGAGATGCTAGAATTACCATTGGGGTGTGTACTATTGCAATACATAGATGATCTGTTGATCGCAGCTGATACAGAAGAGATTTGTAAAAAGAGAACCGTATTACTACTGTCACACCTAGTGGCACATGGCCATAAAGCTAGTTTGAATAAGTTTCAATATAATCGAAAGGAGGTAGCTTATTTGGTCTACCTACTTTCGAAAGAAGGGAGAAGGCTAACGCCCGAACGCATAGAAACTATTTCCTGTATGCCTATTCCAAAGACACAAAAAGGAGTCAGAGCCATAATAGTCATGGCTTCTTATTGACGGCAGTGGATCGGTAATTTTGCGTTAATTGTGAAGCCGGTGGTGCTATTAACTAAAAAGGATGCAGTGATGCCTTTGCAGTGGAATGAAGAATGTCAGAGAGCGTTTGATCAATTGAAAACTGCATTATGTTCTGCTCCAGTTTTGGGCACACCGAATTATGAAAAAGTTTTAGATTGTTTGTATGCGAGAATGAAGGATGTGCATTGGCTGTTTTGACACAGGACCACGATGGAAGAAATAGGCCGTGCGGCTATTTTTCTTCTGCGCTGGACCCTGTAGCACGTGCACTACCACGATGTTTGTGATCTGTCGCGGCGGCTGCTGCATCAGTGAAACAAACGGAAGGGATGGTATTGGGGCATACTTTAATTCTGATGGTGCCACATGCCATAGATGTCCTATTAAATAGGACACAGACGCAACACCTCACCTCTGCTAGACTGACAAGATATGAAATTATCTTATTCACGCCCCATATCCAAATTATGAGGTGTAGCGCTTTGAATCCTGCACAATTAATGCCACTGCCCACAGAAGAAATTGGTTACAACGAATCACCATCCCATGATTGCTTAATGTTCACTGAAGAAGAAACAAAGGGGAGAGTTGATTTAAGTGACATCCCACAAAAGGTGCCAGATGGAGAGTTATTTTGTGACAGCTCTTGTTTTAAACTACCTGATGGCACGTCAACTGACGCTTACGCTATCACTACCCTAGAGAGCGTTGATGAAAGCAAAAGAATCCCCTACAACTCTGCACAAGCCGCAGAAATAATAGCATTGACCAGACCCTGTGAGATTTCTGAAAATGTGAACGTGAATATCTATACTGATAGTCAGTATGCTTTTGGAGTGGTTCATAACTTTGGTCGACTCTGGGCTGAGAGGGGTTTCTTGACATCGCATGGGGCCAGAATTCAACATGGCCCTTTGATTGTACGATTGCTGTCTGCACTCACGTTTCCAAAGCACCTAGCAATAGTGAAATGCGAGGCACATAAAAAGGTAACATGCAAAGTGGGAGACGGAAACGCATTTGCAGACAGAATTGCGAAACAAACTGCCACTGATTTGAATAATAAAATGATGACAGTCCAGACTGAGGAAGTACCCTGTATGATAGAAGATGGAATTGCCACTGTAAAAGAGATGCAGGCCAAAGCCACGACCAATGAGATACAAGCGTGGGCAGAGGGCTCTGCTGAGTTAGATTTAGAGGGTTGTTGGGTGGACAAGGGAACTAAAAACTGGATTTTGCCAAATTCCTATGTAACTGCAATGGTCACAATGGCTCACAGCCCTACCCACACCTGTGCCAAGAAAATAATACAGCACCTATCTACGGTATGGAAGAATGTAAACGTAAAGAAGAATGCAGAGAGGTTGGTTCAGAACTGCATTACGTGTTTGCAACACAATGTAGGAAAGGGAACAGTGACTCCAACAGGCAGTTTTGGCCTGTCCTCTATGCCTTTTGAGGTAATTCATTTTGATTTCATAGAGATGGAGGGGTGCCAAAACTTGAAATATGTCTTAGTGGTGATCTGTGCATTCAGCAAGTGGGTGAAGGCATATCCCTTAAAAGACTGCAAAGCAATGAGTACAGCAAAAGTAATGCTTAAAGAATACTTTTCCCGTTTTGGCTTGCCCCGTGTCATATGGTCAGATAACGGTCCACATTTTGTGGGCGCAGTAGAATTACAGATATGTGCAGGTCTTCAGATTGATAAGAGATTTCATAGTTCGAGGCATCCGAGTTCGGCCGGTCTTGTTGAGTGGCACAACGGAATCCTCAAGTCAAAAATTAGCAAGATATGTGCAGGGAGCAAGTTGAGTTGGGTGGATGCATTACCGATAGCGCTATTGTGCATGCATACGTCTGTACTGGCTAGAACTGGGCTCTCCCCGTATGAGATTGTGATGGGGAGGCCGGCGAATGTTTAGTGCGCACCTCAGCCAAAACGACTGAGTGAAGTGGAACATCCTGTACTTAGCACTTATTGTGGCCTTTTAATGCAGAAATTGTGTTTGATTCATCAGCAGGTGCAGGAGGCTCTACCCGTAAAATGTACTAGTCCGGGGCACGCGCTGGAGCCAGGAGACTGGGTGCTGCTTAAGAACTTTGAGAGAAAATCGTCGTTAGCACCCAGGTGGCGCAGCCCCTATCAAGTGCTTCTGGCAACGCAGACGGCAATATGGGTGGATGGAAGGAAGTCGTGGATCCATGCCACCAATGCCAAAAAGATCCCATCTTCACTTAAAGACTTGCCCAATACAGACGAACGGAAAGAGACAGCGGTCCCAGAAATGAAAGAAACTGCTGCCAGTCCACCGCCGCTAAATCTGTCCGAGCGAGAAGTGAAACTAGAAACAAAGCCTGAAAAGATTGCCAAAAAGGGGGAAGGGCAAAGAGTGCCCCAACGTTGCCCAGCAGAACCTACATCACTGTTGGCCGACACGAAATCTGCATTGCAAATAACGGCAGACACTAAACGTGTACCCCTTTGGCGCCCACCAGCACTTGCCATTGCGCCAGAGCCAAAGACCGAAACCGCATCACTGTCGCGGCGCACACCAGCATCTGCCATTGCGCCACAGGCTGACTCTGAGCCTGGATCTGGAAGTGCACCGGCACTGTTCACGGATCACACAATACCAGGAGTGAGGCGATATGATTTGCGGCCTCGAAAGACAGAGTGATCCACAGTTCTTTGGTGTTTATGCTAACCTCTGGTTCCGCTCATGGACGGAGGAGGAACTAGAGGTGTAGAGGAGAGAAGCGTGAGAATTGTGCAAGTCGGACAATTCAAGACTTGCGGCTCGTCGGTGCGGTCATAAAAAGTACATGTGTCCTGAACCAAAGCGGACAAGCTGGGTGCACATGGTACAAAGGCAATAGAGAACTGTTCAGAAGTCCTCTGAGCAGTGTGAGAGGGGATAAGTGATCTTGCCTAGAACGAATAAGCAATCCAGGCTGCAAAGGGCTGGCAGACTAAACTGTTGACAATTCCTTTGAACTTATTGACATCCGGACAAGTGCGACTAAGAGAGATATCCACGACGAACTTTGTCAGGAAGAAGAAGGACAGTGAGAAAAATGTCGGGACCGGTTTCAGCCTCCTCCTGCACCACTGCTGAGAATGAGTTAGTTATAAAGACTGTAAACTTAGGGAAAACGCATGGTAAAAATAATTGTATGCTGTCTTTGACAATAATCATGTGCTTCATGAGTGTGGTAGCACCAATAACTGCAGCCTTTGTGTTATGGTATGTGGAGTCTATACACCCATTGGGAATGCTCTTAACAATAGTTAATATATCCACTACTGAAAGCCCGGTTCAGGTGATTACTTATACCTTGTCCCCAATGGAAGAGAGACACAGAGAAGGGTATGGGAACAATACGCTATTACTCATCATGAACATGACGCATGCAATTCTAAAGAAAAATAATTGTTGGGTATGCGCCCATTTACCGCAGCATGCAGGGAAAGGAATAGGCTGGTATGTACAACCATTACCATTAAGTTCTGCATGCAGTGCATCTTTAAGTGCAATGTTTTATGGGAAGTGGAATAAGAGTAGTACAGGTCAATTAGATAGAACAAACATGAATGAGTTTGAGGAAATAATGATGAGGCCTGTGGGTTGTTCTATATTCCATAAAGCGCAAGTGATGACCCCAGAACCTACGTCTAGAAGTACGCAAAAAATAACACGACAAGATAGATTGTCCCCGCCAGTTAAAACATCTGGGATGACGTTTCGTGTAAGGACAGACGGGAACAAAAATGCAATCCCCCTTCTTACAAGGTGAATTACAACCCGAGAACTGTCCCTTTTTGTCTAAAAAAGAAAGGCTCCTGTTCAGTAGGAACATTTACTGGATGCATGAATACAGAGATACTAAAATGGGAATCAGAACCAGTATATGTGGGAGATTGTGTCGATTTTATATGTGGAGAAAAAGCATATCCTTGGTTGCCCAGAAACTGGGGAGGTACATGTTACCTAGGTCTACTGTTCCTGGCAGTGTTCCTCTTAGAAACAGCAGACATGGCCAGGCTTTCCGGATCTAGAAACCGAAGCAGTAGCGAAGCTGTTTTGATAGCGAAGGACGCAGCAAAATCATTCATACCATTCTTGTCCCAAATAGTGAACTTCTATAACATAAGGCAGCTGTCCAGAATACTAAAGGATACGATAAACACAACGACAGATATACTATTTAACATGACGTTGGAAGAAAAAAGAATTAGGTTAATGACGCTGCAAAATAGATTGGCTCTCGATGTACTCCTGGTCGATCGTGGGGGAATTTGCAAGATTGTGGGATCAGCGTGCTGCGTATTCATAGATGACTACTCCCGTACGATTTTTGAAGCAATAAAAAAAATGCATGTCCTAAGCTCCGAACTCCCTACTGGTGAAGGGGGCTGGGGAATAGAGTCCTGGTTTTGGGGAATACTGCGTTCTTGGGGATGGAAGTTGATTGCGATATTAGTAGTAGTGTTTGGAATATTCATAACGTCCTGTTGTTGCATACACTGCCTACCGATAGTCTGCACTGAGATAACTGAGGGATGTACTAAGGGATGTATGCATATGATAACAAAAAGAAAACAAACTTATGCCCGGGATTACAGAGACACAAATGAAATTAAAACAGTGAAAGAATTAATGGCTATAGATATTAATGACGATGATGATGCCTATAATAGCATGCAAAATTCAGGCATAAGTACTTCAGACTTATCGTCATCAGAGGAGGATACAATGAATGAATGAGACTTTTGGCATACGCCCAAAAGGAGGGTTTGTCGGTTTCGGAAAATGGACACGTCTCACGATTGACGGCAAACGTATTTTGGTGGCCGAAGGCCAACCGTCTCATGTACATAACAATAGAAATACAGGTTTCCGAGTTTGACCAATGAACGGCCATTTTGATGTAACAAGGATCGCCATTTTTGTTTTATAACGATTGCTCATTGCTTTCTGTTCAAATTGCTTCGCAGCACATTTCTGCTTACGCTGCTCGACTGTTAACATTGTTTTCTGAACGTGAAAGGACAAGGCAACAAGGCCGCGAGGCTAATAAGAGTTTGTTGAAACACAACGTGGGCAGCTCTGGAGAGGAATGCCCAGATCCCTCCCGAATGTAGCCTTGAAGCAGAGCCGCAGGGCATTTAATCATTTCACAGCTGCCAGCCAGTCTTGTTGTATGGTAGAATATGCTAGAATAAAGCAGCTAAAGGCTTGAATTATGCTCTTCTTACGGCCCCCCTTTTCTGATCCCTGTAGAACGTGTCGGCTCCCAGGACACTAATAGCATCTCAAAGATAGCAAGGTCTGGAATGTGACTCTTCCCCCGTATGTAGCTCGCTTACAAGAACAGAAGCACTGTGTTCTGTTCAACAAAGAAAAGATGTCTCCACACTTGCAAGGTTGCATATTGTTACTTGAATAGATATTTGAAGGTGTCATATTCATCGAAATTGTCCATCATCAAACTGAGTTCAACGAAACCCAATAAAGGGGGGTGTTAAACATGTCACAGCTGATTGTATGATATGCATTTTGTATATATGTAACTGATGTACGTAATTCGCTCTCGTGCGTCCCTCGAGGTCTAGAGGTACATGTCGCGGGACGTGAGACCGAGTTGGCCAACTGAGACTATTTGCTTTACAATAAACCCTAGCTTTGGGAATACAACCTCGTGTCTGGCGTATCTATCGTGTGTGGTGACTTTCCTTGTTTCCATAACGCAAGGGACCCCTAGGGGCCTCTTTCACAATGGCACCGACCAATCCGCTGCACTTCCACTCAAGTATGATAGGATGAAAGCTACCCGAGCTTGGTCATTTGGAAATGCCTCAGGATGACAAAAGAAGTGAAGGCGACACTTATGAATGCTGCATACGTCCGTGGGTAGCCCGAAAACCTTTCTGGTGGTACCAGGGGAACTGTTCCAGGCAGCGTGATCTGTACTGGTGTGGGGTATAAAATGGTGAGATAGGATTTTGCATCGGTGGATTTCCTCCAGGCAGAGGAGTCTGCCCTAACTGTGATTGCAAGAATGGTCTGCTGATTTCGTCGGTGCGCTCCTTGGTCACTATTAGGTCTCTCCGGAGTGCATTAGTCTCGTGTCAGGCTGAATGAACCTCAGCATGAAGGTCCCCAACAATTGGGCCAATTGGTGGATTTCTGATGTTTCCATGGCGCCCGGGTGGTTTATTTATGTGAGGCTTCGCATTCTGTTACGCTCACCTGGTATCCAAGGGGACGCCACCAAGCCAGTTGGTGGTTGGTGCCCTTCCCAATGATTCCCTGGTGTGGTCTCAGTGTCGATGTGATTCCGCCTGGAAATGAAGACTACATTAGGACTGGGCGACCAAGGTAAGTTTTCCCCCACCTCCCTGGTGTTTCCAGCCCCTCCAGGTTCTCTTCTCACCTGGTTGTCGGAATCAGTGGGCTCTCTGTCCTGCTCTCTGGGCAGGGGTGCGTTGTCTTTTGTGGGTGCGGGCGGTCCAGTTACTTTACTGACTGCTGCCCCTGTAGTGTCTTTCAGGTAGGTCTTATTGCGATTGATGGCGTCGTAATTCTTGCATGCCTTTTCTCTATTCTAAATGTCTCTTTTTTTTATCTCCCTAGGAGCGCCGAGTGTCCACTTGAAGAACTGGATATGCTGGTTCTCACCGGGAGATGATGGCGCGCTATAGTGCTATAATGCGGTAAGGAGGCGCTTTGCATAGCGCAGTGATGTCTTGTCCTCACTGACCTGTGCTTTTCTCTTTTCGTAGGTCGTGGTGAGTTCCCAGTGCAGATGGAGTTCCGGAGCTATGCCGGCTGAAAAGCAAACAACCAGGTAAGTCTTTAAGCGCTTTGTGGTTGTAATGTCTCCACTACCTCCTTTAATGATGTCTTTCTCCTTTTCTCAGGTCCTTCGATCCGGGCAGAGAACTCCACCAACAGAGCTGCCCAGGAGCTGCAAGCAGTGAAGGATGATGAATGCAGGTAAGATTCTGCTGCTACCAATGTTCTTGGTTTTTCTGTAGGTCCGGATTTCACCAGGCTCGTGAGAAAGCTGGACACAGTGAGCGTCAAGTTGCTAGAAGCAAAGAAAGGCATAGCATGTTGTCTTGTTCGGGTGTGGTTTAAATAGCCACTGTAAAGTAGTCCAGGTAAAGTAGTCCCTAGGCCACCACACCCAAAACACTAGACCGTATAGCTTGGTTCTAGGAACCAAGCTATGTGGATGCCTCCATGTTGGCTGAAAGCCTGGATAAAGTAGTTCCTCAAGCTGATGTCTTTCCTTAATGATGAGCCTGGCGCCAAAGGCACCAGGACTAGCCCCAAGAGGGCCTGAGAAGTTGATGGCAGGCCTTATTAGTGATCCGAGCCCTGATTCCACCTGGCCAATGGGCTTGCCAGTGGGGATCAGGGCTGAGGGTCGTGACACTCCCAGGAACCTTTCAGGAGGCGCTAGCGGGATGTTTCCGGGAAGGACTACTTGCACAGGTGTCACAGGTTGAGTCTGTAACGATGGGGTTGGGGCGGTGGTAGGTCCACCTGGTAATGGGCGAGACCTTCCCTGGGTTTTTAAAAGCTGCCGGGCTATCTCATCAGTCTTATCTCTGTTCACTACCAGTTCTCACCTCAGTGCGTTCGTCTCTGAACGAGCTACGTGCCCTTTGGCCCTTCATTCCCCCAGTAGCTGTTACAGCTGATCGACCTCCGAGGTCTCCATCGCTAAGGCAGGGTTGTTTAAGGACGGCTTTGTGTTCTGTCACGCTTACCTGAGCCTCTGCAGGAGCGATGGAGTCCACCAGGCATTCCCTTGATTCCTACTTGCCCTCTACAGCTGAATGGGTTATCTGCCAAGAAAGGGAACGTTCTTAGAAAAGAGGAGGAGAGTAGTCCAAAATCCCCCACCCCTTCTACCCAGTCCCCACTAACCAGGAATGTAGCTCCCTCCCAAACAGGGGATGACTCGCCTTTCTGCTTAGTTAGGCAAGCTCTCCATCTTGCTCTTGCAGGGGCGCAATGTCTGGGGTCCGGAAGAAGTGGCTGGAGATGGCCGTGTGTGACGGCTATAGTTCAGGTATGATTTCGTTTAGTTCAGGACCAGTTGCCTCAGTGGTTGGTTTCCTTGTGCCAATGGTAAATTCTGAGACCCAGTTAAATCACTGGGTTTGGTTTAACAGGTAAGTTCTGGTACCAGGTAAGTTCAGTTCCACAGTTGCCTCACTGGATTGCATAGAGTTCCTTGCACTGAGTGCTTTGCAACCTGAATGCGGTGAGACTACAGAACAAATGTTTTCTGGGACTAACCTTGTCTTTCTCTTCTCTTCTTAGGTCCGCTCCGGGCGGTGCTGAAGTATTTGACGGAAGAAAGGAGCGAGAAGGCAGGACCAACAGCTGCTCCAGACGAGAAACCACACTCAGAAGGTGAGTGTCAGTAAGCGGTTTCAGAGCGGCACTTTAACACGCTGCTGAAGGTGAAGCAAAGTTTCGACACTGGCCGGTCTTAATCACCTGTTCTTGTCTTTCCCTTTCAGGTGCTGGTATGGTGTGTTGGCCGTGAAGCGAAGGCAAAACAACTCCGGAGGAGTTCACACAGGACTACAGGTAAGCGGAGAAGCCCGCATGGGGCTGATGGAAAGCGGAGAAGTCCACACGGACTGCAGATAAACAAAGGAGTCGACACAGATTTCAGGAAGCGGAGAAGTCCGGGTAAGCGTGTAATACAAATTCACACAAAGCGCGTGTTGGTCCCTGGGCGTGGTTTATATAGAAAACCATGCCCAGAGACTAGACCGCGCTGCTTGCTTTGTGCTGGGATCCCTTGTCCATGTTGGGGGAAGCAGGAAGTACCCTAGGCAGTGATTGGATGATGGGATCTCCAAGCAGACATACTCTGGGTTCTCAGAGCCTTAACCCATGCCACTCCTGATTGTCTCTTCCACCTATCCCTATGAGCAATACAGAAAGAGGGCCTGCAAGTATGCCTCTGGCCCGTAACTATGACACAACCACTTCACCCAAACTGCAAGCCAGGACCCCTCCTCTCGTCGAATTCGCTATAGAGAGCTACAGTGGGCCGGAGAGCCAGGAAGGGCGTACCCTGCTTGGGTTTTAAGGAGCACACCTTTAATTCGTTGTTTGGCTCTGCTGCTGGCTTCTTCCCTTGGTAGCGCAGGACCCTCCAGTCTTCCTACTTCGTGTCAGTCGCTTCAGGAACCATGAGCCTGCAGGAACCACCAGGAACGTCCGCCGCAGCTACAGCTCCCTCTCCGTTTTAAGGTACTCTGCAAATCTGGTTGTCCGTTTCGTTCAACCGTGGTGAAAGTGTTTAACCTATTTTGCCAATCTGAGGGCCTGTCCTTCTCTTCTCTTTGAACTAACTTTTCTACCAACCAACCTCATCCGGAAACTGTGCCACAAACGTTACCGCAAACTACCCTGAACTGTTTGATCTTGAGCAAAAGACTTTTGACCCATTGACTTTGGCCCTAAGCCTTTTCTAGCTGATCTCCTCACTGTACTTTCTCTTGTTCAGTTGCCCTGAGTACTTACCTGTTGGTTGTGCCCAATTTATGATAACTTTGACTTTCCCTCCCTTTTTAATTGCTGGAGTGCCATTTTGCTCCAACTTCATTTTGTGAGCTTAACTTGTCTGGAATTTAAGGGAAGTGGTGTATTTATGATTGTGATTCTTAACTTGCTTAGAATAGTGAAATGTTATACAACTGTTGAGTAAATAAATATATATTCTTTTACTTAGAAACCTTGAGTCAGTGTTTGCCAGAACCATAGTAATTGCTGACCTTTGTGTAACTATTATTACTGCTCACTTACTCTTGAGAGAAGTCTGGCTGCTCCGCTACTGCTACCACTATAATCTGTGTAGTACAGGCTTGTACCAAAGGTGAAATTGTACTGTCACTTGTAGTATTAATTGTGTGTAGTGTTCCCAAAGGGTACTGCGTATAATTCTGCCTAACTTCAATCCACTCCAGGGATCTGGGAGCCCTTCAATTAATTTCTGTTCCTCTGTAGCAGTGCAGGCAGCGAAGATCTAGTTGGGCCCTGTCCAGGTCCTGCCCACAAGGCGGAGCCTTCGGCAGTCACTGTGCAGCCCGCACTGACTTCCAGCCGCATCAGACAATATGTGGCCAACCTCCAGGTAAGTTCCACACTGCTATACCTGTCTGGCCCTGGGAAGAGCGGATGGTGTGCAGTCGCCGACAAAGTCATTTTTGCAGTACAAAATGACTTTGCACTGACTTTGCACTGCATAAATACACTGCACAGTCCATGAACCAGGGTTTGTGTCGGCAGTGCAAAGTCACTTTTCAGGAGTGCAAAGTCACTTTGATCCATGCAAAAAATGCAATGAATTGGGCCTCTGGTGTCTTGGTTGTTCCTTTTGTTTCATTTACTATCTATCATAAGCATAGTTGCGGTGAATGATGCAGAATCCCCCCGAGATGCCATCTCCTGTGGGGTACCGCAGGGTTCTTGCATTTCACTGATCCTCTTTAATGTGTACATTCTGCCTTTCCTGACACTTCTCAACGGCCTGGGTGTGCAATATGCTAATTATGCCGATGACTCCCAGGTTGCCCTGAAGCTCTCAGGTACTTACTTACATGCAAGACACAGCAACCATTAACATGGTCTATGGCACCATCCAGACGTGGATGTCCGCCAATGCGCTGGCACTGAACAAAGATAAAACAGAGTTTCTGATTGTTGCCTCAGGGCCTCGGCTAAAAAAGCTACCCGCAGACTTCCAAAGCTTCAACATCGCTGGTTCCATCATCCCAGTGGCAGAAAGTGTAAAGACCCTTGGGGTCATGTTCGATGCTGATCATACCATGACACCTCAGGTTGCGTTCCAAATCCTTTGGGCGTCCTGCGGTTACATCAATAAACTCCTTGGTCACATCCATCCTTTCTTGTCACTTGGGAACATGGCCCTCCTTGCTCCAGCACTGGGTAACTCTCTCCTGGATTATTGTAACAGCTTGTACCTGGGCACCTCGCAGGCCATCTTTTCAGCACTCCAGGTGGTTCAAAATGGGGCTGTCCGTGCAACTAAGGGTCTTGCCAAACAAGCTCATATAAGCAATGTGAGGAGGGAGCTACACTGGCTCCCGGTGAAACATTGTGTGACTCATAAGGCCCTAACACTGAGTCACTAATATCTTAATCTCCAGGCCTCCTCCTTTCTCATTAAACGCACAAAGGTCTACCAACCGTGCCGCTCACTTCGATCTTCCAACCAGACGAGCCTTCAACAGCCGAAATTCAAACTGAAAGGTTTCACTGGAACTAGCTTCAATGTGCAGGCCCCCCCGGCCTGGAACGCCCTCCCTTCTGATCTGATAAAGACAATACCCTTCCTTGACTTCAAGAAAAGGATCAAGTCCCATCTTTTTAACCTCACTGTCTTCCCCTTCCTCCTCTGACTCTCATTGTTGTCTGTGTTTTATGTGCACCCTGAGACCTATGGGTGTGTGGCGCTATACACAAATTAAAATAAATAAATAACTCCCTATCTTAAAGGGCCCCATTTGGGCAGGAGGTTACACAGGCATAAAATGAAGTGCTCACACGGAGGAGGTGACCAACCACAGCAGAGATCTTATTTGCACTCTGTGTGCCACCTTTTGCCATGTTATAACAAGGGGGTTGTCCTCCCCTCTATAAATCTAGGAGGTGTTCAGGGAAAATTCAGTGTACACTGGTTATTTAGACCCTAATGGGAACACATATCATTCTGGGCAACCATTAAGAAAAACAACATACTTGCTGATGCTAAACACATGAATCAAAAATGTATGTAAAATGAATTTTAATTTATCATTTAACTTTCTATTATGAGCTTTTTTTAATAAACTTTATATTGCAAAAAATTCCAGTTGTTTCCTTTCATAACAATCCATGATGTCCATTCATGAAAAAACATACATAGTTAAAAATTCACTATATAAAGCAAACTGTACTCAATGACATGAGAAGTAGGTTCATCATTTTTGCATCTGACCAACAACTTGAAAATCAGAATGTCCTGTGTCATTGAGAATGGAGAACACACTGTGAGAATGTAAGATGGGGAGACGGTTGAATCTATGTCTCCTGTGCCCGGCTAAAGTCTGCCCTTATATTCGGTCCGACCGACATAGATTCAACCGTCTCCCCATCTTACATTCTCACAGTGTGTTCTCCATTTACTGAAGCAAATTTCAGAGTGGCACATTTCATTGCAACCATAATATCGAAAAATACCAAAAATGTTAAATATATATATATATATATATATATATATATATATTGGGATAAGGGGTTAAAATGGGTCGGGATGGGGTTATAATATTAGGAAAATGGGGCGCTTGGCAGGGGACCCCCCCAAATTAATAAAAAAGTAGATTCTCTATTTTTTTGGTATTTTGGTTGCGGTGAAATGTAAAATGTGAAATTTGCTTTGGTAATATCACATAAAACCGCAAAATGCATTATGCCTTGCATATGAGTCCCACTCCATCCAATTTAAAATATATGTGAGGATAGGAACAAGATGGACACCATTGTGGAGACCACCATCGATAGTGCTCTTTCGGTTGGGAGGCGCAGAGAAGAATGTAAGCCGTCAGCTCATATCACATGATTCGCTCAAAAGTTGCCACCTGCCAGGACCAACATTCATGAACATCATCTCAGTGGGCACGCTAAATGGCTTGAATACCCTTCCAAAGCCATCTATCCTCTGATGCTTAAGCTTGAATTAAAGGTATAGCGGCTCTAAATTTAAGTGGCTCAGTGGGTTTACAGCAATCGTGCTACCTAAAATGAGACCATGCCGATTTGAAGGTCAAGAAGAGGAAAGTAGTACAGAAGACAAGCATTGATGTACTCTTTCAATTACACACCAAATCCATCTGCAGCAAGCTGTTAACTGTGAAATGCCCATACAGCTACACTTTGTCCAATGTCTCAGGTACAAATTTATCTCAAAACGGGCTACACTAACAAAATTAGGCATTGGCAGCAGACAGCACACTGTGCCGGGCAAGTGTGTGACTCATCGCGATAGATTTTTGCAAACCTTCAACCATTTGCAGCTCCAACACTGATGAACTAAATAAAAACTGTGCAATCATGTATTGATGGGGACGTTTGATTTTCTGATGCATTGATTACCCTCTCCAAGAGGTGAGCATGCCGATCCATGGAGCAAATTAGCTGCGGCAAAATTGAAAGTTCAGTTCCTGTTCATGTGAACAGAGATGGAAGCATAAGGTGGGCCTCACTGCTAAATATTTGAGACTGCAGCAGGTTTATAGAGCAGGTAAAGGGGTTCCACTCACTGACAACATATATAAATGGGCAGACTATGATTTGTACACAAGATACGTTGGATTTACTAGGGAGATACATTCCCCTGTTAAATAAAAATGACTTTCGCAGATCAAAACAATATTGAAACTGTTTGCTTATTGTCATTCTTCCCAACGGTTATGAGCGCATGGGATTTTCAACTCGCTCAGTGACCACCACTCAAGTCTCGGGAGCATAGCTCAGGGGCAACGTGCTCGCCTTGTAAGCGAGACGACCCGGAGCACCACAGATTCGAAACCTCTTGGTATTAAGCGCGTTATAAATAACCTATCATATCAAGCTAATGCCAGAACAAGGATTTCTCACTCCTTCTTTGCAGTGCATGGTGTTTCTCAAACAGGAAAGTAGGCTTCAAACCTGCAGCCTGTGGAAATTCCACTTCCAATGGGGGAAACTCTTCTGTGCCTGTGCTAGCACTTTCAGTGCCTTAGCGTGCCCATTGCTCCTGAGTCAGCTGCCTTTCTTCCATTTCACCATTAATGTGTTCCCACGGGTGCATCTGTTTGCCTCTTGGTGTATCAAGATAATGGGCCTCATTACGACCCTGGTGCTAAGGGATTACCGGTACCGGTAATCCCTTAGCGCCTAATTACGAGGTCCCTTTGCGGGTTCCCACCTTAATGGCTGGTTTTACCAGCTGTTAAGGAATGGACCCGCAAAGGGACCTTGGTGCTAATCACGGTACCGTAATTTGCGGTACCGTAATTACTGCCTTCCCCATGCCCGTTATGCCCTATGGGGCAAAAATGGGAATGGGAAAAGGCCATGGTGAAATGGGGAAATACCGCCCCGCCAACCTTGGAATGGGGTGGTACTTCCCCATTTCACCATGGCGGACTCGTTACAATACCGGCAGCAACCATGGTGCTAATAGCGCCATGGTTTAGCGCCGGTGTTGTAATGAGGGCCATTGTATCATTTTCTTTTTGAGATGGAAATAGAATTTTCCATTTGCAATTGCCTTACGTTCATATCAGATTGTAAGACCAACCTAAAAAGGGACAAATGGGGAGCAGGTGCAAGTGGATCTAGGTCACCTGGCCTAAGCCCCACCCACCTGATGCCTTCCAGGTTGCTGCTTTTTTCCCCACTTAGCAAGCCCCGCCCAACTGGTGTATTCCTGGTTGCCGCTCTTTTTCCCTACTTAACTTTTCGTTTGCAGATGGGGAGCAGGTGCAAGTGGATCTAGGTCACCTGGCCTAAGCCCCACCCACCTTCTTAGCCCTGCCTCTTCCTTCCTGCTCTTAACTCTTAGATCAAATGCGTCTCTTGCCCGGGCATCCGAAGCGAAGGGCTGATGAAAAAAAGGGCAATTCCTGTTTGGACCTGTTCCTAACAGGAGGACCCAGGGCCCGACCCTGGGTCAGACAGCAGCTAAGCATGTACCAACATGTGGCTACTCCCTCTGTCCTCATAGGCCATCCCCACCCTTCTGGTCCCCCTGTGATGTTCACTTGTGCCCCACTCCCTTCTCGCACACAGTTGTTGCCTTTTTTGCTTGATTCCTCTACCCTGCTCTCTCCTCTGCCCCCTCCAGCCTACTTCTGCAGGAGTCTTTCCTGATACATTCTGGTTTCACTATCACCGTCTTGTGGCCAATGCTGGATTTGACTTGTATGGACTTTATTGATTCATGGTGCGTCACCCTTTCTCAACTCTCATGCCGGACTTCCTTTGCATCTTGTACTCATGGTGGCCCTGAATCATGCTGATCCCATCTTCATCTTGCATCCTGGCTTGATGTGTTACTACTGACATCCACAATTGTATTCGCATTCCCCTCTTGCTTCTCTAGTCTTTTTGACTGCTTACTTTCTGTTCTTTTGTCTCCCTTTCTACCTTTTCCTATCTCCTCCCCTCCTCCCCTTACTTTCTTCAATGCACTTACTCTATCAGAACCTCGTCTGTGTCCTTCCCCCTCCCCTTACTTGTTTTTTTCCTTCCCCACCCCTTCAGCACTATCTGAAATGTCATCAGGCCTAGTACGATAGTCGTTTATTTTGTTCCTCCCCTCCCTTTCTGCACCCTTCTCCCTAACCTTTTCTTTTCTCTGGCTCTACCAGAAATGTTGTCTGGCCTAGTAAGGTAGTTGCCTATCTGTTTGCATTTCATTCCCACTCTCCCCCTACCTTCCTTATCTATGTCTTAGCTCTTGCATTATCTGAAATGCCGTCAGGCCGAGTATGGTAGTTAATTTCACATCCTTATTGTTCATGGTCTGTAAGAATGTTGTTGTATTTTCCCTTGTTCCCTTTATATGTATAAACTATCATATCGTATCATGTGGATATCATATACCGTAGCTGAGTCACACAACTAAAACTGGAACAAGAGCTGCCTGGAGGGTATTCGAGATTCTGATGTGCAAACACGATTCGGAACGGTTTGTTAAAGGGGTTATCGGAGATGCTCCAGATAGCTTCAGATCTTCTCTAGTTTTAGGCTTTGCAAATCAGCTATGAGATAGCCAGAGCAAAGCTGGGATGCACGGGGCATCTCCAGATTTTCTCTAGAGCAATTCTTTGAATATCTTGGGGTACCATCTCGAGCTCTTTGTCGGTGACTGAGGAGGGCAGAATGAATCATGGTTTGCAAGCAAGGGCATACTCCTTATTCTTAGGCCAAAGGAGTTTTCATGCAAATGCCAACACCAGGCACTTTCAAGAACTGCAAGTGCAATTCAGCTCCAAAATTAAGTCAACATCTGGTGGATAAATTGCCTAACTCTTTGCACTGCACCCTCCATAATTCAAAATGACTGACAGACGATAAATTGACTCAGAAGCGATGGTTACTGCTTGAGACCAGGGGAGAGTTTAAAAAAAGTAATTAGAAAATGTATTTGATCTGGAAGCGGGAACTTCAAGCTCAGCATATAGGAATTGATGAAAGCAAAAGGAAATGATATACAATGGGAAAAGGCATGCTGGGAACAGAAGGATGAATACATACGTGTTGGTGTTGCCATAGGATACAGCAAGGAGATCCTGAGGTCTCTGAAAAGAAATACTTGATGAAAGGCACTGGGAAACTGAAAGGAGCATTTGATGAGAGTATGGAGACCCTGAGAAGAAGCACTTTATTAGAGTCAATTGGAACATGAAGGGAACACTTGAGGAGCGTCATTGTGTCCTTAAAAGGAGCACTCGAGGAGAGGCACTGAGTCCCTTATAAGGAGCACTCAATGAGAGGCTTGATGGTAGTAGCTACACATCTGAAATGGAGCCCTTGATGAGAGGCATGGGTCCCTGGAAAGTAGCACATGGTGTGAGTTCTTCAGACCCTGAAGGGCGATATTAGCGAGAAGGACAGTGAACTTGAAGGGGTATTAGGTGAAGAGGTGGAAAACTGAGGTGTCTTTTGAACTAAAGTATCGGGAGAGTGGTCTGAACCCGGAGTACTGCTTAAGACCCCCTTAGAACCATGCCTCTCATACTTGAATCTGCAGAGTGCTGATGGAGCCCAAGTGGCCCCTTTTCCTGGGGAAGGATTTTTTGTCTTTGGTGTCCTGATACACCTGACAAGCCCACTCAGCATGATTTGCAGCAATGCCCAGAGGGCACTTTGTTGAGTTTTGGCCTTCGTCCATGCCTCAGGGACTCCTGAGCCACCCATAGTGGTCACTGAGCCGGGCTTCTAGCCAGGCTCAGTGGCATCCTTGTTCTGCTCCGCCCACATCCACCCAATATGGCAATGGCTTCCGCAATGCACAATGGCCAATTTTCTCTAACATGCTCCATGCATCCCAAAGCCATTCAAGTGGTGATTTAAGTTTCTAAAACACATTTTCTGCTTAAATTGAATTGTTGTTATCGTTTCTTGAAGACCTGTCCAGAAGCTGCAGTGTGATAGGGGAGTCCCAAAAAAGCAATTTGCCATTCAAAGTCCCCCTTGGAATTTTTGCTTTCACTTAGTGCCAGCATTCTTTGCCTGATGAATACCAACTTTAAGCCTTCACGGTTAGTCAAAAGTCATCTGCTCTTTTTTTTGGTTTGAATCCCAAAATGAGTCCTAAAAAGGTGTAGATTTATTGTCTTCACAGTTGTCACAGAAAGCGGTTTGCGAACTTCAACCCAAATCAGATTCCACGGTTGTGGTTTATGTATGACAGGTTAATAATGTCACTTAATAGGTGGAGATAAGCTAATGTTTCAGCTCCTAATAATGTTATTGTGAATTTCCATATCTGCAAGTTAACAAATTTGGCATTAAGTTTATATGTTTTCGGTGCAAACTGTACTCATTATTAGCACCCAGGAAGGGGGATGCAACCAATCGAGTTGCTTTGATCATGGGCTGAATCTACCGATCCAAGCCTGCATTCCAAGCAACCTGATGGCTGCTTCCCCCGCCCATCATCTTACCCCCAGACCCACATACCCGATTACTGCAGTGGCAGCAGCACCTGCAGCCACTGCTGCTGCTACTGTTCCGTTGTCCCTGCTGGCTCCCATGGAAATGGAAAAGGGGTCCTGTACGTAGCCCAGTCTGCCTGATCCATTGTGGCCATCTTTAGTGAGTATTTTCTTTCAATGTTCATTCAAACAAAATACTTTTCTCTTAGCTCAGTTGGTTCCCGGATTGGTACCGGGAACATCATCAAAGGCCCTCGCTACACTCAGGCCTGTTAACTCAGGCCTCGGCCCGTTACCACCCGTTACAGCCCGTGGAACTGGTAGTTATGGCTAAATGTGATCCCTTGTTACATTTAAAGTGGAATTGGACCATAGGAAAACATTATTTGGGAGGCTTATAACTTTGGCTCCCATGGATAAGTCCAGAAGGATGGATGCATTCTACACTTGGGTTTCTGTTCCTGAGCATGTCTGTTAGCTTGCATTAGGACTATAGTTAAAGTGAATCTCTTGAAGTACGGATGATGTGTAAGTTAAGGTTTCACTTCAAGGAGGTTAGAATTTGTTTAGATATGGGAAATAGTTTATTTGGACTGCCCTATTAAACTTAACATTGGCATTTCCGAAGTTTGTAAACTTTACACTTTATAATTAGTAAAATTAACTTCTTGTAAAAAAAATAGGTTTTTCAACTAATATATAAATGTGGTATATGGATGCCATTAAAAGCCATCAACAACTATTTCACTCACATTGTCTGTCACATGTCTCTGGGTACACCTTGGTGCAGGGCCGACCTGAGCTCTGGCAGTGCCCAGAGCGACCAAACTAAATTTGCCCCTCTCCCACAAGGGGGGGGGGGCAGGGGCGCTAAATTTGGGGTTGCTCTGCTAAAAAGAGTGCCTCTGACAGACCAGCATGTGGCGGCCTTTCATCACATTTAATTTCAATAGGGCGTCTTCACCAAGCCAGTTCAGGGGAGCCCTTGAAACACTCCCTGAGTTGGCGTGGCAGGGGGGGCTAATGTGGCCCCCAGGGCAACTGCCTGGGTCGCCCATGCCTAAAGCCAGCCCTGCCCTGGTGGAATATTTCTGCGGTTGATAGCTACCCATCTATCATTCTATTTGGTTTAATTTCTATTATAAACTTGTTTAGAAATAGTACAGTATGATCTTGCTGATCGAGTTCATTCGTAATATAAATTAAGATCCAGTTATTGCTTATTTGTTTTATTTAATTGGTGTTTTATAACGTGCCTAATACCGTTACCTGGGTGCGGTTTCTAAGCGCGGATCCGGGATTCGAACCTCGTGGTCTTTCTTCCAAGGCCAGCGCGTTGCCCCTGTGCTATCCTCCGTTATTATTGGAGATTATTAGCACAAGACTAAATGGAACAACTATGTTTGATTGCTAATGTGCATGTTGTTACATTTACATGTGGATAAGTAAATGAACGAGAAAGCAACATTGGTCCATATGTCGAAGGTCTGTTCCCACAAACATGAATCCCTCTAATTGTGCTTTTTAATTGCTGGAATCCTTTAGCTCTTAGATCCTAAGTGAATGGACAGGTAGAAGCTGGTTCCGCTGGATAGTTCATTGAGAGGTTAACTCCCACTCTCTATAATACGTATGCTGATTATAAGCCACATGAAATGGCGGCCATTTTTAGAAGTCCTTCGTCACTCATAGTAGGATGGACATTTCCCATTAGTTATTCCCTACGCGTTGACCTACAGACTCGCAGCTGGTCTATTTTTATCAGGGTTTTAGCGCCTCTATTCTGCACAGTAATTAAAATAACATACAGAACAGGCGGTGCAGTATAGCTCATCGATCCAGGAGCAGTTAAACATATGTGCAGGTTTTGTCCAGAGGCAAGTCATACACATACAACACAAGCATTCTGAAAAGCCCCCTCAAGTATATTATCCTGGCACAATGATGCTTGAGATTTTTGTATTCTCTGACATCTGAGTACATTTGTATATCACCATCAAGCTAAGTGTAAGCACTGTGCCAATTCCCGCACATCTGCACCCACCACAGCTGCATTAGATGGAATATGTATATATTTACTTTGTCATTTGTATAGCACACCTAGCCCGGAGGCATCTAGGCGCTTTTTTGCTTAAGCGCCTAGACGCCTATGACACGCATAAGGAGCATGTGGGCTTCAATGATCAATCATACGGTAATGAAAGCAGCACGCAGCCCCAGGAAAGGGATACATGGCAAGACGCATCGGCTATTACATACATGACATTCGAAAATATAGCGCTGCAAATATCAGCGCGAAACATAATGTTCTATTGTATACATGAAGCTATGCTTACTATAAGTATGCAGGTCTATGTTTCAGATTCTTTTTGAATATTTGTCTGTTATGTTTACATTGCATGTATTCTCTGCTGCCCACCGGACATCTCACTGTCATGACCCCACTTGCGTGTTTAGGCATATTTCCCACTCGTCAGTCATTCTAGTATCCGATGTTATTTCAATCCTCATAACAGGGTGCAGCTCGGTTATTCCTTTGCTGCACTCCTGTCCCTGACCCTTTCTCTTCCTTTCCTTGTTTCCCATGCATAATTGTTCTAGTATTGTAAAGGTCCTGCTCTCATTCTTTTTAACCGAAGGACGTCCCCTTAATACTAGTAACTACCAGACACATTATTCAAATTTAGCTTTTTTCAAGACTTTTAAAAATATTTTCAATCAGCTTGTCAAAGTGTTGCCTGTTCAAACCTGTATTGGCAAAGTACATCTGTCCAACTATTTTCTCCGAATTCATAACCTGGTGCAAGAATCTCCTGCACTTCTCACACTTGCTGCAACATTAGACCGAATAGTTATCTCCTCGCCAGGGTAGGAAATGAGCTGGAACAGGCCGGAACGGAGCCTGGTGCTCGCGCATTAGTATCCAGGGCTTCAGGAGACTGAGCATGGGAGACTGAAAGCAGTCAAATGATGAAGCCTAAATCCTGTTCAGAAGCTGTCAACATTGCTATGTGTATCTTGCAATTTACAGACATTTCTTCTTAGGGTGAGAAGTGGACCAAGGAAAACAGCAGCGTCCAGCCCACTCGCTCAAAAGGATTTCTCGCTGAATCAGTACCACAGTGGATGGGACATACACACAATATTAAGGGGGCGCAGAGAAACATATCCACATTCATAAACAAACTCCCCAATACGGGTTCTATTAGCATCTGTTCCACCCTTACCTTAGGAAAAGGGGATGACCAAGAAGGGGCACGGTAGAAAGTGCGGGTCCTGTTGGAGGCCCTGGAAAGCTGCAGATACACACGTGAACCCCGAAAACCCGCAGGGGTCACATTAGGCGTTTTGCAGCAGGTCCTATGGGGTCAAGGAACAGCTGTGGGTCCCTGGTCCGAGGTAAGTGCAGATTGCGGCGCGGATCCTTACCCATGCTCAAAGAATGGAGCTGCCATGTCCGGAGAAAGTTGCACGTTTGGGGGGTGAGGGGTCTGCAGCATGCTGCAGGGGCCTGTGTAGCAAGATTCATGTCCTTGGACGTTTCTTTAGGTCCCCTCTCTAGTTTCGTATTGCAGGCATGACAAAACGCAGGTCCTGGTGGTAGTGTGTGTGTGTGGTGACAGGGGGTGCTCTTCTACCCTCTCCTGTATCACTGCACGTGCACTGGCCGGCAGTGCCCACATGCACAGGCACGCACTGGGCTGTATTGGCTCACGAACTGCAGCCTGCTAATTGAGGAGAGTAGCAGTTCCTAACCCAGAGAAGAAGCGCCCTGCACTGCCCTTAGAAACACCGACCGACGAGGTAGGTGCCGTGTCTTCCTCCTCACCGTGTTTACAAGCGTAGGCAGCATCATTGATGGACCCCTGACTTCACATTAGGGTTCAGTGGCTGCTCATTGAATCAGGATTCTCAAACTTAGGTGGCCCTGACCTACTACGCATTACTGTTTGCTCTGTATTGTGGTAAACTAGTGCCCTCCACTCACTTCCTGTCTGCATACTCGTGTCGTCCGCCTCCCCTCCTTCTCCATGGTGCGCTCTATCTCGCCTATCTACTGTAACTGCTTCTCTATTGACTATCCTGCTCTCCTCACTAAATCCGGTTGGAAAAAGTTTAAAAAGGACATCCTGGTCTCCAACCCAGGCCTCCCTATCGCTGACACCTACACGAGCGCCTGCTCCAAGGAAACTCTCACTGACATTCTCTTTTTCGTGCCTTCACCTGACCTATGGACCCTTCACATGGTCGCTGTGCTCTCTCCTTTCTCCTCCTCTCCCATTAATGGTGGCACCCGTTGGGATGTCCTCTTGGCCCCTTTCCACTCCTCTAAGGCCATCATTAATGTCTATGCTAACGGGACCGTCTTGGTCCAAGGCCCTCAGGCCAACCTTCACCTCTTTGATAGACGCTTCCCACGCCTCATCAACTTCCTCTCCGCTCCCGCTGTCCCCCCTCCTCTGTCCTCGGCTACCTTGCCTCTCCCCTCCCTCCCTGCCCCTTCTCTTGCTCCCTCTTCAACTCCTTCTCTAACACCTCCGCAGGGCGTACCTCTGATCTGTACCCCTCCCCGGAAGTTTTTCAAGGGTGGCAACCTTCTCCACATTGCCACTCTAAATTCTCGCTCTGCCATCAAGCACTCCTCTGATATCTGTCGCCTTCTTGAGGAACTGGACCTCGACGTCCTCGGTCTCACTGAGACATGGTTCACTGCCAGCTCTGCCACCAGCTTCGACACACTCCTACCTGACGGCTACAAGATCCTCTCCGTGCCCAGGCCCAACCGTTCAGGGGGTGGTGTTGCCCTTATCTTCCCTGAGTGGATTCCTGCCACTGTCACTCCTACGCAGACCTACTCCTCTTTTGAATGTCTTGTCTGCCGACTCTCTCTCTCTCCTAGCCATTCCCTTACCGTGGCTACTATCTATCGGCCACCTGGTCAAATTTCCTCCTTCCTTTCTGAGTGGGCTGACCTCTCCTCCTCACTCCTGTCCTCAACCACCCAACTCCTCTTTCTCGGTGACTTCAACATCCACCTCGATGCCTCCTGTCCCCCCACTGGTCTCTTTCGCGAACTCTGCAACTCTCTCTCACTCTCTATTCTCCCGTCTGGGCCTACTCACTCTGCAGGGCACACTCTTGATGCTCTGATCTCTTCTGACCTTCCCCTCTCCCTCCCTCTCTCCACTCCTCTCTCCTGGAGCGATCACTTTCTCCTATCCTCCCACCTTTCCCTCCCTACCCCACAGGCAAAGCCACCCTCTTCACTGCCACCCACCTTCTCGGTCATCCGACCCATGAAGCGCGTGTCAGTTGAGGCTTTCGCTGCCACCTTCTCGCCCCCTCCTCCCCCCTCGGCTGACTCCCACCCTGACACAGTCCTCTCCATGCTCTATTCCGCTATATCTGATACTCTCGATATCCTTGCCCCCGTCATGAGAATCCGCCTGAAGCCCAAAGCCAAATGTAACTCCTGGTATGACTCGGATCTCGTCACCCTAAAACGCAAGTGCAGGGTGGCAGAGAGGAAATGGCGTGCTTCATGTTCATCCTCTGACAAACTGGCCTGCCGCCTGCTCCAAAGGCAATACCGGCTCTCCGTTCTCACCAAGAAGAGAGCCCTTATCCAAGCCCGCATCTCTGAGGCATCTAACAACTCGGCCGAACTCTTTAAAATCTGAAAGGAGCTGGCCAACCCTGCTGCAGTCTCTACCTCTCCTGTCCCCTCCCAGGCCCTCTGCACTGCACTGGCCTCGCACTTCATCTCAAAAACTCAGGACATCCTGTCCTCGCTCTCCTCCTCTCTCCTCCCTCCCTCTCTTCCCGGCTCTTCCTCTTGCTCTCTTGCAGCCGCCCCTCCGCCCTCCTTCTCTGCTTTTCCACCTTTTTCTGCTGATGAGGTTTCCAGACAAGTCCGATCTATGAAAGCCTCGTCTAAACAGGTTCACCCCTGTTCCTCCAAAACCATCAAGGACCACATCGACTCCCTGGCTCCTGCCCTGGCTGACTTTTGCAACCACTCATTCGCCTCTGGAGTCTTCCCATCCCCCCTCAAGAACTCCCTTGTGCACCCCCTCCTCAAGAAACCCTCGTCCGACCCCTCCTGCCCGGCCAACTATCGCCCAATCTCCATTACTCCCTTCCTGGGCAAGCTCCTGGAGAAACTGGCCATCTCCCAGCTTAACCTCCATGCTGAATCTGTTGGTAATCTTCATGACCATCAATCCGGCTTCAGAGCGGCCAGAAGCACAGAAACTGCTCTCCTGAACATCCGTGAGGACCTGCTCCTGAACCTCGATTCCAACACTCCCTGTTTCTCATTCTGCTCGATCTCTCCTCTGCCTTTGACACTGTCAACCATGCCATCCTGCTCAACCGTCTCCGTGATAACCTGGGTATCACTGGTCAGGCTCTGGCATGGCTGACCTCTTTCCTTTCCGGTCGACCCTCCCAGGTCCAAATGGGCTCCTTCCTCTCTGACATCTTTTTCTCCACCTGTGGTGTCCCCCATGGATCCAACCTCTGTCCCTGGCTTTTCAACCAGTATCTGGCACTCCTTGCCCACCGCATCGCCGCTCTCTGCCCCTACTTCCAGTGCTATGCGGACGATACCCAGCTCATTTTCAGGCTACCCTCGGCCTCCTCCTCTCCTTCCCTCATCTCCGACTGTCTGTCTGCTATCCAGGAATGGTGTGCTGCCAATGACCTCTGCCTTAACGCCAGTAAGACTGAGATTCTACTGATCGGCACACCCACTCCCTCCTTCCCTGCAGCTCTCTGGCCGGCCTCCCTTGGCCCCCTTCCTGCCCCTACCTGCAAGGCTAAAAACCTCGGGGTCATCTTCGACTCCACACTCTCCTTCTCTCCTCATATATCTGACGTCTCTAAGAAGTCACACTACCAGCTGCACCTCCTCAGAGGTATTCTTCCCTTCCTCTCCTTCCCCCAGAAGCTCACTGTCTCCCGAGCCCTGGTTCTCTCAAGGCTGGACTACTGTAACAGCCTCTATCTTAATCTGCCTGCCTCCACTCTCCGCCCTCTGCAACTTATCCAGAACAGAACTGCGAGACTTGTCCTTGGCCTCAAGCCCAGGGACCGTATCTCTCCAGGACTGAAATCTCTTCATTGGCTCCCAGTGGCTGCGAGGATTAAGTTCAAAACCCTCTGCATTGTCCACAAGGCCTTCTGGGGCCTGGGGCCTAAATACCTTCAACTCTCTCTTCCTAAAAATCTTCCTGCACGAGCCCTTCACTCATCCGTCTCCAACTCCCTCATGGTCAGCCACTTCTCGAAGCAACGAGCTGGGGGTCGATCTCTCTGCGCAGCAGGGGCCTCCCTCTGGAACAGCCTTCCTGCCTCCCTGAAACTTGAGGAGAACCATCTCCGGTTCCGGAAGCACCTCAAAACCTTCCTCTTCGCTTCTGCCTTCTCTCTCCCTCTCCCCTGCTAAACCTGCTTAACTCCCCACTGAATTCTGCACTAAACCTGCATCTGGGCCACTCTCAGCGACCTCGGTCCAGGGCCCAGCCACTCTCCACCTGCACTGCCTCCCTGGCTCCCCCTGCACTGTGGGACTGTCACTGTATCCCTACAGCCCCCTTCCCAGCACTTGCTCTGCACTTACCTCGCACTTGCCACCAGCTGGCCCTTTTTATTTATTATTATTTTTTTTTTTTACGCTACTTACCTTGTACTGCACTTTCCCCCCCACCTCCTCCCCCTGCACTTTCTCCTTTTCCCCTTACCTCTGCACTTGCGCGATCTGAATGACACCTGGCCTAGTAGGATCGTTTGTCTGTCTTCCCCTTGTTTCCCTCCCTCCCTGCCTCGTCGCGCCTTGAAACACTTGTGTATAGGCGCGTTACAAATACCATATCATATCATATCATATCACTCATGTTCATGGGCTTTTAGTACACGGGCAAAGATGGAAATAAAATGCATTCCAGGAACCCTTCACTTCCACATGCCAGTCACTGCTGTGGGTGACCTATTTCCTGTGCACCTTTCTGATGAGTGGTGGTGTGGAGGAAGCGTTTGTAATGTTGAATGTGCAATATCTGTTCTTCCAATGAGAAATTTGCACTTCTACTGCCCATGTATACCTGCTGTAAGGAAAGCATACACCTCTACTGCCGATGTTTGCCTGCTGTAAGGGAAGCTTACACGTCTACTGCCCATGTATACCTGCTGTAAGGGAAGCTTGCACTTCTACTGCCCATGTATGCCTGCTGTAAGGGAAGCTTGTAGTTCTGCTGTCCATGTATACCCATGTATACCTGCTGTAAGGAAAGCATACACTTCTACTGCCCATGTTTGCCTGCTGTAAGGGAAGCTTACACGTCTACTGCCCATGTATACCTGCTGTAAGGAAAGCATACACTTCTACTGCCGATGTTTGCCTGCTGTAAGGGAAGCTTACACGTCTACTGCCCATCTATACCTGCTGTAAGGGAAGCTTGTAGTTCTGCTGTCCATGTATACCCATGTATACCTGCTGTAAGGAAAGCATACACTTCTACTGCCCATGTTTGCCTGCTGTAAGGGAAGCTTACACGTCTACTGCCCATGTATACCTGCTGTAATACACTTCTACTGCCGATGTTTGCCTGCTGTAAGGGAAGCTTGCACTTCTACTGCCCATGTATGCCTGCTGTAAGGAAAGCATACACTTCTACTGCCGATGTTTGCCTGCTGTAAGGGAAGCTTGCACTTCTACTGCCCATGTATGCCTGCTGTAAGGAAAGCATACACTTCTACTGCCGATGTTTGCCTGCTGTAAGGGAAGCTTACACGTCTACTGCCCATGTATACCTGCTGTAAGGGAAGCTTGCACTTCTACTGCCCATGTATGCCTGTTGTAAGGGAAGCTTGCAGTTCTGCTGTCCATGTATACCTGCTGTAAGGAAAGCATACACTTCTACTGCCCATGTTTGCCTGCTGTAAGGAAAGCATACACTTCTACTGCCGATGTTTGCCTGCTGTAAGGGAAGCTTACACGTCTACTGCCCATGTATACCTGCTGTAAGGGAAGCTTGCACTTCTACTGCCCATGTATGCCTGCTGTAAGGGAAGCTTGCAGTTCTGCTGTCCATGTATACCCATGTATGCCTGCTGTAAGGAAAGCTTGCACTTCTGGTTTCCAGGCTTTACCTTATAACAGGCTGAAGCTTGAAATTCTGCTGCCCAGCTGTACTTAAACCACGTGCGATGGAAGCTTGCACTCCTGACGCCAATGTCTGTTTGGCGGGTGCTCACCCTTCTGCTGCCTATTTTGTACCTGCTCTTCTTATGGGCAAGGGAAGCTTGTGCTGGTGATGCCGCCGAGGCTGTCCCGTGGTGTGTGAGTATGACTGATGCCTGCCTGTCCAAGAACACGTGATGCATTCTTCCTGTAGTTTAGCGACTCTGCCCGGTCATATGACGTGATTATGCTTTTCGTGACCTATTCTTGAAGGGGTTCTGAGTGTGAACAGCCCCTGGAGCCTCTGCAGCTAAAAATCAAAGAGCAGGTCAGTCGTGTTCCCTTTGCAGTGGCTGCCACTGGAAGCCGATGCTGCAGCTCTCAAGTGAAGCCTTCTGAATGAGCGAGGCTGGCCTTTGCAGGCCTCTCGTTTCTTCGATCATTCTTTCTTTATTTTAATTCTTAGTAATGCGCCAGATGGCCCGAGGGCCTCAGGGCGCACATGTCTCGGAGGTGATGGTGAAGTCCGGTTCTAAAGTCCTCTCCTCTTGTCGGATTTCCTCTAGTATTCTCTGTGGGAATCATCTGCATGGATGCCCTTTTAATCCAGATTAAAAAAGTGCAACGCTTCCTAGAAAGATAGGAGGAGATGGAAATTGTGGGCGAGATAGTGGGAGAGGAAGGTCAGCGATTCCAGGTTCGACTGGAAGAAGAAGAGGATAGGTCTGGGGGCCGTTGTCGCAAATTAAGGTGCACTAGGCAAAGATGAGAAACAATTATTGAGGGCTGTAAGAAAGAAGGTGAGAAAAGAATGAAGCTAGTAGTTTAGCAAGGAACAGGATGGTGACGGAGGGGTTATAAGAGTGGGTGAGCGAGAGAGGGAGAGGTGATGGTCCTTGCAGGAGGATTGGAAGGGAGCTGTTCAACGAGAGCACACAGGGATGCCAGCTAAGGAGGCACGCCAACATCTTCCGGAACTGCTGAACCCATATGCATGCATTGGTGTTAGCCGACCCCTTACCCTACCCAAATAATTTGGCTCACAAGGTTGTGTCAAGTATTGGCAATAAAAGGCCGTAGGATTTTATTGTACAGATATGGAGATAACAATAATCACATATCATCATAGTATCATACTTATGGGCACCGGGTCCTGAGGTTACCCCCTCTGTCCCGTGCTGCCTTCTCATGTCCCACGACTTGTTGTGGGCACTGTACAGTGCCTTGTACCTCTTTTCCTTTGTTCTTCTCCCTTCTTTTGTAGGGTGGGAGGGTTTTGTGGTAAAGAAGCAAAGGTTGGAAGACACTGAGTAAACAGCGAACCTCCTGTTTGTTTGGGTCCCCGGTCAGGGTCCACAAACAGATTGTGTTTAATCAGAGCATGCTGCTCTTATTTATAAGACCCAGGGGAGCCATGGGTTTTTGATGTGTATAGTAGTGGGGTTGTGCTCCAGCCCCCGGCCGGATAGCCGACTGTCTGGGCCCCTGGAGGGGGGGGGCAGGTCTTTGAACCTGAGCCCTTGCCTGACTGTTGGTTTCCTTGGTGCTTAGCACCTTGTTGTTTAGAGGAAGGGTGAGGTGATTGGTCAGACCGCACCCTTCCTCAGCATTGTGTGGCAGATACTGCGTGTCTCCGCGGCAGGAAGAGGGGGAGAGGTGCAGGCAGGGGGATGGGGCTGCCCCTCTCCTGGCCTGCTGATGGTAACAGCAGTTACCCTGCCTCACCCTGGGCTGCCATGCGGCATTTCCCAGAATAGTCGGTAATGCTTTGCAATGTTATTTTTAAGAAGGAAAGTCAGTTCGGGATGGGTGATGTGTCAAGCCTTAGGTGGAAGAAGGGAGGTGTGCCAAGTAAGAGAGGGGGCAGGCGGAGGCATGCAAGGAAGCAAGGAAAGTGAGGTATGTTTAGGGGAGAAGGAATAAAAAGGGTGGCACAAGTGAGGAGAGGGTGGCAAGAGAAAACAGGATGGGTGGGACATACATGAGCAGAAGTGAGGACATTAGGAGTTTTGGCAGCTGGGAGAGGTTGAAGAGAGGATGCGAGTAGATGGAAGAAAATAGAGGTTGGAACTGTAACACGAGGTGAGAATAGAGGGCGATGAATCTGATGAAATGGAGAGAAAGAAAATGACTATAGGAACTTTTCTAAAACCCATCACACCCTGACAGTGGCATGGACACATCATAAATTGGGTGGGGGTTGTCTTCCAGGTTATCACTCTGTTCAGGAGGACCCACTTCGGTTGTGTCAGTACAAGGAGAGTCCAGAAGGTGGCATAATACACAAAAACACATGTTATGTTATGTTAAATGATTTGTATTGCACACCTGGTACCCGTAGGCTGATGGGCGCAGACTGACGAACACAAAACAGACCACAAAAACAGCAGAATAGTTCTCTAAACCGGGTCACCATTGGGGGGATTAGGCAAAGAGCAGTGTTTTCAGTTTCTTTTTAAAGATTTCTGTTGAAGCCAGCGTTCTTAATGCTGTGGGAAGGGCATTCCAGGCAATGGGTGTTGCAAATTCAAATGACCCCTGCCTAGTTTTGTTATTCTTATGCCTGGGTACACTGAGTGTATTAGAATTGTCGGATCTGAGAGACCTACCCTTATCCTTCACAACTATGGCCTCCTTCAGATACAATGGCATTTTACCAACAATGCATTTTTGGGTGATGAGCAGAAGCCTAAAATGAATTCTCTTTCCAACCGGCAGCCAATGAAGACTCCTTCTGGCATCTGAAACATGATCTCTTTTACTTAAACCCTTAACTATTCTCACAGCCCCATTTTGAATTACCTGAAGGCGATGAATCTCTGTCTGAGGGATGCCCACCAAGAGACTACATCCATAGTCTAATTTGGAGCCAATAATGGCTCTCGCCAAGGTTTCAGCGTTTTTTTCAGAAATAAATGGACGGAGATGACGGAAAAGTTTAAGAAAGTAGGAGGCTGATGAGACAAGACTATTCACCTGAGCCTTCATATTAAGGTGAGAATCCAAACATACGCCCAGGGTCTTAACTTTGGACAAGGTTTTGATAATACAATTGTCCAGATTGATGTTCTTGTATTCTGCTCCTAACTTATCCAATTTGCTTGGCGAGCCTACCAAAAGAAGTTTGGTTTTAGCACTATTTAGGGCCATGCCATTGGATAAGCCGATAGGTTGGACATAGTTGAACGAACAAGGACTACCTTTTTCCTCCTGTGCAGAGTTTTCACAGTGGTTGTATTTGCAGCACAACGCAGGTGTTTAAGCGTTTCCTCGTGCACAGTGTAGGTGGGAGATTCTCGCTGATACCGGCTTTCAAGCCGCTCAACACACTTCCAGACCAGAACCAGGACACTCCTATCCCCTCTTCTAAGGGTTGGGATTACTAGCTGCACTTGCTTGTTTGGTGAAATATGAGGCCACTTTGAAACCGCATGCCCTGTCGCACCAGTGAAGGGTGCAGGGCTGACGATGTCCGGACAGGGTGGCGGTCCTGTGGGGGTCAGTAAAGGGTTCAGGTCCAACCAGGTGCAAAGGATACATGAAACTTTATGGAATTAATGTAAAACACTGGTGTTCAAAACAAAATAATTTTTGGAACAGTGGTAGAACAATTGATAATGTCTGCCAGTGGCACGTCTCTCGCCGCTTCAATGCTCCTAGTAATGCACGCTTCTAGTAGTCCCTCAGTTTTCTTCAATTCCGACCCCCTAGTCCTTCAGTGTGCGGCCAGGCCTTTGCTCATTCTGGTGAGATCCCGGGGCACGTTTAACCCTTTCCTACATTTGTCTAGTGGGATGTGCCTTCGCCTGTTTATCCACATTGCGCTGGGACCAGCCTCTTCATTTCTCTGTGGTCCCTACTAAACAAAACCTGCCCAGTAACAGTAGCAATCTACTACCTCACAGCGCCTCCTTGGCATCCACTGCAGACCACTGCTTCCACAATAGCAAACATCCTCTACTTTCAGAATGGAAGGGAGCTATCATACCTCCTCCATCATACACTGCACCCCCTCACAGACAATAGGAAGCATGTACTGCACTACACCTCCCTGACATGGATCATACACTACACAACCTCAAAGCTGATGTATAGGATGCACGGCACCACACCTCCTTCCTGACAACGATCATGCACTGCACCCCCTCCCGAATAGTAAGAAGCATGCACAGCACCACACCTCCTTCCTGACAGCGGTCATGCACTGCACCCCTTTCCCAATAGTAAGAAGCGTGCACGCCACCACACCTCCTTCCTGACAATGGTCATGCACTGCACCCCCCCCAATAGTAAGAAGCACGCACACCACCACACCTCCTTCCTGACAACGATCATGCACTGCACCCCCTCCCCAATAGTAAGAAGCATGCACAGCACCACACCTCCTTCCGGACAGCGGTCATTCACTGCACCCCCTGACCAATAGTAAGAAGCATGCACGCCACCACACCTCCTTCCTGAAAACGGTCATGCACTGTACCCCCTCACAGAGAACTATGACCTATTTGATGTTTGTGTTGTATTGTTAAATAGTGCACTGTATGTATTCATTATAACCATCTTCAGGCCTCTCACTACAATACCTATTAGGCCAGCATGGAAAGTGAAAAAGGTCTATGTGCACCACCCTCTCTAATGTCTCCACTGGTTGGCATCTTTGGCTGGGAAAATATTGCCTTTGATGTGATGTGCCACATTTCAACAAAGAAAATAATTTTAAAAGACACCACTATCACCTATATCGTGACTCTTGCCCTTCAGTAAGCTAATGCTTTTAATTCACCACAGCACCAACAATTAGCAAATAATCATATAGTTTAAAATGCTTATAGACAAACATTTTGAAACGGCCACAGTATTGTTTGCAAATTTTGCGCACATTACCCTCTAAGGGGCATGAGAGCACAGTGAGAGGGGGAGGGGCTCAGGACTCTAGCCTGGAGTCAGATGACTAATGTAGAGAAGGGCAACCCAAAACCCGAATGATAAAAACAATCCACTAGTCAAAACAACCACTGTACCGATTTACAGGTTTTATAGCGGAAATACTGCACATTTGAATACATAGGTTACATTGGCTCTCACCTATATACATACTAAGTCCCACCTATAGTCCTTTGACCGATTGGCCACACCTTATCTAAGAACACTCCCCTATACAGGTGGTTTACTACATCATCACTACTAGAGCCAGGCACAGGGTTGGCTACTGAATGTATTGCTACAATAGGTTACAGGAGCAAATTAATTTTTGTATTGGGCACATATTGAATCCAAGGAATTCATCTTTAAATCTACTGCTGCAAAAGTATCTTAATTAGGGCCAACACACAGTATACAATTATTTAATTTTGTTTTTAAAGTGTGGAAATGCACCTGGCAAAGAACAGTGTTTCATCCGTGCTTTGATTAAATGAACATTTAAAGAAATCTATAATTATTTTCAGAACTGATTGCCAGTTCATAAAAAAATATGCTGGGCACATTTTGTCACAAAGTTGATAGAACGTTTGTGACATGGCTGAACTTAAAGGCAGCAAGTGGATTGTAAGTTTTCAGCTGCATCAAATGCTATTAAGCAAACACAGAGATTGCCATTAAACAAGAAGCCAAATTGCCATTAATCCGGCACCCAGACAACCCCCAACTGTCCGCACAACTGCTCTAGTATGGTTTGTTGATGTGATTAATTACCCCTCATCCTACTCTTCTTCCGAGCCACCTTAAGCACTTCTGGGGCCCGGGGGACGGCTATCTTTGGGCCCCCATTTACCAAACCCAAGGAATTAAGGGATCCAGAATATGTGGTTGCCCCCCTCATCGCCATCACAACCGTCAAAATTCGCATGGACACTCCGTTTCAGACCCATTACCCTCTTCATTCTTGCTGTAATCAGAATGATACATAAGTAACATTCAAGGCCAACATTAGCAGTACGTAACAAAGGTACTTGTGTTCTTGCATTGGTAAAGGGCACTTGACTTGCTGCCTCACAGAATGCAAAAGTGCTCAAGAATGCATACAGTGGACCAATTGGAAGCAAGGAGAAAGCTACACATACCATGGCATAGCTAGTGTATGACGATTACTAGCAACCAGGAAGGTGTCCGCATCCAGACAAAATGAAATTAGTAGAGGGACATGGGGCCTCATTACAAGTGTCGCAGTCCATAAACAAGGGTGCTGGTAAGCTCACTGACACCCTTGATTCTCGACCGCCACACTACGAGTCTGCCTGCCGGTGCCTCTGCGCCTGACAGGCCTGACCCTGCCGTCACGCAAACACCGGCACGGTTAGGAACGGTGCCCGTGCTTCCGTCTCCCCACTCCCATGGAGTCCTGTTGGACAAGTGAAGGGCAGACATCAATTTACGAGCCCATAATCAGGTTAGTGCAGAGATAGCACATCCCCCCTTTCAGTTTACTAAAGAGAACCACACAGCAATTATGATAGTAATTATTGATTACTTCTTTACTTGCACATGCAGAACTTAAACGCTTCCAGATATCTTTCCCTGAAGAGAAGCGTAGATCGCTCGAAAAGCATAGTAAACTGATAGGAAGATCTACAAACTACCTATCAAGATATAAGGACACATGTTTAGATATAAATGTCAATGAAATGTGATAGATTATTTATCAGGTCTTTCAATGAAAAAGTGTCCATTTCAAAACTCTTGTTACTATTGAATGTATTATGTTTGAAAAAGTTTTCCTTTTCCGTGAATTGTTTCAAAAAACATATAAACAGTTTTGTATACTAAAAAGAGAATTTAATTGAATATTTACTATAATCTTAGGGTTACTGTGAGTGCCTCTATTTGTACCTCGTTCAATCACGGCGTATCTATCCTTTGCACATTGGGCTAAACAATGCTACCAGCATGTGAGAAGGCAAACTTTTTCACAGAAGACAGCACTGCTCTCTGGTGCAGGTGCGCTGCTGATAATAGCACCTGTTCTGCTACAAAACAAATTACATATACTTGCAGGTTTATCAACTTTGGACATACGAAAGGCTGAGTTGGATTTGCTGGAATTTGGTACTGTAACCTTGCAAATGAACACCGATCTCTGCAATGTGTGCATAACACACTGAGCTATCTTCTGAATCACTGCGACACTCAAATTTGTCAAATAGCATTTCAACTTTGGCTATTGAACATGATCACTATAATCCTCACAGAGGTGACAATGCAACAGCAGTTGTGTTGTAGTGACCGCACAAATGTTGTATACCACAGTGAACACAGAAAGTATTAAAGGATGAATTGATCAGAGTAGAATGTACTTCTACACAACAGACAGTCAAAAGGTTTAGAGCCTCAGCAGCATGCCATAATATATTCTGAGTGGGCTATTTAAGTTTGGTGAACAATGGTTCTTTAGATGAGGCAGCTTTGTGGGGCCCCCCTACAAGGTGTGGGCCCGGGGCAAGTGTCCATTTTGCCCTCCCATAAAGATGTTCCTGCTCTTCCTCGTTTACTTACATATGAAGCACTTTGTCTCATACAGAAGTCCTGGGGCAAGCATGAGGGGCATGGAGGGAATGCTGAGCCGAGGAGTTGTTTTGAAGGTTGGAGCAGTAGAGTGGGAGGGAGAGGGGATGTGTGGGAAGTGTGGGGCAGGAAGTGGGGCTCTACAACTTAATGGGCATCCATGATAAAGCAGTCATGATGTGGTATTAGTGGCTACACTGGCCTTTTGGTACAGCCAGTCTAGTCCTTTCTTACTGTGATATGACATTTTAACTGGGCATCTATGATAAAGTAAGCATAATACATTATACATTGGGCATTATACTTCTTTCATTTGTTTCCATGTGGGAGTGGAATAGTTTTAATACTTGTATTTGTTCCTCACATACAATTTACATTTTTTGATAGGTGATATGGGGAAAGATAAAAGGGGTATCGAGAGCCAATGTGAATGCACTGAATTTGAGGCCAAGAGCCCTGCGTCGATTTGATGTGAATATTGTGGGCACAAACCAGTAGAGCATGCTTGTAGCATGTGAAATCTGGAAGGAATGGACGCAAAGAGAAAAGAAAATTGTAAAACACAAATGCTTTCTAAACACAGTTTCAGTTCTTCTGAATGCATTTTGCCAGAGGAACCTGTAAATTGATTGTTTTTTTATCACCTAACATATCTGTATTTATAAGATGTTCGATATTAATTGTTACTGACTATTCATATATGTATTAGCTTCACTTAATTACCCTTCGACAGTAGACAGCGTTTCTAATTTCCAACAGGACTTTAACCAAATCTTATTAGTAAACTCTCAACCAAGAAACCCTGTATGATTTGCATGTTGAATGGCCTGATGTACGTATGCAAAGTCATTAAACCCTTTCCCTGACCATCCAATAAGAGGAGGAAGAAAAACAATGAATTCTGAAATTAAGTTATCTAGACTGTTTCTGATTGAAGGTCATTTTGAGTGATACACCAGGCTCCAGTGTTAGAGGAGGAAATACATGCCAGAGGCTGCAATTTGTTCTGTTGGTAGTCCTCTACCTCTGTTCTATGTAACTCCCTCTTAAAGCAGTTCTTAAAGAAGCATAGCCCACAACATCAGTCAGCATTTATTAAAATGCTTATGGAGTAATGACCTGATATGGTCAGCACTTGGGGTTAAAAGTAATAGCCAATATTACTTTGGTCTTTATCAATGTGAGGGCTGTTGGATGGAAAATGGCACACTTTTCTAGATGTTTTCTTTCTTTGGCCAGTAGGCATTTAACCTCGATGGTGTATGTTTTTAACATGCATCTTTTTTCTTTCTCTTAGAGCGAGAGTGCAAAAGTAGTTTCAGTTGAGGACCCCTGTCAAGCCAATAGCAGCCGTAACAGTACAGTAAGGGCTACTATAACAGAAGCTGATTCAACAAGCAAAAAAGAAGAAATAGACAAGTCCTACATGGAAAGTATTCATAATATATACAAAGAAAAACCTGAGGTGTTGCCGAAGGATTGTTTATCTCTACACATGTCCAATGGCAAATGAGTAATTAAGTGTAGACCTGCAGCCAGACAAAGGACAAGATGATTGAAGCAGGATCAAGGGATATATGTTTAACTAATTTGAAAGCCCACATGATTAGACGCAAGCATAAGCAGCAAGTCAAACACTATAAGGAAATAGTTGACTTCTCTCAGAAACAAAGTGAAGCCATGTCAGCGGAACATGTCTGAATGGCTGAATTTAAAAGAGCTTGTCCAGCCAGGTATGCACCAATTAAAAGTACACATGTATTAAAGAGTAAAATAAGATGCCATGAAGATGCCGTGAATGTAGTGTCCTTATATTAATGTTTCCTATAAAAGGAAATGTGGTGCACAATCCCAAAGATCACTGGAGAGCACTGGAGAACTATCCATTTATAGTCTCTTTAACAAAACGGTTGCCCAGAAAAATGATTGACAATTACAGCAAATGGTTGCATGTCATGGCTTTTACAGAAATGAAATAAAAATTGGGAACACAGGGTACAGTTTGGTAAAACTCACTAAATGTTCTAATGAGGGTACAGGCAATGAAGGTGGTATTGTCTGGTACTCTATTCCACATTATAGCAATATCTATAAAACACAACATATACAAAGGCACTTTGAAGAGCTTAAAATACAAAGGCATAGGCGTATTTCCACACGGCACATGCAGTCATTGTAGTTAATAGTCTAGTCTTAAGTCATTCAGAAAAACAGTAGTTCGATCAAACACAGAGGTTGTAGTTGTAGGGAAAAGGACAGATGGTACATACCAATGGAAGTCATGAAACACCAATAACAAGTAATTGATCAGTAATCATTGCAACATTCTACTGGCACCTATAAGCTCTTGCACACATGTCTTATAGCCAACATCCACCGGTGCATGTGCAGCTGTGTCGCCAACAAACTTGGCTTTTTCTAGGCTAGACCAGGGCTTTCTACCCTACAGCAAGTTTGCAGCTATTGTGAAAGCATTTCAGAAATGTCCTTGAAAGTTATTGATCCACCGGATGGTGTTATCCTATCTGCTCGTTGTATTTGAATTTGAGCCCACTTGCGATTAATGTGGAAAAGTACTCGGCATGTATGCGTTATTTCAATCACCCAACAGTAATGTAATCTCGGGTCTGTGCTCTCTCCCTGAGGAATCCAAGTGAATTTCACTTCATAAAACTTCTTGTGTCAGTATATTTCACCTTATGGTCCTAGGCTCAGTGAGCCATATTAGTGCAAGACTTTAAATGTATGCACGGAACGCCACTGCATGAATAATATATAAGATTTTCTATTCCTATGCCCTGTCTAAAATAAATATATTTAAAATCTTTGTAGAGGAATTAGGGCATACCCAGTATGTCCATTGCTTTTGTTTTTTTTACTGTAGATCGTTACCTTTGACGATCTGTGTACGTGCTGTTTCAAGATTTCGCTTGGCTTAGAAGAACCACATATTTAAAAAAACCTTTGTAAAAACTGTTTCATATAATCAATATTGCTGTGTCTTGTGTTTTTTATTTCTGATTTATGCTAATATGTAAATATTGATGTATGTTGTTTTTATGATGATTTATTGATGTGTGATTTTATATCATTTTATGACTAAATAGTTGAAATAAAGCAAGCAAGTGAAGTGCCGTTATCAATATTCCGAGAGCAGACAGGGTAGGTCCAAAAGGAACTCCATCCAAAAGAATTCCTCACATAGAACCTTGATTTTACTGTTGCTATAATACACACATCTGCAGATGATTCTAGGGAAGGCGAGAGAAAGTAAACAACTGGTCTGGAATGGGCTCGGAATTTTCATAGCTCAAGATGTGTCTAAAGCTACAGCTTTGTGTAGAAAGGATTTTATATCCTTTTGCTCTGCTTTAAAACGGTTTAATGCACAATACGGGTTAATCCACCTGTGCACTTTTAAGGTCACTATTAAGGGCAAGACTTCAGTTTTTGTTGATCTTTCCAGTCTTTGGCACTTTATTCGGTTGGAAGATATGGATACATCTCTGCCGTTGATGAGTCAATTACCTTCTACATCGAATGTAAATACGTGACTCGATGTTTTTTCCGTAATGACTTTCTTTCCCCAGCAATAACCTTTTTGAAACTAGAGATTGTTATGAGGTCAATACATATAGGCTTCCATGATTAGCTAATGTTCTTTTCTCCATGCATTTTATTGTTGGTACAGTGCATTATGTCATAGTAATCCAAGTGTTGGTGTTATGTGTACCTTTATCTTTTCCTCATGTCTTATCCCATAAATATATGTATAAATACGTAAGCTCTATAGTTGGCTAATCCTTTTTGGGTCATATAGAAAATTACTATATTTCTCCGTCCACCAACAGTACTGTCTTACTGTATAAAATGTCTAGGCAAATTCTGGCACCATTCTGTTGTAAATCGCTCCACTGCTCTTGAGCTAGGTTTGTGCTATAAGCAATAAAATACATGCCATTATGATACCTTTCTGTTATGGTTGCATTTCAGAATTGTGATCAAAATAGGTTTACCACTTTTCAAATAATTTTCAAATCTATTTCATGGAATATAATATAGCTTTACGATTTGAAATTAAAAGAAAACTGTCAGAACACACACACTTGTGGAATATTATTAAAATATAAAGAAAGTATCTATCAAACCAATTAAGCTACTAAAACTCTTTCTGCTTATTTAATGTTAAAAAAAGAATGGTGCATAATTCCATATATGTAGGTATGGTGTGGCCGAGAAATATATTCAAAGATTTCCGGACCATACATGGCGAAATATGTTCATGAGATTCCACATGAATGTCATCGAAACAAATGAGATTATAAGTGTGCGAAGAGGTCTGCCAAAAACTCTTGCTTTTTGTAGATTCTGTAAAGATCTTAAAACCACAGAAAATCTAAATCATATTTTGATGTATTGTACTAGCCTGAATGTGCTTTGTATTCAGGTGTTTGTAAAATGTGTGCATAATTCAACCTCTGTGAATGGGGAAAATCTGTGGATGTATATGGTGGGGGGTACATCAGTATCTATGTCTTTAGCAATAATTCAATTTAAAAAAATGTGTGGGTTATTTTAAGATTTTTATCTTCCCAAATCATGTTTTTTAAGAAACATGTTTTTAAGAAAGAAATTATATTTCCTATTTTATTGATTCTTTTCGGGATATTTTATGTTTGTAAAGGTATATTGTAAAGGTCTGATGTAAACCATACACAAGTAACAAAAAATGAAAAAAATGAAATAATTCCATATGCTAATAATTAGCAGAAGCACCCGTTCTCCGAACGCATTATGTAGATTGACACGATAACACTGATTCTGTAGGTCGATGTTCCGATTCGCTTATCGCTTGATGTGCTTTGCACCCTGAAGTAAAGTACATTGAGAATGGGAGCGTGTGGCTGGCTGACATACCCCGGAGCAGACGTTGGGGGCAGGAGGGGGGGTGAGAGTTGGTGTGCTTCTGCATACTGTGACCTTTTGTGCTCTCTTCCCACCTGTCTCTTCACCCTGGCATGGTGCAGTTTGTTGTGGTGCATTGCAGTGTAAATATCTTGGAAACCATGCATCCTAAGACCTGGATGTTGAGTTTTGTTCCTCGTGTAGGGACCGGTCCTTCTACGACCACATTGATGTTTTGCCGATTTCAGGCATGTAGCCAGTAATGTCCGCAGGGTCCTAACAGGTAACTATGCAAAAGTTGGTGCAGATGGGTGAAACAGTGTGGAATTTTATAAGGAACAAATCTTTTCTACAAACCCACAAACACATTTTGACTTTTACTGAAATCTGAGGAAAGGTTTGGGGTGTCCAAATGTCATGTAGGCAGTAATGTCCTGAGGGTCAAAATGTGGTGCAGATTGGTGAAACGATGTGGAATTGTATAAGGAAGAACGCTTTGCCACAAATCCCACCACAAACAAGTATGCATATTTTGACTTTTATATATATACAAGAATATGGGGTTTTAGTTTCTTCTGATAAAGCTATTTTAGACATTTTTACAAGACCTTACAAAAACCTATATTCCTCCGATCACACTAAAGCTCAAATCGGCATCAGAACCTGTTTCAGTAAATTTTGTAGGAAGTCTTACCCTCACTGCAATCCTAGTTATTTATAAGTTTGTATTCATGCTGATGACATGTATAAAGCCATTAAACATTTAGGAGAGATAATGCATCTGGTATTTATGCTAATTTTTCCACCCTTCTAGCCCCTAGTCTACCTGTTTTATTTTCATATTTTTTCTAATGTAGTGCTACTGATTCTCGTTTCTAAATCTGGTAAAGACAGAGAACATCTGAAACATGTTAGGCCAATTTCATTAATCAACTATCTGTAAAATGTATGCTAAAATCATTGCAAAGAGAATAGATCCTTTTCTTACTAGGCTGGTGAAATCATATCAGGTGGGCTTTGTGAAAAGTAGGGTCTTACCCTCCAGTGCTAGACTCTTCTTAGATGTTTTTCATTTGATGAACAAAAATAGAGATAATTTTGCAGCTATTGCCTTAGATGCTAACAAACATGTGATTGAGTGGAGTTGGAGTATTTATTCAAGAAGTTAAAGTGGCATGGGCACACTGCAAACTTTTTTTCTCTTATTAAACTTCTATTTTCATGTCCTAAAATGCTTAACTTTAGCATTTTTCTTCTTTCTTCCTCATATCTGTGGAACTAACCAGGGCTGTCCTTTATCACCCATTCTTTTTAT